>NC_135698.1:17778502-18099779 GCF_964276395.1 Gasterosteus aculeatus
GACATACATGTATGCAGAAAAGACAGACACCACGGATGCTCAGTGTAGACTTAGATTTAACCTTTCGGTTGTAAATAGTTGGGAACCTCAATGAGTTCAAACAAGAGCTTCGGGACCGATCGATTTACCTTCACTACGCTCACATGACTCGTACAGTCGTCCCTTCTTCATCCTGAGGGTGGTCTTCGCTTCTCCCACCCACCTCTTCGTCCTCGTGATTATTTTCATCTCCGCGCGCATACGCACGTGCCAGGCCTCTTTGGTTGGCTGGCTGGTTTGGGAAATACCTGGTCACGATCAATGAGGAGAGGGTTTAATCCTGGTCCTGTATCGCCCCCTACTGCCCAGAACGAGAACTCACTTTTTACGACCAGCCCGCAAATAAGTCACGATGTGAGAACTATTGCACTCAAAGCCAACGACCGATGGTACATTGTGGATTCGTTGTAGCCTTATTTCATTTTAGCAGTCACGGAAAGCAATACTTGGGTAATAGTGAAGGTTCAGTAGCACTAATCATTCTGGATCAAGAAAAGGAAGGTGGGGAGGATATTTCCTCTCTCTGCATCATTCGTATCAGTTCAACAACCCCAATAAGACACGATGGAAGCTTCAAGTGACTCGTTGGGTTGGGGATAAAAATAGATCTGGTTGCACAGAGAGGAAAACCCAGGACTAGAGCGCCTCCTGGTGGGAGACTCTGGAATCACAAGTTAATTTATAAGATTCTTGTTTATAGCTAATCTGAATACAGATGTGCAGTGTTGTTCATCCCCAACTTTATTTCTAATCAAATATAATGGATTCATTTGATTTTTTAGATAGAACATTTACAGAGATGTTTATCCTATGAATTGTATTCCAATTTAATTTAATTTGTTTGCAAGCAAGTCATTTTCTAATGTTCCCTTTGGAGGAATAAAACAATGAAAATGGAAATAAGTAAAAGTACAGTTGTATTGGAAATTATTTAAAACTTAATGTGAATGCTGTAAGAAGGGTGTTATGTTGGATCTTTTTTTGGGGGGCGGAGGGGGGCTGTAGATAGGAGTAAAAATAGACAAAGAAGAGGCAGGAAAGGAGAAATGGGACCAAATAGGGGGTGATTGGATCATCAGGACGACAGAATGGGCGAGGGAAAGGGATTAACATGCAAGTTAACAATTGTGTAGAGTGTTTAGTTTCCAACCGTACTGTAAACCTCTATACAAAACAAGTTCAAAGGACAAAAGGTTCATAAATCCATACAAGTTTATGATAAAGATCCAATGAAACATTTGAGTCATACAAAGTAGCATAGTTAGCCAATTCATCTTCTGTTCTAATAAAAAAAGAAACCATGATTAAATAAAAATGGTAGAAAGAAATGCAATTAACATTCCAAACAAGACTATGTTTATCTCCCTCTACAACAATCCGACAAAAATATTTACCAGTTACAACTTGGTAGTCTTTTGTTCCACAAAAATACACAGAATATTTTTAAAATGATGGGGGGGGACCAACATCTAGAGTTACGCTAACTATGCCCAGAAAATTACGGGGAGTAATTGTTGAAATGACTGAGCCCGATGTCTGACATTTTGACGACAGGAAACCAAAGCTCGCCCCTCCCGCCAAAAAATAAAATAAAATTTAAAAAAAAAAAAAAAAAAAGACGTGGAGACCAGTCAAAGACAAAAGTGGGGGTCAAATAGTCCGTCTTCCGCGGAAAAGATCCTGATGTGATGCAGTTCAATGAGCAGTGAGTACTGTACGCCTGTTTGTGCTTCTCAGTAGATTCGTCCTCTGCTCCTGTTGCCTCGACCTCCGAACCCTCGTCCTCGTCCGCCCCTGAAGCCGCCACGCTGCTCTGGAGTACAAAAAAATAAACAGAAAAAACAACCGATCAGCATGGAAATACAATATGCCCACCTATATTCAATTTTAGAGGCAGATGAGTTTCTACACCGTATCTTATTATAAAACGGTTTGACTGACGGCACATACTGCTGAAAAATACCATGTTCACATCACAAGATCACTTCATCACGCATATTCCCTTTGAAAGAATGTATTAAAATGATGCAATGGCGGCACAGTATCTAAAGTATGAAAGAACCACAGCGCTTCTCACCGTAGGTGAAATTGCCAATGGTCGCGCTGAACTTGCCACTCGGGGGGTTGTAGATCTGCCGCGCGTCCCTCCTCGGCTGAAGAGACACCTGCTTCTTTGTGCCGTCGGCAGCACCCATCTCCTCAGTGGAAGGGCGCTTGGGCCTGCACAGATGCACAGGAGAAAGCCGGTGAGGACTCGATGGGGCAGCAAGAACACACCGATGCTGTGCAGTTGGTGTACGACTGCTAAATAGGGTTGAGCGGTGGACGGTATAAGATTTCCGTATGGTATGAATTTCTCACGTACCGTTCATACCGGTGTTACGCCACAACAACAAGCTAACACGCTAACTTGCCGGCCAGTTGACCTGCCAGCTGCAAACAGCTAATTGGGGTAGCCGCGGTCCTTTTCGAGGTCAATGAATTAAGGCGTTTAACTTATATAACGGGATACCGTCGGAATCTAAATACCGTGATATGAATTTTTGGCCATACCGCACAGGCCTACTGCTAAATCAGCGGGAGCGGACTTACGCTACGGCCTCCGACTTCTGGATGGGTTTCCAGGACAGACTGACTGTGCTCTTGAATGACGGAGGGTTGTGGAAGAGATCCTGGGAAGAAATAGGAAAAGAGTTATTGGATACAAAGCAGAGTTTATATAGTATTGGTCTGATGTCTTCAAGCGAGCAGAAAAAAAAGAAGCAATCCTACAAAAAATCCTTTTACTTGGAATTATTACAGTGGATCTCATTTTTACCATGAGCACAAGCACCGCGACAAAACACAGGCTGAGAACGACTTACCTTGATAAGGACGTTGATGTTGTTGGTGATCTTCAGGGCCACCACTTTGATCTTATTCTGGCAACACAGACAATAGTTAGTCTCTGATATACATTCTACAGCGGGACCAGAGGCAACAGACAGTTTGCGTCATGTCTGCCGAGCGGCCGTTACCTCGTCGGTCTTCAGAGCGTCGCCTGACTTGCCCTGCAGTGCTACTCGCAGCTGTCTGATATAAACCTGCAGGCCTCTGGCAAAATACTGTAACCTGTTGAAATACAAAGCACATTCACTTCCGTTAGAAAATGACCGATAAGTTACTACCCCCGCCCCACCATGGGCTTTTATTTAACAAACTTCTCAGTGTGAGACTCACCTGATCTTGAAGTCTTTGAGGCGCTCAGCATCCACTTTCTCAATGAGGAAGTCTGGCAGCTTCTTGCCCAGCTGGTGGAAGCCGAAGAGCAGACACTCCACGTAGCTGAACTGCAGCTTGGGCTCCTCGCTGGCCGTGTTCTCTCCGTTCTCTGCTTCTTCTGGTGGCACAGGCATGAACTCCTACAGAAACAGGGAATAAACACGTACAATCATTCGGTTAGCTGTAATTTGCAGTCAAAAAACTGCAGATGTGTACTTTAAGTGACTTTCCACTTTACTCTAAACAACAGGGCCATCACTTCTCACCAGCAGCTTGGTAAACAGCATGTTGAGGTTGGGCTCCAGCTTATCCATGTCTCCACAGTAAGGACTCATCTCAGCCAGCAGCTTCAGCACCTACATACAGACACACACAGCTGAGCAGATCCCCTCACAGTGTAATGTGCATTGCTAATGAGAACTGCGTTGCGTGGTGCAGCTTAATGACCCATTAACAACGTGCAGTTGGCTGACATCTTTGACAGGTGGCTGCCACGCTGACTTTGTTTACTACTACAACCGATCATATAATGTCAGACATTAGGAGTATCGACCTCGCACATATTCATCAGGCCTGTCGGGATGGAAGTGCTGAATCAGGCTGAATAAATCCAGAATAGGGAAAGTAGTCGTTTGGTCTGAAGGCCACACTGGCATTTAAAACGACCAGTGATATTTGATTTAAATGTATTTATTGCCACGGACTAAGAGGCGGTCGAGAGGCGATAATCAGATCGGTGGAGGATTCTAAACACTTTATAGTTTAGAATAAAACGCTGCGCCATAACTGTTAATGATAGATCAATAAAGAACGGTTAGATGCAAGAATGTGGTGTATGCGTGATCAATAAATATATAAAGAACTTACCTCTAACTGGATATCCAGCTCAGCCACCGGACTTGTCAGGGCACTGAGGTTGGGCAGGACGTGTTCACAGAAGTAGGTTACAAAGCGCGTGGAATGGACATTTTTCTAGCAGGACAAAGAAGAGCATGATTGATTCCCCAATTTAATTACAACAAAATCATGAATAACATACATGTTTACCAATGAGATGTGTGTGCTTATCGATGGAGGCGCATCAGCGGTACTCACAGAGAAGAGGGGCAGGGCTTGGCGTGTGCACTGCAGCAGGCGGTCAACAGTGTCTGGGTCGGCTGGGTTGAGGGCCTGCTCCAGGAAGGCCTGCTCCACCACCAGCTCCACCAGCTGCTGCCGCCCGTTCACCGTCTGCAGCACCCGCAGGCCTGACACCACACGCATCAACAGCACAAATTCCTCTCCGGTCACGTCCTCCAGAACCTGCACAGGGGAGACCGGAAACCCGTCATCAACGTGTGCGGCTTTATACCAGTATCACAAATTTACAATGTTTTCTTATTTAATAAAAGAAAGTACAGATAAAAAGCCAATTAGTGAGAGTCCTCACAAACAAATGATCAAAAAGTTGATTAATGAGCACATCCCTCCCAGATTTAAGTCAGTCATATGGTGTGATTGATGTAGTTAAATGCAAACTGCCATCAAATATCAATATTCACTGTACGCTAACCTTCTTTGTCTCAGCAAAGACATAATCCTCCATCTCCTTTGTCATGACGTCCTCTGGCAGGGTCTTCAGTTTGGTGGACAGAAACTTGATGGCTCTTTCCCGCACGATGTCCTCTCCTTGCAGGATCTGAGAGAAGAGGCCTCCGAGGGTACCTGAGCAATTAAAGGCTCATTGGTTACGTGTTTTACAAAAAGCAGCATGGACAGTTACTAGAAACTAAAACTTAAAACAGCCCTTTAAAAACAGACCTTAACAGAAAATACATTTCACTATGGGATCTATGTATGGCATGAGAATAATTAATTCACTTTTCTGAAGTTCTAAACTTGGTCGGATAACAGACAAGTATAGAAGAGTTATTTTGGGTCAGTGGGGGGAGGAAACGCTTACCCTTAGCATCCATCTTGAAGATCGAAACAAGAGCTCCATTCACTTGGTTGAACTCTGCTGAATCATCTGAAGGCACACAACAAAAAAAATACATAATTAAAAAGGTAGGACTTTAAAAAACATTTTGAAAGACAAGACATCAATATACAAGTTAGACTGATGAGAAAAACTGGTATCCAACATATTATACAGACTTAAAAATACATCACGATATTAACAAAGGATCACAACAGCAGTGCAAGTAAACAACAAGTTGTTTGTATGAACAAAAAGATTATCAAAATCTTTATGTTTAGCTTCCAATACCTGTCTGAAGGAGCTGGGTGAGAATATCGGCAACTCTGAGGATGTTCTCGCCAGTTGCAAACCGCGGAAGCTCCTTGATGGCCTGCCGTCGGATCTGGACAAAGACAAGCACACATACATTGAATCCAAAAGCATCCTTTAGAATCTTTATGTGGTCATGTTTGGAAATGTAGTGGTGAACTCTTAAATCAACCGAGGAACCCGTCGAACCTGAAGTCTGAATACTCACCGACACGTCCTCGTCTTCACAGAGATCAAGCTGAGCATTGATGGCCGAGTCGGCCAGTTCTGGAAAGCTGCTGAAGAACTTTGGGATAAACTGGGCCGCTAGGCGCTTCTCCTTCGGGCCACTCTTCACTCCATTCAAGATTACTTGGTAGGCATCTTTGTGCTGCAGGGGAATTAAAAAACATTAAGACGTTCACATTAGACTCTTTACGAAACATACTAAACATCACATTATAATGACTCACTGGAACAATAGCGCTAAACGGTTTAAAAGTAATTTTCATAGGACATCGTGGTTACAGTTAAGTGTCATGTAGAAACGGCTGTACGTATGTTTACTACAGTCAGGTGGGAATGAAGAGAGTTGGAATAGGAGATATTCTGTTCTGGTGTCAGGATATAAGCGGGCCAGCGGCATTCAATTTGGCTTTCAAAATAAGTATACCGTTGGCCCCCCATTATGGAAAGATGCATTCATTTGCAAAAACTCTCAAAAAAGGACACATGTGGACCGAGTTGTAGTTGGTTTGGATTTGTCTCAGGACCAGAAAAACAAACAATTAAACCTGGTCTGCCACAGAAAGTAACCCAACTTGCAGAACTAGAGCCTGGTTTCTCAACTTCAAACGTGTGGCATGAATCGAAACTCATTTTGAGTCAAGTTAAAAGTAAACTATTCACCCAAATGCGTAAAGATCACAAAGCCCATAAACATCCAGCGGGTTAGGCCTTTGACATTAGCACGGTCCCTCGCTAGCTCGCTACAGTTAGCATAGCAGGCACGCAGCAACATTATTAGCTCATAAAAAAGTTGACGGTGATGGACGTGGAATAAGGTGCCATAGCGATGCAACGGAGCTTTATCAATGGCACAACATTAACAAGTTCGCCTAATGTACCTGACTGAGGTTGTCCTTAGCATCAGCAAGGACCCCGTAGCTCCGATAGAGATCCTCAATAGTGACCGCCATCAGCGTGTGTCCGGGCGCCCGCCGCTCGCAGATAAAACCGCCGATAAAACCTAGAGAATATATATCTTTTCCAGTTGTTTTTGCTCCGTTAAAGAAGGTTGTAGCGTAAACCACGCCGTATTATCGGGATGTATGGCTTTCGGAAAGGGGACGGGGAGAAACTTCTAAAATCCTGTGAATGAAAAGCCCTCCACGGTCGGTCTTTCCGCAGTGTGGCTTGCAGGCTAAATGCTACGGAACAATGAATCCGGGTCATGCGCGGGCCTAGCCAATCACCTGGAGACTCACGGCACACGTGACCACCAGTGTGCGCAGAACTAATACGCATTAAAACGGTTTACCAAATATTCAAATCAGAACGCTCTGGTCAAAATGTTTATACCGACAAAATTATTGTATTTATTGTACTATATTGACATTATTTGTATTATTTCGTCGTCCTACAGCGCTACGATATGTTTATGCTAGATGTTTCAATTTAAAATATGACTCTTGACTTTTGCATTGTATTTGTTGTTATGCAGCAAAACATCAACACACATGTCTTGTATTTGCAAACCTACTTGCCAATAAACTGTTTCTTATTCAGATTAAGCCGGTGTGGCAAATTTACAGGTATTGATATTGTTATGAAAGCTGATGAAAACTAAATAAAGTAAGTAAATCATTGACCCTAATCCCTAAATTCAGACCAATGTTTATCTAGCAATAGTGTTCACCTTTTAAAAGTATAATACAGACAGCTATTTGCTATTTATTCTCACGTTCGGTCACACCGGAGTAAAATCAAAAAAAAAAAAAATCTAAAATCTCTCAAGAACACATAATTTCACTTCTGACATCAAATGATAAACAGACAATACATCAAAACAAACAGTCGGTGCAAACACTTTTACTGAACTAATCAGTTCCAACAACCAATTATGTACAAGTCATTTCCTCTTCCAATAAAATGTTACTGACATAAAATGAATGTTGATATTATTGAAAGTTGCAGATCCACGTGATGTGGCTTTACAGGAACCGGATTCCTGCTCCAAACTGGACCCCGTCGCATATCCTACAAGGGACGGAGAAAATAAGTTGAAATTCATGTCAAAGGAAACCAAGAATCTAATTATATCCAATGCATGTTGAGGACACAATGTACATCAGACTTCTCCGGTTTGTACTGTACATGAGAGAGCCATGGAACAGCAGCTTCCTGCTCCTCATGCTTGTGGCAACGGCAAGAGAAAGAATGCTGCCGGCCAATATTCCAAATTCTGAAGCAGACTTCTCTTTGAGCAGGACTTGAACATCATAACAAACACACCAAGTCAAACAAAAGGTAAAGACAAACATTGGCCTCTAGGTGTATTTGAACCAAGAATAAAACTTTTCACTTGTATAGAACACAAGATGATGAGACCCAGCTGTTCAGGCAGGTTCAGTGGGATTGTTTGATATAATGTGTCCTTTCATGTCATTTATCCATTGCTTTCTATTTTCAGGGAAGCCAATGAGGTTGATCTAGTTCCTAAGGTGTCCATAAAAGAAAATCAATATACCCCAAAACGAAATAACCCAACCGGCCCTACCTGTCTCCACTCTGGACTCCCATGGGAATGCAGTAATTTAGCTCCAGTCTGGCAATGTTCCCCAAACGCAGCACAATGCCGAGTCCGTATGACCAACGGATGCATTCTGCAAGTTTCTTCAAATGTGCTTGTGGCCCCTCGCCTGAGTAAAAACAACAATTACAAGAAAATTGCAAAATCTTTGCAGCTCTGCTTTGCCCAATCAAGAGGCAACAGTCCAAATGTGGACTACACTATTATAGACTACTATTACAGAGGTGCTTGTTCTGTTTCCAACTACTCACCATAGTTGAGGTTACAGAGGTTCCCTGCATTGAGGAAGAAGTGTGTCCTAAAGAGGTCACCAAAGCCCCCCCTCCCTGGCCTGAAGGGTAGAGGCGTGTAGAGGTGGAGGCCTCCAGCCCAGTAGCCCTCTCCTCCCAGGTAGTCGCCTGCCATATCAGTAATTCCAGCACACAACCTTTCAATTAGCCATCAGACTTCAGTCTGGTTACCAAGCAAGTCCGCCAAGTTATTGTCTCACCTTCACTCTGTGGGCCCATACTGTACATACTGAATCCCCTGATGCTGGTGGGGCCACCTAGATAGAACCTAGGAGGTGCACAGAGACACCGAAAACAGAAATATGTATGATTAGCGTTCAGTGAAAACAGAAAAAGCAGTTTAGTTTGCACAAAAATGATACTTCCTTTCTCAGACAAACCTCAATTAAAATCTAACACACATAGATTATACAAATATATTTAAATTAAAATAAAATCTTCTGGATTGTCAAGACTTCAAACTCCTTTGGCCTTGTGGGTGATGGTCAAAGGGTGGTGCATTGTATTCTTGTACCTGTCTGCTATGCTTGTTGGCTTGTCGCCGATGGGCAGAAGCAAACCGCCCCACAGCGAGGCAGAAAGGACCTGAGGACAAAGCCAACGGTTAACCGTGGTGCACAGAACGTCATACAGAGTTGTTTTTAACATCAACAGCTTGCATCTGGCTAAGTAAGGACTACACTAAAGGGAATAAGGCTGCTCGTCATGAAGTAAAATCTTAACTAGAACCTCGAAGTTTGGCACATTAAAACTGCTTTAAGTCAAGGTTAATAACCCCCAAAAGCCTTTTTTTTCTTTGTTGAAACTCCCATTACATCACAACAGAAATCAAGTAGTCTCTTAAAATTAACAACCCGATCTTCATTTCCTAAATGGCTGAAAGGTAAAAAGGTGGAATCTCACCGAGTCCCAGAAGAGTGTTTTGTTGAGCTGTATCTCAAAGTCCTCCTTTAAGAAACTGGCGTCTCCGCCGGTGTAACCAGCAAGTTCCTAGACAACACCACACCAACGTCAACCTGGTGCACAAGGTTTGGCAACTTCTTTGAAAAAAAAAAAAAAAAAGTACTTAACCACAAACCTGATGGATCTTCAACAGGCCACCTTTCTTGGGAAGAATAGAGGAGTTTCTGGTGTCGATGACCATCGAGTGCTGGAAAACATGATGACATCGCTCACGCGTAAAAACACGGCGAAAGGTTTAAAATAAATCAATTTCCACGTGATTCCGTGGGTCCAGAATGCAGCTCCACTTCACGTCCCTGGCATCAATGAGCGATGAGCAGTTCTTGAGAACCCTTCAAAGCACACAGCGGTTTCAAAGTGAAATATTCAACATAAAATAAAAGACAAATACCGAAAGTGAGGACTTGAGGGAATGGCCGCTCTCCTCCCGGACGGCGAAGGAGGCGGTGCGAGCGAGACAACCGAGCTCCCTCCACACGCCCTCCCACTTCAGGGTTTGGTTGGTCTTCCATACGGGGAACTGGGGGAGGTAAATACGACACCAGCTTATTACTTTTGTCTATAATGATCTCATGCCCATGTGGATCCTTAAGACATGAGAAACATGATGGCTCTGTGACAGGCTCGTCTTGGTAGGCCTCAAATCATTATCCATCCATACATAAGTTCATGTGAGAGAAATACATTAACTATTTATTCATTTATTTCTAGGGAACAAAACTCCAACTCAGAACCGGACCTTATGGTCCGAAAATGAACATGTTGATCCCTTCCATTATGAAAATGTTCATCTCATTTAGTTCTTAAATGTCTCAATTCACTTTGTGCAGAGGATAAGAACCTTTTTAACTTCACAAATACAAAATACGCCAATAAATATAATCAGGTATTTACACTCAGTTCTCCGGAGATGCCTCGATCCGTCTCCCTCAGAGAACTCCATGGAAACTGACCCGTCACTTTGTACATGTTGAGCGCGATGCTGGAAGTGGAAAACCGAGGAAATTACGTGACTATGAATTATACCCATCTATACCATATCTTCACTCAGACACAACCCTAAGTCTAAAGTTCCAGGAGAGTCTGCCAATTTGCCAAAATATCTGTCTGTCGTATTTTAAGGCGATGTGTGTAAAGTGAGCGTCTTGCGTCTTACCTGCGTTCAAAGTTTCCTGGTTGGGGTTTGAAGAAAGAAAGGCCGTAGGATGTTTCTTTGGTGCCGTAGGAGAACTGGAAGGTCATTTTCTCCGCCCGCCCTAATGCATTGGGTAACTTCACGCCCAGTACCTGAAAATCAAAAGCGGGAGAGACAATCAGGGCTTCGATTGCTGAAGTCAACAGTGGAAATAATCTTCTCAGAAGGAAATGGAATCAGTCTGAAGGCAGCCGCCCCCTCTCAAGCTCACCATGCTTCCCTCGTTGTTTCCGACCATGGTGTTGTAGCTGCCCGTCATCCGCCTCAGCTCGGTGACTTCGAACGTCACGTCGAGGCCGTTGGGGAGAGCGTCCTCACCTGAAGAGCCAGTGGAATGAGTCATTAGAAACGTGCATTCATTTAAAAAAGTGCACCTGGGTAACCAGCGATAGACGGCACCTCTTGAAGTGTCGATCACAACTTCGACTTTTCTGAAGATGCCGAGACGCAGCAGCTTCTGTCGGGCTTCGTGAGATTTTCGCATCACCTGCACAACATTTTTTTTTAATGCAATCGAAAGCATGAATTAAAAGAGCATAATTAGAGCAGCCGTGTCAACGTGCACCTACATCGATCAAGTTCTTTGCCCGGAAGACTTCTGCGATTTCATAAGTCAGCAGGTCCTCTTTAGTTCTTCCGAGCCCTTCTATGTGCACTTGTTGTACAACAACCTGGAGAACAGAAGAGACGAACAGCAGTCGAAATATTTAGAACATCCGGAAACGGCTGTCCATGTCACAAACAAACAAAGGAGGACAATGTCACAAGCGAGAGTGCAGTTTAATTACTGCCTGGAACAAACGAAACCTACATTCTTGTTCTCAAGAACTTCTTGTTTTGGCTCATGCTCGATATCCGGAGCCTCGATGTCATCAGGTTGAACCCCGAGCTCGGGCCCTCGCATGGGCAGAGGGTCCAGGCTCTGCAACACAAAACAAGACAGAATACAAGAGAGACGGACAACACTGAGAGGAGTTTACATTACAGAACTACGGTGCAATACAGACGTTGGAAGTATTCTCCACAAAATTGAGGTGCCCGGCAGCAGAGCAGGGCTGCAATGATTCTTTTTGTTTTGTTTTACTATCGCTCAATGTGCTGATCAATTTATTTTATTTAAGACTGTCGAAAATATTCAGCACATTTTTTGCTCAAGATTACATTTCTAAATGTCTTCTTTACCGGTCAATATTAAACAGAGAAAATTAGGAAATTATTACTGAAGCCGGAGCATGTGATTGAGAGAAATGTATGCTTTCGAAAAAGTCATGGATGAGGCGACAATAATGATTTAATTAAGAAAATAGTAAACAGGTAAACAAAAACACAAATTGTGAAAAGAAAGCGGTCTTAGTGGAACATCAATAGGATAAATGTCTGCATTAAAAGGATAGAAAATAATAATAAAAAATAAATACAGCGAAATTGACAGGTTAAAAAAGTGTTATGAGCATGACAAAAACACAGAAGAGTCAAAATCATTGTCAAAAAACAGTAACCAAGCAATTAGTAATAAAAGTCCAAATAATTAGATGTTCCTTTTAAACATGTAACTTATTGATGGATTCTACTTTTAACGCTGGTCTTAGCTGCAGTCTTGTTCACTTGATGTGGACAAGAACAGTGTAAACAACACAAAGTGTGTACTTCAAAGTGTGCAACAGGACGACACACACTGCGCCACTAGCATCTCCGTCCTCCCCGCAGACGCTTTCTAACATTCCCCCGCAGAGCGTTACAAACCAACGCTGATTGATAAAGCAGTGTGGAAGTGTGAGCCCTGCTGGACCGGGGTCGGTGTTCCGTGAGGGCCTTTCCCCGCAGCACGGCCCGGTCCGGACCACCGAACGCTCCGGGAGGTCAAAGTCCCGGTCGGCGCCCCCCCCCCTGGAGGTTCTCTCACCCTGGCGTGGACGGTGCCCATGCTGAGCTTTGCTGGACGGTGTCTCGGTGGAAAAACGGACGACGCCTTACGTGGAAAAAGAAACGAGTACTTTAACCTACAAGTAACCGGAGAGAGGCGAGGAGGCTCCGTACAAGGCGGCGGCCATGTCACTTCCTGGCCACGCCCCCCTGCTGACGCGCATTCAACAGGGCGACGCTGCAAAGTGTGAATAACACATGGAGAAGGATGCACTGGAAAACTGTTGTTTTATATCACTATCAGGGTAAAGAGAAATAATGATTCAAACATAAATAAACTGTTGTATTGCACAACAAATATTGACAAAAAATGACTGACAGAAAAACACAGAGGCAGTTTAATAGAAAGTGAGTTCAATATACAAGCGCCACACGAATCCTCAAAAGCATCATCCAAACACATCTCAGCGCCATGAGTAAATAGTACATTGGCTCAAATCAACATTAAACCAAAGTTCACAGTTGTTCACATGTTGCTGAGCATCTCTGCATGCCTGCAATCCTGTAACAACAAAACATGACAACAATGGTCTTAATAACATGGTAAGTAGTAAGAAACACTGCTGAGTATTGGCGTAACGTTAAAGTTTTATAAGGTGCTCTTACGCTTCTGCAATGAAGGTCTCATGGGTTATTCTGTCTTCATTCACACCATCTGGGCATTCATTAATGGTTTGTATGCCCAGTGTGGTCAGAGCTGTGAGGAAAAATGCAAGTCCAAAGTGTAATTTTTTGTAATTCACTTGGTGAATTTAAAGCGTGTATGTCCCATACAAATAAATAGGCAACCACTATTGGTTTTTTGAATGCTTTAAAATCTTGTTCAATCCTTTTCATGAGCTTACAACTTGGTTGCTGGTATAAATCAATCACATATTCCATCCAGTTGAAAGTGTCAAACACAAGGTCCATGTCCAGTGCTTACCATGCTTGTATTGGGCAAAGTTGATGTATTTTTGCTTAATGGGGTCCAGTAACCCAAAGACTGTATCCAGGTCGTCATTGTTAAACAGACTGGGCCCCGTTTTACCACTTTGCTGAGATAACTCCAGCTGCTCCACAAGAAACTCTCTGGGATTCTCTAAATGGAGGAATAAGTCACCAATTCAGGTTAAATGACTCAACACTAAGCAGATAAAATATATGAAGTCAGAGCAAACATTTCAAATGAACAAAGAGCTGCACGAACAATATAGTATTTTGATGGACAACAAAGAACAGTATGTGTGTGTGTAAGCAAAATAGCTCTAACAACTTAATCAGCGAATAGTGTGTGAGCTTAACATATTTCCATCGTTTCCACGTAGCAACAGAAGTACTATGAACTGCACAGATGCTATAAAACAACTTAAATAGTTCGGCTTAATTAGTGTCTGACAATCGAACTGATCATGGAGTTAGCCGGCTAACTTGTCCCGCGTGGACCTGTTATTTTCCTCGCGGGGGGTGTTGTGTCTCTGACCGGGTCTGTGGAAGAGCAGCATGCTGTTCAGGTTCTCCATGAGCTCGAGCAGTTTGTGTTTCTGCACGTAGTCAGCGGCGTCCTGCTCCCTCTGCGACGCCATCTTTTCCGCTCGACTTTTCGCTTGTTGCTAGGATACGCCGACACCCAACTGACACGCGCGCGCACACACGAGGCTCCTCAATAATGCAGACATCCGTTGCGGGCCGCTTGGTCATCAGATATTAATGTTTCACTACTGAACCTCTCCGCTGATGTTTTAATGTTGCTTTCTTTTCTCTGACCAACAGTCCAAAAACCTACAAAACTGTTGAATTGACAATACAATAAAAATAGGCATTGCATTTTTAATTTTCAATAAGCTGTAAATATCACAATTGTTGATGATTAAATAATACAGCGATAACTTTTAAAACAAGTAACGACAGAAGCTTAGTGTGATATCTTTATTTCAGAGAAAAGCGTCTCCTAGAGGAGAGAACAATCAAAAGATACACTTTTGATAGAATTATCAAATCATGTCAGTTCACGTGTTCATGAAGCATTACCTTACTTCACCGCTTGATCTGAAGATATGAATGCATTAGAAAAATGAAGATACGGATACCAGTGGCTGAATAAACCAGATGATCTCGATCCCCGTAGGATCCCTTATCGCGATTGTGTTTGCTTCATTGAAAGCAAACACCAAGATCCATTTTTAGATGTCCTGTCGCTGCTGGACCAATAAAGTGTGTGTCCATCAGACAGAGGACGTAGAATTCCACATTAGTCCACCTTTTGTTCTGCTTTAAACTGCTGTAACGCAGCAGTAGCTTCCTCTCTGACTTTGTAGCCAAGCAGTTCTGTCTTAAGCTCCCCGGGCTTCGGCGGGAGCTCTGGTATACTCTGAAAAATAAAAGACATCAGAAAAAACACATTTAGCATTTGAAAAGAATGAAGACAAAAAAGCAGACATGTGAGACAATGTGTGTCCTTCACCAGATCGGGTAGGTAGTACTGGTGGACGGCCTGTGCCCCCGCAAACATGGCCAGCATACTGGCCCCTAACATCCTCAGGTAACGGGGCCAAGACACACCTGCTGGCATCTTCACAGACGTCTGGGGGGGGTTAAGAGGTAAACAAACCAAGTGATAAGCAAGAAAGGATCATGTCATGTTTTGTTCATCCGGTCCCTCTTTTGTTAAGATGCAAAGTCAAAACATGGTTCCAGATATCTACAAGTGCTGTTCTCTACTTACTTGAAAAAGACTCATAATCAGAGCTATGCCCCATGTTGTTTGATCATAGGTCTACGTTGCAATTAGGGTTATCTGGCTAAAAATATAATTCAATGAGGTCCACTGTTATACAAACAAATAGCGTCAGTGTGTAACCACTTGATCAGCAAATCCAGTGAGGATGCTAACCTTGTTAGCCGTGATGTAATGTTAGAATAGAAAACAATATATGATAATATATTTAAAGACAGAAACTGAGGCTAGTAGGACCTTACCTTGTTTAACCCACTGCCGTTAAATAAAAGAGTGCAATATGAAATTAACTTTCACCATAGTAGAATCCAAATGCCTGTCATTGGGACTCGCACGCAGGTCATGCTGTTTAGCTAACACGGAGATAAAAAAAAAGAAGTAGGAGGTCTCACTCGGTCTCTATTTACTGATACCACACAGTTTATATCCTTCCGCCGTGTCCCGTCACATGTTTGATCATTCATGGGTTCTGGTTTAAGGTGAATTTCTTGTTTAAGGGGTATATTAATGCTTTTTCAGCTTGAATGATCTTTCTATCACACCATTGTAAGGCTGCTTGTTGATGCATGGCCAGCTAGCTACACGTTTAATCTTTTAGCTTTCATTTGAAAAGCTCCCCTCGCCAGCCACATACTCCGTGTGGTAATATATATTTAATTTACATTGTTGTGCCAATCAAAGATGAGTACATTTGACAATGTACGACAAAACAGTAAATAATAGCTTGGATAATCATCTGGAGGGCTCAAATAGGGAGTTTTCATCCTTTGCGTATCTTTCACTGATCCTTTTTCTAACTTGGAGTGGTGCACGTTAAGTAAACATGCCATCTTTGGCTGCCTTGTTCGTCTGCAGTGTAAATCTGGGCTGTGTTTTCATACATACAAGATTTAGCGCCATCTAGAGGTAGTTTCTACGAACTTCAAACGGTCCTTCGACAATACACTGTAATCCAATGATGTTAAAATACAATAAAATGATGGGTAATATTTTACTGTAATCGTCGTTCATTTCTTGTAATAATAAACTTGAAAAACAGTATTAAATATCTCAAATTATAATTTTTAGTTGGAGGCATGCAGTACCCCTCCTGGCCAGCAGGCGGCGGTAAGCCTTCACTCGACCTGCGCTAAAGGAATCATTAAGCGTTTAAATGGTCTTTGTTTTGGGAGGATTGCCAGCCCCCAGTCTTCCTATTTGAAAACTAAAGAACAAAATGTATGACAGGTACGGTAGTTCCCTCAAATACCTTTGTGTCTCGTTAACCCAGAGGTGGCTCGCGGTCTGAAGACGTCTGTGGAACCGCGTAGCGTTGTTAGCTAACTGTTAGCTAAGCCTTCCATCTTCTTGTAGCCGCGTCCATAAGTCTTCTTTGTGTACCGTATGTGCTGCAAACTCCACACAGCTCACATCTCCAGTGTGTGTTGACGCTTTTTTTTGGCAGCAGAATGAATGATAATGTATTGAAATAAGTCAACAGTTAAGATGGAAGAAAACCAGTATACATCACTGACGGTACCCACGGATTATTTTCAGCAGTGGTGAGTTGGTGCTGGAGGTGGCAGGTCGTGGAAAACTTCTCATGTTATCTCCCTGACGTCTTCATTTTCATGCATGAGATAGAGAGGAAAAAAAAGAAATAGCATTTGACACACGACACCATACATCCTTGTATTCCTTGTATTTAGACTTGTACCAAGTGGCAGTGTAGTTATTAAGGGTGATAACCATTTAACAATACAATCAATACTATATATTTGATTAACTTGCAATAGTAACCTTGATGATATTGCATTATATGTACTCTGTAGCTGGTTTGATAAATGTACATCATATTTCTTATTATCTGACTCGTTACTGAACAGTTATTACACCAGTTGCTACAGGCATCATGCACACTCCTGCCGTGATGAACAGAACCATGCAAGAGGCTCTGGACCTGTAGTGGACTTCCTCTCCTTCCACCGTCACAATTTGGTCGTGGTCGGTCTTCCCCGAGCGCACAACAAAGTCTGTGTTAAACCGACCTGGATGCAATAAGTGTTGTACGTGAGAGGCTCAGGAAAAATAAAAAAAGCAAGTAAAAGTACTGTCAGAGCTGAATGAAATGCAGAGAATACAAACAGGTGTATATCAGCGCATGTGTGTTTGTAAGTATCGTGTCTTGTAAGTTTGCCTCAGCCACTTCTCCACGCACCCCATCGAGCACCAGACATAGTTTGTCCTTTCTTGCTTTGTCGGGATCCTGTTTAATTTCTTCTCCCTTTTCCTTCTCTTTTTAAATTTGACCTTCCTCCTCATCTCGTCTTCGGTTGTGCACCCTCTGTTTTCTAGGTACCAGTCCAGCCAGCAGCACCCCGAGGCGCAGCATGTGATGTCTTATCACAACATGGGCCACTACGCAGAAGGGCCCAGAGATGACCTCGTAATGGCCGAGCTGTCTGTCCACCGGGAACCGCCCGTCTACCAGGAACCTTTTTACCAGAACTATAACCCCCCGACCCAAAATCACTACCAGGACCTGAGCTACCAGCCGCACGCCAGGGAGCAGCAGCAGCAGCAGCAGCATGAGCAGCAGCAGCATCCTGCACACCTGCACCACCCTCAGCACCAACATACAATACAGCAGCTGGAGCCGAGTGTTCAGCACCAACCTCAGCCGGCTGCCCCTTCCCAAGGTAGGGAAGAGGTGATTGATCCGAGTATTCACCAGAGCTCCATTTTAACGTGGCAGCAGGGGATTTCTGTCCACGTTGTATCTCGAACGACCCACTACCAATTACAATGCGTATGTTGTTTATTACGCCATTATTGTTACAACATGTTTTACTTTACACGTTTCAAATCAGAACGAGTTTCACTTTCCAACCCCACTTTGTCGTGTGTGCTAAAATAATAGCCTTACCTCACTATTATCTGTAATAGCACATACCTGGTAAGGCAAGGAAGTGGCAAACAGCATTCATAGATATATTCATCCCTAAACAAACCGTTTGATACGAACTAATATCAAAGGGTTAAGAAGTCCACCATGCCAACATGATCCTACCCAATTTGAATGCAAGAATGAAAGGCTCATAAATCCTTTTGGATCTACATTTTCCTCCTCTCTGTCCTAGCTGCGACGCCGGTGAAGAAGAAGAGGGGCCGACCGCCGAAGCAGCCGGCCGAGGACGGCAAGACGCAGGAGGGGGAGAATGAGGTCGAGGCCGCGAAGAAAGCCAAGAGGGCTCTCAACCGCTTCAACGGCATGTCGGTGGCTGAGGTTATGGCCAAAACCCTCCCCGACGTCATCACCTACAATCTCGACATTCTTATAGTGAGACTTTTCCATTTTTGCAAGTGGTGAATGGGTTTCAATTGTACAGAAAATATTTAGACACAAACAAACATGTCATTTTCCCGTCTGTTGCCATGGTAACACTTTCATGCTTCTCCTCAGATTGGAATTAACCCAGGACTATTGTCAGCCTTCAAAGGACGCCATTATCCGAACCCAGGAAACCATTTCTGTGAGTGGAAATCCAGTTTCACGATTGACTGCAGGAAATAAACCCCGTCCTTCGTCTTCCGTCACTACAAACAGCTCAGATCTGTTCAGACTTATCATTTCAAATCCATGCGATGGCATTTAAAAAGGTCCAGATACTTCAATGCATCTGAATTACAAAGAGGTTTCATGAAATTATTTGTTTTTCATGTGTAGCTGTGGAAATGTTTTTTTTTTCAGCATTTAAACTCCAGTGATTCACTGCAACCAGCAGAGAATGAGCAGAAAGAACAGTTTTTCTTCATAACGTTGACGTTTATTAATGTTAACATTCATTCTAACATTCATGAGGTCAATAGAAAATGTATAAATGACGATGATGATGTTTACAAATTTACCACTTATTTATCACCAAGTTTTTTTGACCGACAGGTTTTCTCAAAAGGATTTACATAAACTTTTCTAAAGTATAACACGATCACCATTGTTTCTTCTTTTTTCATCTTTTTTTTTGCGCCCCATTCATTGTTGTTCTGATATACAATGTTTTAATATAAAAAAACTCCGTCTACCACAAAGTTATGCTTGAAAACGAACCCGCTGAAATAATTCAGTAGACTCAGCGAAGCAACAACAACCTAAAACCCCTCAAAATATTAAAACGCTGTTCTGGGTGTGGCTAGCCGACCTGGCAAACTAAATGTTTGACTCCTTTCTTCTTTCCCCTCCAGGGAAATGTCTGTTTCTCTCCGGTCTAACCGACGAGCAGCTCAACTTCATGCACGACCAAAGTCTGCCGGAGAAATATAGCATCGGCTTCACCAACATGGTGGAGAGGACCACGCCCGGCAGCAAGGACCTCTCCAGGTGAATATCAAGAAAATTGCATTGAACTTCTAAGCTGGAAATTCAGCAGCATTGCAACAGTGGAGTTCCAAAAAAGTCCCTGGAAACAAACATAGATAATGTTCATCTGGTTCTGTTTTTTTTGGCCCAGCAAGGAGATTCGAGAAGGAGGTCGACAGTTACTTGACAAGCTGCAGAAGTACAAACCGTTAATAGCAGCTTTTAATGGAAAAGGTACACTTATTGGAGCAGCAAAACGACTGAACTTTGAAGCGTTTCGGAGGCTTATTCATAAAGCCATTGGGCGAGGTGAGCAGCGCGTTGACATTTTGTTGATTTCTTCAGGCATTTACGAAATCTTCTGCAAAGAAACCTTCGGGGTGAAGGCAAAGAATCTCGACTTTGGCCTGCAGCCGTACAAAATCCCAGAAACTGAAACGGTACGTTGAAAAAGCGCCTCCGTCCCTCTCAGAATGAACAACCAGCACGCTCACGGCGTACTTCACTCCCCGCAGGTCTGCTACTTGATGCCGTCCTCCAGCCCTCGCTGCGCCCAGTTCCCCCGCGCGCAGGACAAGGTTCACTTCTACATCAAGCTGAAGGAGCTGCGGGACCAGATGAAAGGCCTGATGCCCAAGGTTGAGGTGGAGGAGACGCAGTACTCGTTCGACCTGCACTTAGCAAAAGGTGAACGGTCAATTTCAGCCTCTTTTATGTCTATTTGTACCGACGTTCACGTCTCTTAGGAAGATCTAACCCCTTTACGCTTCCTTGGTTCTGCAGAGGACGCTAAGAGGATGGCAATCAAAGAGGAGCAGGTGGATCCAGAGTACGAAAGCTGTGCCGAGGTGCGTGGGGACGCGAGGCAAAGCAGCAACTCCACCAACTGAGAGAGGCCGAGGGGAGGGGAGCGAAAGGGCCGGTCTGCAGTAGCACACAGGTAGTGAAGTCGCCACGTCGTTCTCAGCAGAGTCAGACTGAACCGGATGGAATTGCAGTTTCAGGAGAATAAACTCGTAAAAGTAAAAAATTACCACAACCCACTTTGAGAGATTGCTAGCATCTATTTGGAGGTCTAAACAGGAAGGCAGTCCAAGCACTCAAAGATCCATAACCAACCAGGAAGAGAATGTACAAAACAAAAGAATGCCTTTTTATAAGTTAGCAAATGGGTCAACAAGTTACAAACACAAAGGGGTTCGTCTGCGTATTTCACAAACGGGAAATCCATGCACGCCGGTTTTAATATTTCCACCGGCGGAAATATTAAAAACCCTACATTGGTTAGATACCCTGAGCATGTTGGCTGCCTTGAACAATTCAGCCGCTTTTCTACGTGCTTCCTAAAAGCTTTTCTAATATTTCCTTTCTTGTTGATTGTTATATTTTGGAGTGCACGGGTCACACTGAGCTCATTTTCAAATGTAACAGTCTGTTGATCTGCTTAAAAGCACGCTTGTAAAAACAACGACCTGAGCCTTCCTCGAGGTGCCGATGGTCCAATTATAACATCGTTTTGGTGGTTTCCAGAACGGCGCGGCTCATCTTCTCGGTTTGCTCTGCGGCGTCTCGCAGAAATGGACTTTCAGCGGACGACGCGGGAGCGCTGCACCCGGAGAGGTTCGCTGAGCAGACACCGGATATCAGCTGTGCAAGTAGCATGACGCATCAACGAGGGCGAGAAGCCTTCTGATGACGCCGCAACTAAAGAGAGGTCCTTCCTCCTGAGGCCTCGCGCTGAGACGCACAAGAGAGGAAGTGCCCGGCGCGGTTACATTTTCTAACTCTCAAACAGACTGCATGTTTTTGGTGTCATTTTTTATCACTATTTATTGCATTTTGTATGGTACACGTGTCCAGTGACTTATTTTTGTATTTTGAAAGAACGACATTTTATGATTTATCAGCTGTAAAAATAGGTAATTGTACACGGGAGTTTCTAATCAATAATTACAGAGTTATTAAATCTCTTCTAAAGCTGGTTACGTTTATTGTCTCATTTTCAAAATCACAAATGCACAACCCGTGGAAAGAGTGCAAAGCTTAATTTTGTCATTGCAATGAATCTCCCAGCCTGGAGCCGGGGCAGATTAATCGAGGGCGCCGCCTGGTGCGAAGCGATCAGGATTTACAGTGTACACAGTGTGCAGTGCTTTGCAGCACTGCAGGGGATATCAGGTTAAATATGTTCTCCTAGAATAATTATTCTTGTTGATGTTCCAGCATTGAGTAAGTAAACCACCAACATTATTGCATTTGGTCCTGTTATCATCATCAGGAAGAATTTTACAGATCACTCGTTCTCTGTGATTAATATCTACTATGAGATCATCTCTCCAAGCATTGAGTCTACGGTGTTGATTACATAAATTTAAACTTGGAGTGCTCCCATGTGTCAGGGAGGGCTCCTCTAATGACGGACGTATGCGTATTTGAAGGGACTTAAAGAGATTCTTTCTTAAAGCCAAAGGCCAAATGTACAAGTCAATTATTCAAACCTTTGCGAGCCCGTTGTTTGCATCCACCAGCTCCACTGCTCACCCGATCCCAGTGCTGTAATCAAGCAGAGACTCAAGCAGGAGACCGAGGAGCACAGGGGTAGTGACAGGCAACGATCCGACACCCATCACGATGTAAACACAGAGGTGTAAATAAACCAACGTGGGGAGGAGAGGGTTGTTACCTGGAACTGAATGCTCCTGCTGGGATCAAGCAACGTTTTGTTTAAGTATGAAGACTTGAAATGATGAATGTACCAAATGTAAACCATAGTTTGGAGTTTTATTACCTCTTTTTTTAAGATGGTCTGGTCGGTATTTATTCGTGAACAGTCATTTGTTATATTTGTGAGCAGTGTTGTGGGTGATGATGACAAAGATGAAGAATGTTTAAACTTACAATTCAAATGTTAGTTGATTAATGCGTTTACCGTGTTTGCAGTAATATGTTACATGTTGAAACAACTGGAGAAACTAACTGGAGAAGCAATGCTAAGCTGCAAAGTGGAGTTTAACACACTTTATGACCCCTAACCAGCACTCATCTGGTCAAAATGTATCTCTCTCTCAGAAACACACAAACACACACAATTGACCAACTGGGAATGAAAGAATGAAGGAAAATCATTAATTAATGCAAAATAACATACCAGTATCAATTGATAGGATAGAGTTTAACACTGTCAGGAAGTTTGCTTTGTTGGTTTTGTAACCTCTATTTAACCCATGGACTGATTCCTCAAGACAATCTTTTTCCAAGTGAATTTGATTACAACTGCTAGTAAATTAGTCATCATCATAAGCTGCAGATCAAGTTTTAAATAGGCCCATACTTCCATATAAATCTTTTGTTAGGAGCCATTCATTTACTGTTATTGTGTGTATATATATGCAGAAAATCGTCATCCCTGCACCAAGCTGCTAACAAACCCTTTAAACATCGCCCACTATCAGCCAATAGGGAGCCTCGCCAGCAGACTTTAAAAGCCGAGCAGCTCATACCAACTATTCTATAGGGGAGGTAGAGTTTCGTTTGGTTTTACATTTACAGTGTAGTTTTTAGTAAAAACGCCGTATTCAAAGATGTTTATTGCATATAGATATATGAAACTAAATAATATTGTTTAGGTCCCTTTTAGTCATTTGTTCTTCTAGAGTCAAACCTATGCTTATTCTTGCACACCTACGTCTTGGACTTGGGATCGTCTGGTGTCAAAGTTGACTGGCAGGGCTGTCATGTCTTTGTTGCCGCTGTTGCTCCTCATATGTTGTGAATAGAATAGCAGGATAGATGGAAAAATAACAGTTTTACGTACAGAAGATACTCATATAAACATTACCCACAACAGGTACGTCTACGTTTTTAAATACTGGTAAAGCCGGGGCGATTTCTATGCGAGGAATCTCGCTCGATTCGAAACCATTCATCCATGCTAAGTTAGCTCAACAGCTAGCTGTTTGCAAATATTAGCTGCACTTATGGCACTGCTGCTAAATTGCTTTTAACAATACAATTCGGATTAGCTCCCGGAATATGAAATATCTGTGATTCCAATGAGACACCAGCACACCCGTACATCTACCTACTAGCAGCGTAACGCCATTTTGAAGCGGTTTGAAAACGAATAACGTGATCCGGTTTCCATTGGGGTTTAGCTCGCTGGTTAGCATAGCCGTGGAACAAGGTGCGAGTGTAACGTAAGAAGTGGATTCTGCTGTGAAGAATATACACTGTTCGTACGCTCTACGTGACGCTGTTTTAACTTTGTTTTGTTGTGTTATCTCCGTCGTCATTCTTTTGTTTGGTCTTGTTCATCTCGTGGTTTGTCTTTTGTTGCTACCGCCACCCTTTATGTGAAATGCCCCGGCACATGCATTCAGATTCATACACTGCCAGACCCTCAATATGCTAAACCAACGTGTACATCCCCCAGCTATGTTTCCTCAATTTGCCTATTGATTTATTTGATAAAGTCAAACCACCCAAAAGATGGAAGACAAGCTGAATGGATTCCCTGTTGTCTCCCCGGAGTATCTTCAACAGTGGTGAGTCTTCCTCCGCCACAAGGTGGTCCACTCAACTACATCTGCAGACCTCTGAACGGCAAAGTGGGATGAAAATGAAATGAAGCATGTGTGCCCCTTTTTTTGAGTTTCGTTTTACCATTTGTGTTTGGGTCGTTGCGTTAATGATGATTTTCAATGCTGTGTGTATCGCTTGGTTGTAACCTGATGGAGTTTTACTTTGTTCTAAAAGAGGCAAAGTAAAGGGAAGCGTCTGTTCAGTGGAATCCTTTCACTCAATAGGATTTAACATTTCTTACAGTGTCCTTATTTCCATAACCCTCGTTGACCGGGAGCTTTCATACAGTGTAGGTTCAACATGCACACATTTTCAGAAGTGATGCTCATACTTCATCCTCGCTAAAATGAATGCAGGCAGTCATTTAAAAAAATTTAGCAAGTTGTAAATCGGCTTATTTGATAAAATTGCAAATCAAACAAAACTCTAAATTGTCTACAGCTGACTAAATCAAACCAGCCATACAATCTAAAATAAAATGGCAAACAATGTGGACCTAACAATAAAGTTAACATAAAGGAATTTCCTTCATGAGGATTAACCAGCTCTTGATAATTGATCAAATCAGAATCCAGTTTATTCAGCAGGTGTTCACATACAAGGAATGTGCATGATGCATAACAACAAATAGTTTTAAATATAGCTAGCATGAAAGATGCTAGATATTGTTTAGCGAATGTGCTAAAGTTCAATGCATGCCTTATACATAAATGAAAACTGCCATCCGTTATAAGAATCTTATCAAACTAAATGATTCATCGTCACTGTGTAATAAAGCAAGACAGCACGCAGTGCTCACATTGTGTGGTTACTCAGCCCACGGCTTTAACTCTGCTTGAGCCCTGCAGCCCATCCCGCTGCAACTTCACATGTTGTGCATCCCGTTTGTTTAAAAATCATTCTTTCTCACAGGGTTCAGTCTGCACAGCAGTTTCAAGCTCTCCAGGCCCAATATTCAGGCTTCAACCATCCGTCTCACTACCCAGAGGGGCAGACGGGGGAGGCAGCCATGGCACACATGTCTTATCCAGAACCCATGATGGATCAGCAGGAACCGGAGAACCTGGCTAAACGTACTATGATCCCCTTTGAACTCTCTCACTGTTTATAGGCTGGTTCTGAGCTCAGATCCCAGGATTCTTAATTAAGCATAAAGTGTTGACAAAAGTTTAGTAATACTGCATGACCGTATCATGCTCATGGTTCTGTTAATAAGCTTCAGGAAATCAACCAGGAAAATGGCGAAGATTCAGGCAGTTCATCCGTCTGACGTCACCTCTCTGAACTTTTCTTGCAGCCCCGGCCAAAAAAAGAGGCCGATCAGCTCAACCCAAGGAACCCAAAGCACCGAAACCGCCAAAAGTCCCCAAGGCACCAAAACCAGCAAAACCTCCAAAAGTTCCTAAAGCACCAAAACCACCAAAACCTCCGAAAGTCCCCAAGGCGCCAAAGCCGGCAAAGGACCCAAATGCCCCGAAAGCCAAACCCGGTCCTAAGCCCAAGAAGGCCGCCGACGCTCAGGGAGACGGCAAGCAAGAGAAGATCGACGAGAGCTTCAAGAAGGTGAAGAGGAAAATCGACCGCTTCAAGGGAATGTCGGAGGAGGAAGTCATGACAAAAACTCTACCGGACCTGCTGGAGTACAACCTGGACTACGTCATCGTAAGCTTCCCTGTTCAGCTGTTTGAGTGGAGCCAAATTATTTGTGTTTTTGAACGCTTTAAAAAAACGTGCGCCGCTTTATTCCCCAGATTGGTATCAACCCAGGACTGATGGCAGCTTTCATTGGACGGTGGTTTCCAGGTCCTGGAAATCATTTCTGTAAGTTGTCTGATCAGAATGATTTTGATTGTTACGTGAGTGGTTCTATTTTTGCGAGACCCCGTTTGACTTCTGCACCTTAAAAATTAAGATTAAAAATGTGATGGCTGTAATATTTTTGTTCCTTCCTCCCCCTACGTTCTAAAGCTGGATGTGCTGTACCATTAACTATACATCTGCTTGTGTTGACCACAGAGAGAAATGACGAGGTGACTTTGCATTTCAGGGAAGTGCCTCTTTCTGTCCGGGTTCACCGAGGAACTACTGAACCACATGCACGACACCACACTGCCTGGCAAGTACAAAATGGGCTTCACCAACATGGTGGCCAGAGCGACGCCAGGGAGCAAAGACCTCTCGAGGTAATGTTTGAAGATCTATATGTAGCGCCAGGAGGGGGCATCTTTAGCTTAAATCATCTGAGATTCCTGTTTGCACAAATTAGACTTTTGTTCTGACGCCATTTTTCTTTTGTTTCCATCTCAACAGTAAAGAGTTGCGTGAAGGAGGCAAAATCCTTGTAGAGAAGCTGAAGACGTTCAAGCCTCTTATTGCTGTTTTTAATGGAAAATGTAAGCACTCTACCACAGAGCCACAGTGAAATGATTCGTGAATTTTAACTGAAGTCACATTTCTGTTCTTCTCTCATCCCCCAAAGGCATTTATGAAATGTTCTGCAGAGAGATGTTTGGTAAGAAACCAAAGAAACTTGATTTTGGTTTGCAGCCGCACAAGATCCCCGACTGTGAGGTGGTGAGTCCCTCACTGCTTCATTATGCTCAAATATCCGTGACAAGGCAATATTAAAAACGGTTATATGCCTCTTAGATATCCATAATTGAATTGAACCTTCTAGAAACTCTGCAGCCTTTCGTTGAAGTATTGACGTGACTCTCTTCCCCCCCCCCCACACACACACACAGGCTCTGTACCTGATGCCTTCATCCAGCGCTCGCTGTGCTCAATTCCCTCGAGCTCAGGACAAAGTCCACTTCTACATCAAACTGAGGGAGCTCCGAGACCAGCTGAAGGGCGTCCAGAAACCGACTGAGGTCGAGGAGGTTGATTACTCCTTTGACCTGTCGTTGGCTAAAGGTAAGCACAGTTACGGATGAAAGTGAATAAAGGAAGGAAGCGTCGCGGCGTGCTGACAAAAAACCCGCCATGTAATCGTTTAGAAATAAGTAGTTACGTGCTTATAGGCAGTGGCATCGTTGGCTCCAGATTTTGTGCCATTCACAACATCCTAATGTCATAATCCCATTCAGTGACGTTGGGCATTCACTCTTTTCCTCCTTTCTTTGTTTGTTTTGTTCACGTGAACAGAGGACGCCAAGAGGATGGCCATAAAGGAGGAGCAGTACGATCCTGGTTACGAAGATGCCTTCGGTGGAGTGTATGCGGAGAAAGGAGCCGAAGGAGCCGAAGGGGCCGGAGGGGCTGAAGGCTCCGGGGCTGCGGCAGGGCCTGGAGGGGCCGAAGGGTCCGGGGCCCCAAGCCAGACCAACGGCCACTGCACGTTCTCGAGTGCAGACAACACAGGTAACGCGGTCGAGTGTGTTCTGCTTCTGCACATTTTATTACATCCAGATTTGTTTTAAGAACCGGATTACAGGCGGCTTTTTGCAGTGAGCTGGTTTCTTAAACAGCATATCAAAATGAATCTGGACAGAGAAACCTGATTTCCCCATTAAAGTTAAGTCGGAGGGAAGAAATCCATTTACCGAGCTGCTGCATGTGTACAAATGTGGATTAAATCCCAATGAGCCTTATCCGCCATGTATGCTTTTTACCACTCTATAACAAAACACAGTACATGCAATGACAAGGAATAGACAAATTAAAGGAAGAAAAGGGAATATATCTAAGAATAAAAACCACTCCGTGGCAGTCAGTAAGTTGTTTCTGACTTCTCCTTCAGAAGGCGCTCAGGAGGCGACCACGTCACAAATACCAGAGGGCCAGCTGCCAGACGGACAGTGGATGACTCAGTCCTTCGCAGATCAGATCCCAGACATCAGCGGGGCACCAAAGGAGGCCAGCGCATAAACACAGGACTACTTTTGTCTGGTTTTCAATCGTTTGCCTTTTTTTTTTTTTTTTTTTTTTTTTTCCTCTTCTGTTTTTTTTTTTTTTATTAGTCTTCGAGTGGAACATACACACACATAGATGGACTTTTCTGGTAGAACTTGCAGATTATTCCCTGCATTTTATTTTTTAAAATCTTGTTTGCGGTCCTGCTCTAATGTATGATCATCTTCAAGGCAGTCTCTTTTTTTAAAATATGTGAAATCAGGGACAATGATGCTCGACTGTCTTGAAGAAGGTCATGTATTTAAACGTTTGTTTAGCCTTTGTACTGTACCGCGCTGCACGGCCATGCAGTAAGCGTAAACATCCACCTCTACTGTTTCGACAGTAAATCAAACTCCAGACGGTTTGATGGATCGGTGTGAGCCGTTATGATCCTCTGTGATTTGGGGATTTAGTTAGCATTCATGGTGCTATGACAGGTGATCGCTGGATGAAATCATCGTGCATGTTAGAGGCTCCACGGAGAGTTCCTGGTCAGCCCTTCAACATAATGTTACAGGTTTCAATCTTTTATCATCAGTTTTCTTTTTGACTAGGAATTTTAGAATTACATTTTGTATGATTATGAAAATGTCACTCACAAGGAATTTTATGAAACGTGTCCATTAAAAATGTCTTGATGATGCCTTTTTTATATTATTGGACTGCTCTTCGGTCATTTCATTGTAAACATGTGAAGATAGCTGAGGTGTTTTGAATTGACATCCCACAAAGGTTGAGCACACAACACATTTTGTTACTCTCATAATTTTCATATGACAAATGCATCTATTGCGAGGTTTTGTATGATCCCTTCAACTGACATCATCCTATGGAAAACGTTTCTATAACAAGATTGTGAACTAGGTAAACTACAGCGGGGTTAAATCGCACACAATGTTGTGTTAACTGAACCTAGTTGACTCATAAAACCCAAATAGTAGTAGATTGTTCTCGATACAAACTTCTGTGTGCTTCTCTTCTCTTCAACTCAAGACAAGTCTGGAATGATTTCATGAACTGCGTTCAAAGTGTGTTTGTTAACCTTGATTTAGATCAGGATCAATTACTGTTTTTAAAGTGTGATCGTTGAGAAGTCCAGCTTTTGGTCCTCATGTCATGTGGCTGTTGGGTCACACTAAGCGATATTATTCCATTCCATTCATATTAAAAGGGTTTAGCCTGCAGTGGTTTCTGGTTGACGACCTTTGCGTTTACGTGAGCGGGTTAAAGTCTCTGAACCCGCTGTGTTCAGATTGGGGGAGTTGGATGTGGGGGAGAACGAGTCCAGGCCGTTGCTGTTGGAATTGGGGGCGTTCGTTGAGGCCGCCGGTTTGATTTGTTCGTCTCCTCCTGTCCGGGCTGTGAGGTCGGAGGTCGAGGAGCTGCTGCAGCGCTGCTCTCCAAATGCCCTGGAGAACGTAGCCAAGGCGGGTTCACGCATTTGTTCAGAGTGCTTCACGTAAAACCATTCGAAGCATGGGAAAGAAAAGGTTTCTGTGCCTCCTTCTGGTGGCACGTTGGAACCTATTTACCTTTTGGCGAGTGAGAAGATCAGCTCAACGGGCAGCAAGAGGAGGCTGAGAAGACACATCAGCAGCCTGACTGGGAGGAAGTCAGTGACCTGAGACCACCGAGTGTCTCCCCTGTGACGGTCCCTGCACGCCTCCCACAGCACTAACACACACACACACATACATAACCCTGTGGTACAGTTCACGTCTGGGCTTTTACAGTAGATTCACTACAGGAAGTTAGTTATTTTTTATTTTAATAAAATTCCTCCTCATCCAAAATAAAGTTCAATAATAAATCTTTTCTGTTTCATCTTCTAGGTATTGATTTTTTTTTAGGATCCATTACAATTTTATTTTAAAGTTGTTGCGAGGGACCTTTGTTTTGTGTTGATTTTGGAAGTGATCTCCAAAGGGGATGTTGGGCTCAGTGTGTAAACATACTGTAGATTTGTGAGCCTAGTCTTACAACTACTATAACCCAAAACCTTACATTTAATCCTACCCCTCACCCCTTTTATCTCGACGCTGACTAAACCCTCCTGTTGACGATCAAACCTTCCGCCCGCTGACACCTGTCCTCCTCACCTTCACTGATGCATCCTGGGAGATTCTCTGTGACCTCCAGCCCCCGGTGATCTTCCCGATGAGGGTTTTGTCCCTCCAGCAGTGTCTCTTGGGACACTTCTTTCACATTCGACGGACCTGGCAGGAGACCTTCTGCTCCGAGCAGATCTGTAACAGACAGTTGACTGGCAGCGTGTTTTAGTTGCCACCACATGGCGCGTGCTGCGTTGTGAAGGTGGTGGAGCTCACCTCTTTCTCCCAGGAAGAGAAGAGCATCCATGTAGCCGTTGTGACAGATCTCAGCCAGCGTCTGTTAAGCACAGAAGTGTGTGTGGGGGCGGGGGGGTTGCTCTTCTTTCACCTCAATTCGTCTTTTAAACCAACTACATTCATTTTTCTACGTGTGACACGGAAGCGTGGTAGCGATTTCATCTCAAAAGCACCCACCTCGGGTCTGGGAGGGAGGAAGGACGTACAGATCCGGTGCACATTTCCGGTGTTGACCTGGATGCTCACGTTGCCGTAGTGCACCTCGAAGAAGTTGAAGGTCCCCTCTCTGGGGCAGATGTCGCTCTCGCCAGAGAACGGGGCAATAGTGATAGTGTTTCTCTGCTCGAACAGAGGCATGTTGTTGCTGAGGGCTCCGTCGATGTAGTGCTGCAGGGAAAGAAAGATTCTGCTTACACAAGAGGTCTGTATGGAAAGGAATTGCCCCTCAGGCATTGCATGTGACGTGTCCTGGATGCAAAGAAATGCCTCGATGGTCTTGAGAGTCTGATTACAGGGGCTTTGAAGAATACGATGTATCTACTCACCACCCCGCGGTAGGAAGGTGGGATGAAACCACAGTAAACGGGGAAAAAGCAGCTGCATATCAACACCTGCAAAGGTACGATAGGTAGATCCAGAACCAAACATGAGATATCGCCACCGTGTGTGGAGTCCATGGTGGGTAAACATTTTGGTTCCTCTCTTCTACCTGAATGAGATCCTCTCTGCTTTCAAACTGTGACACCAGCACGTTCTTCCAGTCGGGCAGCCTGGTGAGGGACACGCACAACTTCCCAGAGGCCCGCAGGTGGGCGTCTGCAGGAAGCTTCTCCAGCAGGGAGCGGACTGTCCGCTGCAGACTGAAGGTCGGGTGGAAAACCCCCAGAGTGTGTCTCCTGGCCTCTTTGGCCACAGTCAAAACATCAGCGCTGAAGTGCTCTGAGGAGGAAGATGGAGGAAAATCAGTGTCCGGAAACAACATTTTATCACCGTTATGATTTCATCCCTTTTATGCGATAACCAAAACTATTGGTTATCAAATTCTGACAAGCGTCTTTTAGTGCAACCGAGGTTGCAAAAACAAAACCTTCAATGACACAAAAAAAGTCGATTAATATTCCGCAACATCAGTGCATGAGAGGACAGAGAGTCAGTGACGCGTGTTTTTCCTCGCTGGGCCTCCATTCGCTTTGAACTCCATGTGACCTCTGGAGTTTGCTCACACTGCATCGCATGAACTCTAAGTGTGACATTACTACAACATAAACAAAGGCACTGGCTCTGAGATAACATGTCCCTGACATTTCTCAATGGCCAAAAACAACAACGCGTAGTAAACATATACACGTATATTACATGGTATAAACTGTGACCTCAAAGCAAAAGCTGTTCACCACAAGACAATAAATGCATAACGAACAAACACTTTTGCGTGGGCAATGTTAACTCACCGATGGGAATCCCAACAGTCAGGGCTGCAGCCACGAGACAACCAGATGAAGCTCCACAGATCTTCGAGGCTCCGTGAACCAGCCGAGGGACCCGCTCTAGCATACAGCTCAGAGCGCCCAGGTAGTAAACACTTCTGAAGCCGCAGCCTGCAAAGGAGATGTTCCACTCCTCGTCCCAGTCGAACATCTTCTTCTCCGAGCTTTCCACCAACTCAAAAGCAGCTCTGTGGCGCCTGCACAGTCTCTCCAGTCATCTCTCAGAGTACAGCAGGTGCTTTTGGATTCCTATCAATACTCACTTAGACACATTGTCTTATCTCTTATATCCACATGTGCAATGGACAGTGCCTCAGTTGGCTTTGCTTTGCTATTACATAACTCAATCGACTAAAATGTCACATGTTTAGAAAATAAGGCTGAGGTCACTTAACTGAATATGCAATTAGGCAGCTGTATGACGTCATGTTGATTCCATAACTTTCATAACCAGCACTAATGCTCCAACCAGCCGACCCTTGTATGTGTTCAGCTTTTCCAAAAGACAAACTCAAATGATAGAGAGCTGGAAGACGGGGTCGGTCATAGATATCTTATCTCAAGAAAAGTAGTTCTGCAGCTCACTGCAACTTATCAAGATGTAATTCATTCACGGATTTTTAAAGTGACGTCCCCAAACACAGGATCACTTTGTATGCATTTGTTCTTTCACTCCAACATTTACTTCACTTCTGTAAAGGACACCGATTTATTGAATGTTATCAAATGCATGGAAAATGTCTGATCACGTTCACTGGAACCGGGCTCTTATTTTGAAGGCAGTTCACTGTAGCCTCACACACACACATGCGCGCGCTGGCTCCAAAGGTGACGAGAAACAAACTGTTTGCGTAATTTCGCACACTCTTTTCCCCATTGGCTGGAAAGAGTCACGTGACAGCAGAACGCGTTTTCAGCTTGCGTGTGTCGTTGCACAGAAGAATGAGTATCCCGGTGGTTGACTTTGCCGCGTGCAGCCTGCGCGAGCGAGACGTCGCCGACGGACAGATGCACCACCTGCGCGAACAGCTGGAATCCGCGTTCACCAAAGTTGGTTTCGTGTTTCTGGAGAACACCGGGATCACTCAGGAGGAGGTGAGAAAAAGGCAAATTAACGGGACCTCAGTTTAGTTTGTGGCATGATTTGTGTACTATGATCATAAAATAGTAGTACAATTTGAGTGCTGCTTTCAGGGTTGTACTCGTTAGTCCTTCGTATGTGTTTTCAGATTTATGGTGAAGCATTTTCCAGCTGATCCAGGACGCCCAGTAAAAAATGTATTTAGTTTGTATGAGCAGCAACCCATATAGGAACATTTTATCCGTCTGTTTAGATGAAGAACACACAAATTTTGTTTTCCCAGGTAATCTGTAAAAGTATTGAAAGCTGAGAAGAAGTATAACATCAGGCAAAGTATCTTTGTATTTTCTGCTGGCTTGCTCTGACAGGTGGATCGTGTAATGGACGTATCCAAGACGTTCTTCCTGCAGCCAGATGAAGAGAAGGAACCCTTCAGCAGGAAAAGCTTTGCCAACAATCCCAACCACGGCTGGGTGCGCCTGGAGGTCGAGAGGTCGGGACCCGAGAACAGTTTGCACACTGCACACTTTAGCCTTTTGTAAAATTAAGTAAACGGCTTGTTTGTGTCTAAGGTTGAATCCTCGTCTTCCAGGGGACCTGAAGGAGTCTTTCAACGTCACTTCGACCCGTCCTGACATTGTAATGACTCTTCGTTAAAGTTTGACAGAGATTGATCCCCCTTCTGGGGGTCAAAGTATAAGTTACTCTAAAACCAGTGGAAGTAGGGTTGTACTTGCTGCCTGATTGATTAACTGTACTGCCGTTATTGTCGTTATCATGGTCTCACCACTACGTCTTCACCCGAGAGCAGAGGTTGTTTTTTAAATCGTTCACTTTATTCCATTTATCTGCTCCCGATAATTATTCTTTATATCAATTCAATGTCAGTGTCAGCCGTCAATAACCAGCCCGCCCTCCTCTTGTAGAAATGGCCATCGGGTGCTGGAGAAGGCTTCCAGGAGATCCAGACGTCTTTCTTCCAGCGCTGCAACCAGCTGAGTGTGCGGGTGCTGAGGGTGATGGCCCTCAGCCTGGGTCTGGACCCGGAGGTGTTCCTGAGCGCGCACCGCTTGATAGGAGGTACGCGCATCGACCCCCCGATGGCACTCTGCATTCGACACACTCGGTTGTGGTAGTGACTAACCCGTGTTGTTGTGCCTCCTGCAGCTGAAGGGAACAGCACAACACTGCGGTCTCTGTACTACCCGTCAGTGGACCACGACAAGGTGGAGGAGGGTCAGTTGCGATGTGGGGAGCATTCGGACTACGGCAGCATCACCCTGTTGTTTAGCAGCTCTGGGGGTCTGCAGGTAACACTGCTGATGTTTAACTCCACCATTGCCCATCGGGACATTTGCTTTGGTACCGTATGAGAATTGTTTGGTTGACCTTCAGGTGTGGAGGCGTTCAGGTGAATTCATCGACGTTCCTTCCTTCCCCGGAGCGGTGCTCGTCAACGTCGCCGACCTGATGCAGCGCTGGACCGGCGATCACTTTGTCTCCGTGGTGAGTCGGAGAGAGGACGCCATTCTCGTTTGCACAGGTTTATCACATCCGAATAAAAAGGCACGGATGGATTGTTTTGAGAATTGGTGTGTCATGAAAAAAAACTGTGAACAAGATGTTTGAAGTCAAAACTGTTATAAAAAAGAAGGATTGGAGTAACCGGTCGTCTGTCCGCTCCCCTCAGGTCCACCGAGTTATGCTGCCTCCAGCCGGAGACTCCAGCACACGTCAGTCTCTGGCCTTCTTCGTACAGCCGGATGATGATGCTGTGATCACCTGCTGCGACGGCTCCAACAAATACCCCCCAGTGACGGGAGGCGGCTACCTCCAGGAGCGCTTCAAGGCCTCCTATGGAGCAAAGTGAATGTTCTCCAATCCCGTCATTCATGCACCACTTTGTATTACACGTCTGGGATGTTTATTTGTATCCTCTTTACGTGTATCCATATCTCAGTGTTTTTTGATAATTGGTGTGTGTGTGTGAGACTTAAAGGAGAGAAACAAACCTCAGACCTGCAAGCTCATTCATTTTATTGTCCACATTCAAACCTTGTACAAGAGTTTCATGATTCCGCACAATTAAACTGCTCTGTGAAAAGGAAACATAATATAAAGCTTAACTATCTCTGATCTGCTTAATTTATATATAATTAAGTTTCACATCTTGACCGTTTCATTTTACGGGTTGGAGAATAAATGATTGATTTGATGATTAAAAAAAACATACACACATACGCTCTGCGCACATACATTAACTTTGGATTTCATACAATCGTCACTAACATCATCACAATTATAATACATTAAAAGATTGAAATATATTATTGAACTTTATCTGTGTTATTCAATCATTTGGTCATCACGATATATGCTTGTTATTGAAGTAGTATAAACTTAAAATAATGAAATAAGGATGTGTGGTTCAGGAGTCCTAACGGCTTATTACACCAGTTGAGATCCATGAAAGAAGCAAATCAACCAAGATTGATTGACATGTTTTAAACCAACTTGTGTACACATGTAAAATTACACATGTAATGTAAAATTAACATGCTGAAAGGCGAGTTATCAAAAAAATACATTTTATTTAGCTAACTACGCAAAGTAAATCGGAATGAAATATTCAGCTAAGTTTAATAATAAATAGATATCTTTTACAGTATTTCCTCTACCTGACCAGATCAGTGATACTAAACTACAATGTGCGCTTAACAAAACATTCACTTCTTCAGACAACGCCCCGCCCCCCCCGACCTCTCCGGTTTGACCCCACAACTCTTCCCCATGGAGAAGAAAGTCCTCGCTGCGATGAAAGGACCAAAAAGACAAAAACAAAAGGGTTGAATGTTCACGAGGAACACTGGACCGGCTCCACATTTCTGATTTACGCTTCCCGCATTGCGCGTAATGGGCACTAAAGCCTGAAATCACATTTTCTCATGTGCTCCTAATATTTCGGCATATTCTTTGTCGACTGGTGTTGTGAAAATCCTGGAAACAAACAAACAAACAAACAAACAATTGGAATCATCACAAGGCAGAAAGACGCGCACACGCTCACTGGCATTCACTTCAGAAGGTCCGCTAAGAGTGTCCCGGCACCGGTACGTCTCTCTGCTGGTGACCCAGCGGGGGCGGGGGGCGAGCGTCTCCTGGTACGACCGGTACCACAGGTACACCTTCACCTGTGGCCACGGAGGCGGCCGGCTCTGCAACAGAGAGTCACTGTGGATGAGCTGCAGCCACATGGGAAGCTCTCCTTCTCCTGTGTCACTGTGCACGTTCCGCACCGACTCGCTTTGGTTAAGTAGGCGTCACGCAACAATCGTGGCAATGGGACACGTACCTTTGACCGAGGATTTCATCCTTTCGATTTCTTCCACCGCCTGAGGAGAGGGAACAAGATTAAAAAATTTAAAAAAACAGTTAGAGCGTCACAAAATATCATTGGTGAGATCACAAGCGTGCGCATTGGGCCTCAGTTTGACGTGCCTTTTATATCAGATACAAAGTGAATCTCTTGTTCGCTACGAGCACACAATTCGCACAGCACAATAACATCTGGCTGCCGTTCTCATGACGACAAATCCTGCACACCTTCAATTATTCCTCATCATTTGAGCTTTAGGTTACCGTGTGAAGGAAGTAATCCTGCCAATAATTGTTTGTTTTAGTTCACCTGCTGCAGCCCGATCTTCTGATTATTCAGTTCTTTCTGTTTCCTCTCCAGCTCCTCCCTCTGCTTGTACAGCTCCTCAGACTTCTTGTTGATGTCGTTCTCCTCGTTGACCAGATGCTGCTCATACTCCCTCATCTCCTCCTCCGTGTAGATGGGTTTTTGATCCAATGTCTGTGCAGGGAAGTGAGGAATTCAGTAAATAATAGGATGGATTTAAAAAGCCAAATTATTGTGTGACATGGTGGAATAAATTTGTTTTGACTTTTAAGTAATCAAGTTCTAAGTAGCTCTGATACTACGTTTATTTAAACAAAGGAACCGATTGTGACTCAGCCCTTGAGTAAAGAGACACATTTGCGTCCGAATCCATCCGATGATTCTGTTAAATGTTTCACTTACTTCCCACTCGTCTTTTTCCAAGAACTCCTCCTTCTGAGTGGCAGCTATGAACTCGCTCAGAGACACAAGTCGGTCTTTGTCCGTGTCCACCTGAGTAACAAATAATAATCAACGCATGTTTCCATAAATGTACTTTGAGATTCATTGAGTAGAATTTGTCACATTAGGATCAATTTCTCCATCAACTGCAGTTCAAGAGATATCGGACACACTCTGTTTTTGGATATTGTAGTTTTTGCACTGGAGAAATGGATGCATGGAATGCACTTGGAATATTTTTCCTGGAGTAAAAGTCCATGTTTTCGCTGACTGCACTCGAGGGAGGTTGCACCGTCTGTGGGGCCTGATGACAGCTGACCATCACTGTGTCAACAACACACAACAGAGGGCTCCGCTCGGTTGTCGTGGTGACTCACCTCATTCATGACGTGCTCTCTCATGCGCAGCCTCTCTTCCTCCATCTCAAACATGTCGTCTTCTTCGTTGCCCGGGGTGTACACCTTCTCCAGCTTCAAATACAAGGCAAAAGCACATTTGAACCCCAGGGGGCTTTTCCATTTCAATTTCACACAGTCTTAAATCTCACACTATCGTCAAAGTCAGACCTGAATACGTTAACATAAACACCTCTTTAGTGAAAAGAGCTTCAAGCTCACTCTCATCCAGGAAGCCGTCTCCGTTGCTGTCTGCAACAAAGAACCAGTGACTGGAATGAGCACGGTGATCACATCAACGGATTTCACGTCACGGATTATTATCAGCAGTGTGTTACGGTGCTCATTGTATTCAACGCATTCAGCCGGGGAGATCACTTCTTTAATGAGGGAAGATTGTTTTTTTGTTTTTTTCCACGGTTACCATGTATTTTGAAGAAGGTCTTGGGATCAAAGTTGTCTGGGTCCAACCCGTCTGACTCCTGCCACACCTCCTTCAGCTGGTCTTCACTGCCCTGCACACAAAAACAGCAGATGTCAGTTTACCCTGAAGCACAAACCTCCTATAGGGCTCCGACTCTATTCTGTTTTAACAAGCCTCCCGTTGCCATTTAAATAAAACCTTTTATTTGCACCATTATTTTTCCCGTCAACAAATAACTTCTTAGTTCTTCTTACTCCTACTTCTGGGAATGAGGTAATCTCTATTTGTGTTAATGGATTCCTTCCAGGTCTTACAGGGTGGTTGACTTTGGGATGCTCGGCGTGCTTCTTTCTCATCTCCTCGTAGCGCTGCTCCTCCTCCCTGCGCTCCTCCTCACTCATGGCGTTCAGCCGCTCCTTCCTCTCGTGCGCCTTCAGCATCTCGTACTTCTTGAACTCGTCGTGGCGGCTCTTGTCGTAGTTCTCCAGGTCGTTGGTCGCCTACAATTGGAGAACAAGTGGCGATGAGGTGGAAATGTGCACCCGGACCGTACCACAAGTTGTCTAAACTGAATCGGACTGAGTTTTGGGACAAAATAACTTGCAAGTAGTTTTTTGTTCTGCATCCCTGGTGAAGCAAAAACTGGAAAAATAGCAAACAAAATGTGGAAACCTGTATCCAAGATACACAGAGTGTGTGTGGGTCGGCCATGTGTCTCTGCGGGGTGTCTGTGCTCCAAGTTTAATGTATTTGTTCTGATGGAGCAGTGGGGATGTTCTGAGTCAACAGCAGTTCTTCCTGGATTTGATAATGCCTGACGCAGATCTGTTGGATCAATATGTTGCTCAATATGTTTATTTTATTTTTTTATCCAGCATCTGCTGAAGGGTTTATGGATTCACATGGACCGGACTACAGCAGTAAAAATACTTTTGTCTATTCAGTGAGCTCATCGCTGCCTTTTACCGACTGGATGAGGCGTTCCAGATCCTCCACCTCGAACGTGTGTGGATTCAGGTGGTTGAGATGGTCAAACTGCTTGAGCAGGGCCTGGTGGTCCACTGTCCGGCCTGCAAGGAAGGGAATAATGAGACCTCCACATTTCACTGTCTAACGGCCACAGCTGGAGGAAGTTAATATGTGAAACTGATCTTTTACTTATTTTGCATTCACAAAACAAGACAGAGATTGTGTCATTCAAATTGGGGTGGATTATTCTTTGCCATGAGCTTATCTGAGACATTTTGTGCTCCAGTAGTTAGCAGCACAGCACTGAGCATATAACTGACACTCAGTTAAGCAAACAGTGGCTCTGTTTACTTTTGTTTCAGCTCACATTTACACTGGGAAATGGTAAAGTAAGAGTAAATAAATGTAATTCTAAGTGTGATGGCGAGGGATTTTCATGTTTGGACTCAACGCCGTTTCTGCACGTTCTGTCCAACTCTCTTTTAAAGTAGTGTGATGTGACTTTGACTTCCACTTCTGGTCTTTAAGTACACGTCGTGTTATTTTAACATCCAGTTTTAGTAACTGTTAACTTCTGTATTACATCATGTTCCTGTGTTTCAGAGCTCTTTCCTCTATCTGACTGCAGTATTACAAAACGTCTTGTGCAAGTTTTTTAAAAAGCACAAGTTTCGTAAGCAACACATCACATCAGCAAGACGTGGCGGATGCTTACCATTCCCCCCCTGGATGTCCTGCTTGGCCCTGATGAGCATCCGTAGCCTGCCCATCTCCTCCCGCTTCAGCTCGTCCAGCTTGGTCCGAAAATTGTGGTGGACAAAGTCCAGCTCTTTGGAAAGTTTGCCCTGCTGCGGTCAGAAACATCCACACGCCACAGATCAATAAAGTGTGTGCGTGCCAACGAAGACCGTTGCAGAAGATTAGTGGCCGACGCACCTTGATGTCGTCCATGTTGGCATTTTTGAGCTTTTCCTTGAAGTGGGGGTCTTTCTCGAGAAATTCAATGACTTCCCTGAGGTAGCGGTCGTAGTGCAGGCCCGTCTCCTGAAGCAAAGGCCAAAAGCACACATCTGGGTTTGTTGACAGAGGACTAAAATATTCAGTTTAACATTTCAAACATGACTCGGGCCACTATTGAAATTTCTATCCTAATGAGAATGGCGACTAATTTATATGGTATTGCTTGTGTTTGTTTTGAACGAAACAACAATAATGTATTTTTACAACCTTTCCCCCAGACTCTCCACGTGAAACACCCCTTGCTGAGACACCGTGAACCCAAACAATTCCGGCCTGAGAGGCACTTGGTGTAATTAGCTGTAAGATGCAGCTTTCAGTGTGAGAGAGACTCACAGCACTCTGCGGTGGCTCCAGCTCCTCCTTCAAAGGCTCTTCTTTGGTCTTGTCCATACTGATCGGCACTGACTGGATACACAGCCACAAACTCAACAGAACCAGCCCGCAGGGGGCCATGGCCCTACGCACCACCATCTTTCTAGGTACATACATGAAGACAAATACAAGTTCATTGAGGAAATTTTATATAAAATATGGTACACATCTCTCTGGTGTTTTTAGATTTTTTTAATCTAACTTTTCCGATGTATTAGCGCTTTGTGTTTGAAATATCTGCAAAAAGGAGTGCAAAGCGCTTCACCTGGAGACAATATGGGTGTTATGCAAGTTATTTGTAATCCCAAAACTCTCTGCCACATGCAACGCACGTGTTTAGTGGATAATGACACCACGCGCTCACTTTAAAGCTTATTCTTCTCCCACGTCTTTGACGGACAGTTGTGAACTAACACGTCAGAACCAGCACGCACGCTCAGTGTCACTAAGTGCAGACGGTGGCTAGTTAATTCATTGTCCCATAGCTGTGGAAAAAGGGGCAAAACAAGCCATACGTCCGTGGTAAATTGCGAGAATTAATCTTACTTACTTTGAGCTCTTCGCCTTTTAATCGTCACCGCGCTCTTCCCGCTCGGTTCGCCTCAAAGTGCCTGAGTTTCACCGCAGCTTGTTTACAGCTGTCATCCGCCACCGGTACAAGCCTCCTGAGGCCATAACATACGGAGACAGAAGGAGCAGGGGGTGGGACAAAGGTCGTGATCACCATGGCAACGCCCCGCCCACGGCGCTCCTGGTTGGGCAGAAAAAACGTACCCTTTCTCGGTGGAAGCGTCGCGTTGAGAGCTGATTGGCCGCTGGACCTGTCAGTCAAAGAGTGTAACAACGTCAGCCTGTGGATTAAGGTGCGTTGAGCCGAACTGAACGTGGCGTTCACGAGCGGCAAGTTGGAGTTTGATGTAATCATATTTTGCTTTAAAACAATTAGGGGAACAATAAAACATTGTGTTTTTAAAGTGTTAGAAGTCTTAAAGATGATTTTGTCGTGATGGAAATATGCATTTAATGATCAATTTCAATGCAAGACTTTTTCATAAATATCGTATTAAAGCAACACATCTGAGTACTTAAAGACCCTGAACTCATTCTGCACTCTCCCTTTGCACCGACCTCTCTGAATGCATAGGAGCAGCGCTGTCTCGACACTGATCCCGTCCGTCCTCACGGTGGCGCTGCTTCCTCGTTTAATCTGCTCCTGCGGTCCGAAGCCGAAGCTTCGAAACCGAAGCTTCATCCAACCACCTCAACAGGAACTGACGTCTCTTCGGTGCAAGTGGATGGAAAAAATGCAGCTGCAGGAAAAATGGCTCCAAACACCGCACCGCTAAAAGGTAACAAATAGACAGTAATTTACAGAAAATGTCTGCGTGTTAAAGTTTTAGTCTGTAGTTGCCCAAAGTCGGTGGTTGTGGCTCCGTGGTATCCGGCCGTCTCCGGCGTCTTCCTTGTGGGAAGTCCGCGGCGCAGAAACAGTTGCCTGGGTACTTTTAACTTATTAAATCATCAGTGCGGAACAGTCGTGTAACTTGTTTCCGTGTTGTCATGTTCACGTTCAGGTTTTTTTCCGCGTTTCTTTCTTTTCTCGTCGTGTTTGCCTGTTTTCGCGTAGGGGTTTGGTTAACGGCTAACTTAGCATCCAAGTAAGCCAAAGAAAGTCCAACGGCCATCAAACTCATCGAAGTGGTGGCTAACTTTAGCTTAGCTTGATTAACGTTACTTTCTCACGAGTCACTGTTTCTCTGCTGCAAATAACTAGCTGGGTGATATTTTAAGATATCTAACAAAGTGTGTGTGTGTGTGTGTGTGTGTGTGTGTGTGTGTGTGTGTGTGTGTGTGTGTGTTTGGGGGGGGGAGGGGGCGGCTTATTGACGTTTGTCAATAAGTTATCGATGTCATTTTGGAGTCACGTGAGCATCTGCTGACAGGTTAGCTCGCTAGCTAGCCGGTTTGTACAGATGTTTAATGTACACGCATACCACCGCTGTCCAGGTGAGCATGATTTGGGATCAGTGGGCCTGCCATTTAAAAAAAAAAATTCTTTAGCCTTTTAGTAGGCTCTGCGTTTATTAAATGGTTTAATGGACCGTTAACTTTGGCACTTCTATCAGTGCAGAGCACATCTGACACATCTATAAACTTGACCTGGTGACTTATTTTCCTTTTTTAAAGGGCCTTGCTGTACTTTGATCGGCTGTGCAGTGTAACACGAACATCTGCACCTTTTGCATGGTCCCATGATATTCACAAATCGTTTAAGTCTATAAAAACTAGGGTGAGCTGCACATATGAACACGGAACAAGTCGGTCTCATATGGGCTCTCATATCTGTTGTTTCAACAGAAATTATTGAAATGCCATTCTTCAATCTCTAAATCTAAGTGGAAATCCAAGAGTCTTAGAAGATGCTTGATATGAGTCTCTCCCAAAATATTTTTTGAATTGTTCTAAAATACGTAGACATTATTTACATGTGATTATATGCAGCTGCCGTTTAAAAATAACCGGATGGCACAATAAAGATGCTTTTCCAATTCTAAAACTACCTCAAGGGAACGTTAAACTGCATGTCAAGGGGTTAAAAAACATTTTCAAACTATCAAGGAAATCTCCAGGCTCATCCGTAACAAATTGTTATTGAGACCACCGTGTCCTTAAATCTTTTCACGAAGCATTTCTCACGTGAGTCTCACGGCTCCGCGAGCCGCTGTCCTCTAAATTCTTAAACCGTAGTGATGTCAAATTGAATTAAGCCCTTTCAGGACCCGAGCAACGCCATCCTCCACCATGCTTCAGTGCAAAGAGTATTTTGTCTTGGCCGCCGTTGGCTTTTCTCCATAAGTGGAGCTTTCCTTTTCTGTATGTCTCCTAATGCCTTTTATGGACTTTAAGAGTACAACTATCTTGATCCATTATCCTTTGCGTCGTGCTTTGGGGCATTTTAGTACGAATTGACTCTTTCGATAGAGTGGTCTTCCTTCAGTTTGAGCTACTGTGTGTGTATTGGATTATGCGGTTTCTTAGATGACTCTGTTTACATACAGAACCAGGAAGTAGCTACTGTTTGTTGTCTCGCTCGGTTTCTTACCCTGACGCTTGGCAGTCAAGGGTCTCTCAGGCCTTTTAGCTATGAAACAGTGACCTTAACTGGGACGCTTCAATCTGACGTGTGATTTATTCAAAATGTGAGCAAAATCTACAATACACAGATAAAACCTTTTGGTCAGAGCATGATGGATTTCTGCACATAATTAAGACATTGTGAACTTTTAACGCATTTAGTGTCCCAAAGCTGTGTTCTTTGCCAAAGTTGGCACCAAGCTCCCCAAGTGAAATGCCCAATGAATGCAGCCACATTGTCGCTGCCCGCTGGTGTTAGCACAGCTGATCACACAATCTTGGGCTGTGGTGCTAACATAATGCTAACAGAGGGAGATGAAGGGAGGGAGGGAGAGAGAGAGAGAGACCCCCGTTGGGCTGATTAGAATGCCAAATTCCTTCAGCTGCACAATAGTGCTAGGCAAGCCCCGGGGCACAGCCAGCCCCCTCCACCACAATGGGAGGGGGGAGCTCAGGAGAGGCCGGTGACGCCTGGGGAGGGAAGGAACTCACTCAACCCTGGGGCTTTGATCGGTCAATGAATGGTGTCTTTGAGAAGGCGCTGTGTCACTTTAGCACGGCGAGATACACTCTGGAGCGACGTTGTTCTCTGCTCGTAGGCGGGGACACTCCTGCCCAACCATAAATAGTTTGTATCATCAGGAATGGGAGTTGCCGTTGTGTGGTATCAAGTCTGGGGTGGTTGATTATGAAAAGTTGGGATGGGATAAAATAACTAGCAGACCAGTTGCTGAACAGAAGCACACAGATGTACAATACAAGTGGGGTGAGTCATATGTCAGCTTCTTGTTATAAATCACTTGCCACTATTGTTTAAGTCTTTTTTTTTTTTTTGTGTGTGTGCGCGGTCCGCCCGGCTGCTCGGTTAAACAATGTCCCGGTGAACGCTAATAGGTCAGAGCTCGCTGTGAGCGGGCCGATCCATCCACATGTCACGAGCATTCTGGTGACATGACCTGAATGTTGACTCCAAAACAAGCTGTGAACATGTGACAATCGACATACAATAATCGCCGGCAGGCGGGTGACAGCAACAGGCCGAAGAGAAGATGCCCTGAGATGAAGAAGTACCGATTGAAGCTGACATGCAACCGCACACAATAAGCATTATTACATACAGACTGTTTATCCAGCAAATTAAAAAAGGTTTAGGACTAGTCAAGTATTTTTAAACTATGTACCGACTGCTTTGAATCAGTTTGATTAATCCAAATGTTTTTCCCTTTTCAGGTGCCTAAAAGATCTGCGTCACAACCCTTTAAACCACACTGACTTGCTGTCACACTCATGGCCCCCTCTAGTTGACACAATGGCCCAGATATCAAGTGGTAATGGGTTCAAGGTGGTTGTCCCCCAGCCAAAGGGGGTTGTGGGTAAAGAGGAAGCCCTCCGCATGGAGGAAGAGGCTTTAGCAAAGTTGCAAAAGGGAAAGAGACCCACTCTTTCAGCTTCAGCGCCCGTCCCTTCCTCCGCCGCCTCACTATCTTCGTCGACGCTTTCTAAATCCACCAGTTCTGCTCCTCAGCCTCTGCCCGCTACCAATAGACCCGAGAAGGACCTCATCGTCTTCCCGGAGACCCGGAAGCAGGCGGAGCAGGTCAAGTTCAGGGATATCGATGTCGACAAGCTGACCAATGAGGAACTTGAAAAGCTCCTACTGGATGAGAACTTTGGGGTCAACAGCAAAGTGTCGCGCCCGTCGTCCCTGCTGGGGTTCAACCTCAGCGCCTCCTACCCCGGGGGCCACCCCGGTAGCTCCTCTACTTTCCACAGCGGCCAGTGGACACCTGTTCTGTCCACCCCGGCTAACTCCAGCCTGTCCACTCCCACCCATCAGCCTTCGCCGTTCCCCTCCGCTCCGTTCCCCAAGCCAGGCGCGTTTCCGAACGGCTTCGCTCCGGCCATGCCGGCCTACATGGCGCTGACGGGAACGCAGTCGTCCTTCATGACCTTCTCTCCCATCCAGCCCGCTGCTGCCATGGCGTTCCCGCAGCCAGCAGTGGACCCGGAGATGGCCAAGCTGTTCGACAAGATTGCCAGCACCTCGGAATACTTGAAGAATGGCAAACCGGGCGGCACCGACGTGGACTCCTCTCAGGCGGGCCCGTCTTCCCTGGCGCCCAACCCACCTCCCCAGCCGCCGGCTGTGGCGGAATCCTCGACCGTCGGCCGCTTCGACTGGCTGGACCTGGACCCGCTCACAAAGCACAAAGCTGAGAACGAGGAGGCGCCGCCGGCGTCTGGGCCCGCCGCGCCGTCGGTACCGGGGGTGGCGGGGGATCCTTGGGATGCGGTGCTGGAGACGGAAGGGAACAGCAGCAGCGGCGGCGGCGGCAGCAGCCCTCCTGAAGAGGTCAAAGCGCCACCAACGGGTCGCTCACAGCTCAGGAGAGCGTCAACGGGAGCCGCTGTCACCAGGAGTCACTCGCTCAACGTCCCGGGGACTTCATCCCAGCACAAGGCGAACCAGCAGGTACGTTCACAGTGAAGTGGAAAAACATGATATGAGTGTCCTGTCACTGGTTTGAAGTGAGCAGGGCTCCATTGGTCACATACTTCTTCTGTGCACCATATCAAGCTTTAGCAACATCAGAGTCAAAAATGTAATGACTGTTGTGGGTTAGTTTGCGGATGTTGTCGGACCACTGATCACACCACAAGCACACACAGTTTTTGAGTATTCAACTGATATGTGAGGAACTTGTAAGTCGGTTAAATATCATAGAGGAAAAAAACTTCAGATTTGTTACTGGGATCCAGTGCCACTCTGAAAAGAATTACTTATTACAATCTGCCGTTGCTACCCTTTGAGCGCATTACTCTTACAACTGCACTATACTCCTCATCCATTCACTAGCACGTGAGCACTAGCAAGTGATTAATTTTGCCGTTCAAGTGATCTGATTTCTTGTGATGAATATTCAAAGCATTCATTCGGGACAGTGCTGTGGGCCAATGGCATGGGATGTTGTAGCCTCGGATGCCCCCCCTAAACTAAACAACCATCTGTCATTTGGCTTGCCGGTCTGTGTTGAGACCAGATGGGCGTCTTAGTCAGCAGTAACACAAACTCAGCACGGATTTGTTATTACGGTTCTTCCTCTTTTTTCAGTATTTCAGTTTATCCAGAAGTTTTAAATCTTTTGTCGGGAAAAGGAGTGAGTGAAGATATTACTGTACGTGCTCTTCACACTTTGGTTGGGCCACCTTGCAGTTGACCTTCTCTAAGTCCCGCCCACTTTAGGTGATGTTGCTAGGTGAGGTCTGCTGGACAAACCCCCGCTGCGTAGCTTCAAAAAGCCGACAAGGACTCAGACTTTTTCTGTTGGGACCATAAACATTGTTTGCACAGATTAATAATAATAACAAAAAGTTACCGTGTGTTACCGTCAGCAAGCATAGGGATACCAGTGTTTCAAACGGATCCAACGTGAATGTGTGGCGGGCTGACCGGAAAGGAAATGCAGCTGAACGAATACGAATAATGTGGGAAACACTGGATACATATATGTTAGTCATCAGGCATTCAAATATGCCTGTTAACATTACCACAGGATCAGGCTATTGAGTCCCGCCTTGAAAAGTTCCTCAGGGCAAATCTCTTAACCATGTTCAAAAGTGTTGATGTCTTTGTCAACGCAACGAAATAGAATAAGAAAGGGGAGATTGTGCTGTGTACTCTTGGTGCTTGGTGCTTGGTCAACTGTTATTGGAGGACAGACTCAAAAGGGGGCGGTTCTCAGGATAGGTCAGTTGATAGTAATGTGAATAGTCGCCCCTGTACTTCCACAAAAGACCACATACCCTAGAAACAAGCAACATAATAGCCATTAAGATGTAAAATGTATTTTTCTTACATTCCCACCAGTGGTCCCAAACATGCTATTCTGTTGGACATTGTGACGTTGTTTTTTGGCAGATTCCAACTTCCTTCCCATTGTGTTTCTCAGGGCCATCATGCCCAAACAATTTGGTCTGCAGTGTGTTCCACACACCAGGGTGATGATTAACCTTGCAGCGTGGTACAAGGCCCTTATTTCCCACATTCCACACGGTGCAGGGAAACCTAGACATTCAACATGGCCCGCCCGAGGGGGAAGTCTCAACGCGCTGTTCTACTAGAAGTCCACGTGAGGGACTTTACAGACATTTAATTTCGCTCTCATCAAAGGCAGCTCGTCCAGTCTATATACCCAGCCGTGTCTCCCAGGGTCCAGGAATGTCTCCTGCCTGGGATGAAACGGCATTCGTTTACACTTGCCTGGATGTGATGTCTGGGTTCAAGCTTTTGTTTGCCGGTCAGACTCGAGTCTTTCTAGCTCCGCATTCCTCGCATACGTCCGTAAACACGCTCACTTTTCTTCTTTGAGCATGCATCCATATTGTCTGCAGTCTGCGCACGGTTGTGATGGTTTGCGTGCCTGTGCGGATAACGATGCCTTATGTTTTATATAAAGACAAAATATCTGCTTCACAATAAAATACTTAAAACACTGTTTCTGCGGACATGTGCCTTTTGCATTGCCACAAAATTGATTGTCGTTTGGTTTTCCTCCCATTTCAATGCGAGTGGAATAGAGAATGGCTTTTTTTACCACGGTGTTGTACCATGAACAACTGTGGTGCATTTTTTACATGATGCTATTTGAAATATACGACCCATTTAGAGATCAGCTGTGAGCAAGAATCCAACTGAGAGGAACGGGCCAAAAAGCAATCAAGGATATCCTGTCGATGAGAATCAGACGTGTCGACACAAACTTTGAATGCGGTGCTGTCGAGAAGCAGAGCTTTGTGTTCCTTCATTTCCGTATTTTTATTGAGATTCCTATCAGTGAGCCATGGCCGTAAACACGCACTTCCTTTTTTACACTCTGCTGGTCCATGAAGTCCAGCGTCATGGAAAGCGAACCAGCTAGTTCACACTACACGGCTTAGGGGCCAGCAGACACATATCTGGACCTGTTGGGCAGTCTGAGTTCTCTTTGCTCTACCAAACACAGTCCTCTGGGAATTGTGCTATTTCAGTAATACAATAATAATCTCTGGCGGCTTGCTGGAACAAAAAGTCCCGGCCAGCCCTGTGGTGTTACATGGTAAATGGACTGTACTTGTATGGTCCCTTTCTAGTCTTCTGACCACTCAAAGCGCTTTAACACAACATGACATCATTCACCCATTCATACACTGATGACAGGAGCTACCATACACAGTGACACCTGCCCATCAGGAGCAATGTTGGGGTGAAGTGTCTTGCCCAAGGACACATTGACATGCGGGTTAGCCGGGCCTGGGACTGAACCGCCAACCCTCTGATTGGAGCATGACCGTGGACAGGACACAATCTGGTATTCCCGCCAGTGAGATTTTGTGTGTAAACCGCGCCTTCCAGGATCCCAATTACACAACCCCAAGCTGAACAGCGGGCGTCAGAGACATCAGGCCGCTCTCAACCTGCCTGATACCTATTTAAATTCAGAATATTGGGGTTGCAAGTGTAAACCTATGTTTAATTATTTGATTACACCCCCATTAACATAACTGGAAAGCAACAGTTTGCCAGTTGAGGGACGCGCACCCGGCTTGGTTGCTGCCCATAACTCATGTGGGGATATTGGCCGTGGGTTCTGTGTTGTTGCGTGTTGCATAATGTCACATGTTAACGGGGTCAGACCTATCATCTGTACCCAAACTGGGCTTAGCATGTGAGGAATCACATGACCTAAAAGGAAAGAAAAGAGGATTCACCTCATTTAAAAGATAAACTTTCGATTGGCAGTAGGTCGCCCAAAGTTGCCACGCCTCGTTTCAGTAGGCAGGGCTTTTCTGTCCGAGGTGCCGGTTTGGGAAAAACGGTGCAAAGTCATGTGCTGCTGGCTCACACCGACTGCTGTACGCCTGGCTGCTAATCCCTTCTCTGGCCTTTTTGGATATGAAGCTGTAGATTGGCGGTCTCACTAAGAGCTCTTATCTGCGGTCTCGCATCACCAGCGCGTGCTGCTACTTGCCCCTTACTGTTTGCAAAGCACCTCTGGAGATGACGTCATTTACCACGTGTTGCCATGTCTGGCTTCGTAATGCTTATCTTCACAATTTGTTTCAAGAAGTGTAGCTTGGTTCAGTTGTTGTTGTTGTTTTTTGCGGTGGGTTTGTGCAGGACGTCTTCAAACCCACAGGAGAACGGATTTGTTTGCAGATGTATACTGATTCCAAGAGATGGAAGGTAGTGAAGCACGCACGCTTGTCCGCCCGACTAACTGGCCATCCCTACTGGAGAGGATGATTTTGTAATGAGCTCAGATGAAACAGCCGGCTGGATTTGGGTTTGAGTTGCTCTGTTAAAATGCACCCTGAAGTGTTTCTCTAGCGCTTTCATTGCAGATCCAAAGAGCATGTCGGTGCCTGTTTGTTTCCTGCACCGTTCCTTCCAGATGACCCTGCGGGTCTGAGCCAGCAAAAATGTTTAATCTGAACATGAGCTGTGGTTCAAGATCGCAGCGAGCATTTGTGAAACTGAACCCCACAGGAGGCCAGCACGCACTGCGCATGTTGCATCAGATGTCTCCTTCCCACGCAGAGTTCAAGGCCTCCAGCAGCTCTCACACCTCCGCAGGGTGCCTCTCCTGAGGCTTTTATTATCATTTAATTACATCTGAAATATATGGCCATGGAGCGATGATCCTTCAGGCAGACTGCAGGTCTAGAAGATGTCGTACTTCCCGGTGTTGGATCCCATTAACTGTGCGACTAACTGAGGAAAACCGCTCCCTTGTGACATTTTGACCTTGTTTACTGGCAGAAACGCAAGAGGTGCGATGTGGAAGATGAATTGAGGAAGCAGGTAGAACCCAGATACTAAAAGGCACACAACTAGTGAATGATCAGATGTGACTTCAGTACATCACAAAAAGGTCCGACTGAATTAGCTGTCAGTCATTTCCGGATCGAAAGGAGAAGTTGTGTTTTGTGGCCAGCTGGTTCCTCTGATGTGAAACACTGAGCTTTTTGCAGACATTATGGCTCGCTGAGCCATTGCTGGATCCACCCCATAACCATATGTCGTAAAATTAAGACTCTTTTTGCAGTTTGTCAGATAAAATGCCTAAATTTACAGTTACAAATGACTGTACAAGCCGCTGATTTGAGGCTATTATTATAGCATTTATCTGTCACAACGAAAGTTGGATCACTATCAAACCAAAATGTTCCACTGTTAACTCATCAATTATGCCCAGATTGGAGATTTTAGAACCTCTAAGGCCGCTCCGTTGTTGACTGGCTGATGAACATTCAAGTGACTCTTTCCTCTGGTCCGTCGGGTCATTTTCACGAGCTGGCACAGAGCGGCGAGCAGGTATCTGATGTCTGGGGGTGTAGTGTTACTCGATGCCGGGCTTGGAATTACCACCGGCCGTCAGTGGTAGTTTTTAAGCCTCTCGGCTCGCTACTGTAGTCGGCGACGCTCACTCGTCTGTGCATCCTGTCTGTGTGCATGCATTGTGCGCTGAGGCCTTATGAGAGCTGTAAGGTAGAAGCCACTTTTGTGTGTTTGTGTGCGTCCTGGTTTGTATGCACCACAAAAGGCCAAACGGTAACCCACTCGTATCGTTGCTAAAAACCCACCGAGCCACCGTGTTTGTCCCGTCTGCTGCTGCTGTGGGAAGCACCGTACGTCTGTCTCCAGCCACGCATTACATTTCTGAACTGTTCCAGTCCTCTGAAATTGTGTGTTTTTGTTTTTTTCCTCTGCGGTCAAATACAGAGCGACGTGTCAAGTTGAACCCTCTGACCACACTGTGTGCAAAAGTGTCCCCGGTTTGGGACAGAAATGACTGAGCCGGGATCTCGGCTCGCCCCCCTGCTCGGAGGTGCAGGCGGTTGGGTGGGTTTCGGTGGCCTCCTCTCCTCACTCCATATGCCGGCTGTTAGATTCCGATCTGCTGTTCAGCGGATCAGCACTTTGAACTCTGTGGGCTGCAACCGTTCTGGTCTAAATGATATCTCGGGTTAATCTGATCAATGTTGTGATCTTGGTAATTTCGGTTGGTGCTCCGTTTTCTTTCTTCACTTGAAGATCTATTTTGTAGGGGTTCAATAATTCTTAACATTAAATTGTGTCTGAACTGGCTGGGATTTCTAAACAGATTGTGAGTGGAGGGAAAGATCAAAACCATTTTTATTCGTCTGATGTGAGAATGTTTAAAACGCTCGTACGGTTTTGCAAGGGCAATTTATAACCCGACGCAATGTGCTTGATTTCCTGTTTCATGACAAATAAGCTGTGACTTCCCCTGAGCTCCTCAAAAAGAGAAACTCTCGGCCCATAAATCTCTCGGAATGAACCATTACGATGACTTTCCTGAAATGTTCGCCCTCGTTTCCCCTTTTCTTTCCTGGGTGATGTCACAGGCACAAATTTCCAGGCTGTGACGGAGCACTTTTGCCCACAGCCAGTGCAGGAAGGGACGGGGCCCTTTCACTTCTCATTTCCTGTGCCACAGGAAGCGCATTCCTTAACCGCTGACCGTAAGACAGCAGTTAAAAGAAAAAGAAGGAAAGAAATGACTGTAGCTCAGAGTTCTCTGCAACAGGCGAGTCTGTGAGAGTAACAGCCCTGTCTCTCTCTCTCTCTCTCTCTCTCTCTCTCTCTCTCTGTGTCTCCTGTAGGACAAGGGAAAAGGTTTGGTGAAGAATGCCGCCCTGGAAGAACAGGATGCTCAAAGCCTCGAGGTTGTCGCCTTCTGTGAAGACGTAGCAGCGTAAGATCCTTCCTGTCGGCGGGAAAGAAAAGTCCTCCTCAGGCTTATAATGCAACATGTTTTTTGTTTTTTTTGTTTGAGTGTGAAAGCATCTGTACGCTTTTTGCTGCACAGTCTCTCACTGCAGCAGTTAGTTTGGGTGGAGTGGTGATGAAGCGGAATCAACTTACATTGCGATACGTAACCAAACCTCTCACAAGTGCAGATGAAGAACATAACAGTATCACGCGACAGCATTCAAGGCAGAATGTTGACTAGGAATGTTGATTTTTCATGTAAATAACCGTCTGACCGCAAAAAGTTTACTTTTTTTTGTCCTTTTTCTAGTCTGCGTTCCAGATTCCCTCATGGGGACATGTCCACCAACCCCGGCTTCGTCCTGAGCCCAGTCATCACCCAGAGAGACGGAGGGGGGGACAATAGCTGCTCTGTCAAGGTTTCCATTGAAATCTCAGAATCTCAGCAGCCGGTAACCTTCACCTGTGACGGTAAGTATCCGGTGACATAAGGACCCTCATATGAACCATCCGTGACCCCGGGTAACGGAGCATGTGGTAGATTTCACGCCCTTATTTTTGACCACCATCTTACTCCGTCAATTAGAGATCTTTAACTTGTTTTCCACGGCCCGGTGTTAAGAAATGAATACCAGGAATGCACAGATGATATACCATCAAATTAAAGTTACCCAAAAAGGGAAACTTGTGCCCACTCCGCCGCTAAGAGGGAGCAGCTCAGATTGCAGATATGAGCGCTCCGAATGAGGAGTCGAAATCCGCAGCTGCCACAGTCTTTGCACCCACCCCACCCCCTTTTTTTCCTCCTTTTTTTTCTGTCGTGGGAAGTACACCACGTTCCCTTCTCCACACAAACAAAGGTCCGTCCCCGCACCAAGAAGTAACCATGTTGGGCATGTTGGACCTTTTTTTGGGGGGCGGTTACTTCCATGGGTATTTCGGGGAGCTGTTCTTGGCTAACCCCTCGTTGTACTTGCACAAAACTACAACCAATTGACACGTCTTCTGGTGTACAAAGCTGAGCACGCTGGAGGCCGTCGGCCAGCCCACTGGGCCTTTTTGTTTGGTGTGTTATCCAAACTGGGACCATGTTCACCAGTATGGCTCCCTGAGGATCAGCAGTAGGCGTGTGTGCTGATGTCAGTTTATTGTTTGTACATCTATAAGTATGTCTATGTATACGTAACAAGCTGTCCCACTCACCCGTCTGCATTGACCCAGTTGAACGGCAGCATCCTAGAGGAAGTGCCTTCATGTGTTCCCTCCTCCGAGTACCATATCCGGTTGGTTGTCTCCTAGTTGTCTTCCCGTGTTGTCGGCGGGCGTGTTGACGCACATCGGACGGACACTGCTGGAGTTGGCTCTCGGGAACAAAGGGCCTCAGTTCACTCTCAGCTCGGGACACAAAGACTGGGCGAGACACTTGTCCTCCTCCCCTCTTTCTGTTGCATCGCTCCGTTTCACTTTTGCCGTCCCACACTTCCTTTGTCGTGTTTCTCTATTTCTTCCTCTATGCCTTCCCTCACTTTACAATATTCTCCTCCATCCTTGTTCCTCAGCAGCATCTCCTGAAGCCTCTTGAACGTGTCATCACTTCAGAGACTAAACTGATAAACAAGACAATGTCCCTGGCTACGTTGGTTTATCGCACAAACTGCCGACTCAGCATATCTAGCCAGTTTAAAAACGGCGCTACTGCTCGTCCCCAGATGTTCCTGTGTCTTTGATGACATGCTGATTTGTGGGTGAAGGTTGAGTGGGAGATAAGCTGCTGGTGTGGGGGAGTCACTGAAGACATCACAGGACGCCTAATCATGTTTCACTTCTAGCCTGTATTTTCTGCCACATTGTTCTTTGGGCTCTGTTGGCTCTTTGTCACGTAGGAATTATATCATTCCTCTTCTTTATTCAAAATATGTTGCTCCAGTGGATGTAACGAGTGCTGAGTGACTTCATCTCTCCAAGCGCGTCCCCGACCAATTGAGAAATTCTTTAACTCTTTTTAACTGTAATGCCCTACTGTGAATTCCCTCAGCACCTCGGGCGCTCACAGAATAAGGCGTTGCCCGTCCTGATTGCCTTGTTACAGAACTCTGCCACGCATGTAGAGGCCTGGCGTGCGCCGCTGAGGCCACATAACTGCCGTGAAGCTAAAGCTACCGATCGGAGTGGTAAAGAGAGACGCACTATTTCCCCGGAGGGTGGAGGTCGGTTTGAGCCAGGCGTGTTCCCCCCACTTCCCTGTGTGTCTATAGGAACGTCTGTACAGTAACCCGAGTGTAATCCGAGATGTTTCCGTGTTTGTGTACCGGCGAGGTGAAGAATGTGCTGAAACCTCTTTGGAAGTGGGGGTAATCTCCCGCGCGTCGGTTTTCGCGCTCTATGCAGACGTCCCTCGGCCTGTCGCATCAGATATCCGAGCATACGCAAACAACAGGAGCTCACCTCAATTTTCCCCACAAGTCACAGCTGTAATTCCTTGAGCCGGAGACCCGGCTTCATACATGAGCCGGTCAAAGGCGGCAGCGAGGTTTGTGGTTAGAGCGAAATTGTGATAAATGAGATGGGATCAGTTTCAACAGTGGCAGCCGGGTATCCATTTTGGATGGTATCATTTTGTAGCATAACATAATTGACACTTAACCTTTGATCCCTCAAATAATGCATGCATGTGTGGGATATGTTTCTCCAAAGTGCCCCGTTCTTTTTTTCTCCAACATATTAACATCCAGGTGATGTTGATGCACCTTCTATTGTGCTTGTTTTTAGTTCCCTGTAATTGCGGTATAATCTGTCAATCCTGTTGTTTTAAAAGCATTGTACCACATTCTCGTTACGTCTTTTTTTTCTTCTTTTCCATCATTCCCTCCTTCCGTCTCTTAATTGTCAACAACCGCTGACTCCTCCCTTCTCCCCTGGCTTTTCCACGTGGTTCCCTTTCCCCTCGGTCTTCTTCACCCTCCTTCTGCAGTGAGTTCTCCAGTGGAGTTGTTGATCAGTCAGACTCTGTGCTGGGTCCATAATGACCTGGACCAGGTGGACTTCTCCAGCTACCTGCTCAAAGTCTGTGGCCAGGAGGAGGTGCTGCAGAAGTGAGTCAACACGACAGAAACTACCACTGCTGAATAGAAGAATGTCTTGTATGATAAGTGAAGATACACTGTAACCAGAACGCGCATATGTCCTTGTTACATAATTAGTATTTACCCTCGGAGGTATTTATTGATTTATGTTACTCATTTGAGGAAAATGTCATTTCCTGCAGATACACTGAGAGCCATTGAATAAAGTGTAAATCGGGTTTATCATCAATACTTTGACGCGTTTAACAATTACATTGTTGCTTCACCTCTCAGGATGAGGCCTAAAGCTATTCATCAACTTCCCAGATGTTGGTCATGAAGTGAGAGTCCTTACCAGGACTAACTTGTTAATACAGGACTAACTGTAGGACTGATTACACAAAATATCTAAACTGTCTCAGGTGGACGGTTTATCTCCAAAGAATGACATTCCTGACATTTTCAACATTTCTTCTGCTGTGTAGAGATATTTTCGGCAGAAAGAATCTGTGACATATCAGGCTTTGGGAAGTTAACCCAAAGTTATCTGCATTACTGCAAAGTGGCACTTAACAATTCGCTTCCACACCAAATACAAACAACTTGACAAAGTAGTGCGTTGTCCCCCAAATATATACAAAACAAATGTTTTTACATTTATGGGAAATTGTCTATAGTATAAGAGGGATAATTACTGACTTTGGTTATATAAACTAAGTCATCTTTCTGAAGGAGACTACACTTTTTTATTTATATTCTTTTGTAATTGCTGATAGTTGTCGTAGACAAACGGTATGATTTTCTGAACCTTGCGTCTCTGCCCCAGTAAACACAGCCTCGGCAGCCATGAGTACGTCCAGAACTGCAGGAAGTGGGAGAATGAGATCACGTTGCAGCTCCTCTCTCACTCCACCATGAGAAGAGACTTGGCCCGCACTGTAAGTCACTCTAGCCGCCTCACGCAATGAGCCCTTGTAAACTTTAGAGGACTCGACACGTTGTCTTCTGTTGGTGGAATGATGTCAAAATTTGATTATATATATATAAATGATCAAATCGCCCATTGTTAATCTCGACTTCTTTTGTTAAGGCGGAAGATGACAACTCTCTGGTAGATTTAGAGAAGCACCTCGGCCAGGTGGAGAGGCCGTTCAAGGAGAACGTCACCAGGTATGAGGCTCCCACACTGGTTGGGGAAAAAATATTACCGAACTATCAATTTAGTTTTCTTGGTAACTATAAAACTATAAAGAAATTTGATTGACTCTCGCCTGGTCTTCAGAATGTTTACCTGGTTTGAGTAGCTTTAGTTTAATTTGCGGCTCTTGAAAGTCCCTTAAGTTAGTTTCAGCTAACTAAATTAAACTTTCTACATCGTGTCGTGATCTGTGGGTTCTGTCGTTTCCCATCCCTCACTCCTCTCTTGTGTGTTGTCTTGCAGACAAGGCCTTGCTGATTATTTAGAAGGCTACCACAATCAAGTCAACATCTGCCTTCAAAATGAGGTACGGGTCGTCCCTGTCTTCAAACTCATTTATGTCAACATTCCCACTTGTTACGTTTGGGAAAACAATGATATTAACAGTATCTGTATCACCGGACTGTGCAGAAAGGTTGTGTGTAGCTGCCCAGTGTATCGAGACTTAACATTTAATCAGTCTTTCACCCGATAAAGTAAAAGGTAAAGGCCGCCAATTGTTGTCGCTTCAAATACTTCACACATTGATGAACGCATACCAGGACATTCCTGGAGGGCGGGCATTCTAGAAACTGCACATCTGGTTTTCAAAATGTAGGCTTAATTAAATACAGACTGAACCGCAGCTAGAACAACGCTGCGCTCTCAACCCAACTTAAAAATGAGAATGAAAAGATTTATTTGCGACGCATGGACACCAGCTGCACCAACCTGCTCTCCATGTTCAGAAGACCCTTTACAAGACCGCCGACCGGGTGGTCCAAACTTTGAAGAACCTCTGCTGCGGCCTGGATGAGGTGGAGACCCAAGCCATCACTGAGGCAGTGAAAAGGCTGCGACACTCCGTCAACTTACCCAGGACTCACTCACCCAAGGTGGGCACGCCTCACACGCACACACACGGCATTGTTTGGATCAAGGATGTCCCCCTAACACCAACATGTTCTGATTGTGTAGATGGGGTCCACATCTGCTGGTCAATCACCAAATGGTAAGTTCTGCACACAGTCATATATATATATATATATATATGTGTATATGTATATATATATGTGTATATGTATATATATATGTGTATATGTATATATGTATATAAAAATACAACAACTATAATGACCATCTCTACAACCTCACCTGACTGGACAGGTCACAGCAGTCCTCTGGAGGAGAGCATGGCCCTACTGACACAGGCCGTCTACGACCTGGCCAAGCTCTACCTGCGTTCCTTCTGCGCCCCCTCGGCCTCCTTCAGCTCCCCTTCGTTGCCCCGGCCTGCAGACGGGGAAGGCGTGGTGGGTCAGAGCAGCAAAGAGGCTTCTGGCACCACAGAACACCTCCAGTTCACTCTGTTCGCATTGCACGGCATCCCGGCCAACTGGGTCAGCAGGTAAAAGAGGCAGAGGGTCTTTATTTTATAATGGCGCTGGAAAACCCACAAGTGAAGGAGATAAATGTGTCAGAGATGAGACTCTGTAGCTGATGATGCTACTCGTGCAGACATTAGCATCGTAAAATGACTCGCTAGTACATGGATGCATTTTGAAGTAGAACGTTTGGATGTTCATTCTATTCAAGGTTAATGTGAAATTAAACGTGTCACTAGTCAAGGTACTTTTTTTTTTTTTTTTTTTTTTTCATGTATTTCTTCGTGAATGATCACTCACTACTTCTCTATTATTAGGAACACCCACATATAATTTAATTGTACTTCTGGGGTTGAAATGGGTTTGAAGGCTATGCAGAATTCAAAAGTTAAGTGTATGCTTAAGTGCGGACAATTTACAAGTAACCGAGGTAAGTAACACAAGGAGGGAAAACGTGCATTGCATGATCCGGATTAGTGTTTGAGGAGGGAGGACCTGTGAGAGTGTTTGTTTAGACTACATTAGACAGCGCTGTCGGAGCTCAGTCTTTTTTTTTCTTCTGCTAAACCAACGGTGCTGCTCCCCACGTCTTGTTTTTTCCATGCCAGTGTCCAGTTTCACCCCCTAGTTCATCTCCTGCGTGCGTCCGGCCCAGTGAGCGAGCTGAGACTAGTTTCCCGTTCCCCTGCTCTGTCATGCATCAGTGACCAGGATCAGCGCATTGTTGCCTGGGTTTGTTAGGTCTAGAAATTAAGAAATTAATTTGTTACTCTTGTTGTCAGAGAAAAGAAGAGTTAAAAGACTCAAATTACAAAGGACATCTGGGGGAACAGAAATAAGATTGTCACTGTCCTTCCACCTTTTGACATCACAAAGAACAGTCATCCGTTGTAGATTTGACTGGAGTCTGGTGAAGAGATTACGCTGACTGTAAAAGAACGAGAGGAACTGCCTAACAGGCCTATTTACTCCAGCACAGCCTCCTCCGTCAGCTATTTTAGGCCACCAAACATTGCTCCAGTGACAGTCATTCCAAAGACACCTCCAAAAATATTTACCTCTCCCGAGCCAGAGGAATAAAGCGTGCACAGTATTTCCCTGCCCAGAAGGGTAGCTGGGCATATCTGTCGTGTCCCCCCCTTCCCGCTCCTTGAGGCTCTGAGCGTTTGGCGTTGTTGTGGCTCGTGTGTCGTCCATCTGGAGCCTCGCTGCATGCCACGGCGCTGCCGGCATATTGAGACTCCGTGACTGGTGCCAACACAGATGGCACAGAGCGGTGCCCGTGGTAGTGAAAGCAAGTGTTTTTGGTATTTGGCCCCTCCGTTCACATATGCATCTCCAATGAAAATGCTGTGGTCATTTTGGGATGTGTGGTGGAGCAGCAACAACAACACTAAATGTCGCAGGATGTGGCAAATATCTTTTTATTGCATCACGTATGGAAATATAAAACCCTTTGGTCTGTACGAGCGGATGTAATTGGCTGTAATTATTTTATTTTGTTTTTTAACTCATGAAAGCGATGAGACTTAAGATAACAAGTAGCTGTTTTGTTGTATCACAGCTCTAGGTTGCCATGGCCCACCACACTGGAGTTTCAAATGTGATTTAATGCACCTTTCTTGGGGAGGAGAGTGAAAACCACCCTGAGAATGTGTCGGGTCTACTTGAAATAACTGAAAGGACCTGTGTGGGAGTCTAATTAGTGCTTCAGTAGTTGTAATCAGTGGTAGATGGTTTTAGTCTGCTTAGGGAGCGTGAAAGAAAAAGTAAGGGTACTTATCTCTGAGTTTCCTTAAAGCTGAAGTATACTTAAATTTAAGTTTGACAGGACCCCTTTGCACACACGCACCATTATGACTTTGTGCTGTACGGTACCATCATTAATACCTAGCAACCACCGAGCAAGGGCGTAATATACTTTGATCTGTTTTGTCAAATCCACTGGGTGTGTAAATGTCGGTCAGAGCCTCTATATTAAAGACAAGTGGGCACTGTAGAAACACGCATTGTGTTGTTTTGTTGCAGTTATGAAAAGTACTTCCTGATGTGTTCGCTCACCCACAATGGCAAGAACCTGTTTAAACCGGTCCAGTCCAAGAGAGTGGGCACATACAAAAGCTTCTTCTACCACATCAAATGGGATGAACTGTGAGTGACTTCCTTGGTCTCTTTCCTCTCCTCCCCCTCTCCTTTCCTCTCCTCTTGTCGCCTTTCTTCTCTGCTATTCCCTAACAACAAGTAAACAAAATGCTGCTCCTCTCCCTTTCCCTTCTTTTCATCTGCTTTTCTCTTCTTTTGTTTCCTTTTATATTCCTTATATTACTGGAAATGAGGAGCCATTTTCTCTTCCTTCTTTTCCTCTTGTTTCCTTTGAGATAGCAATCATACATTTTTTTTTTCCTCAATGATTTAGTTTCATTTTCTACTTCCACTCTGCTTCTACCCTTTCTTGTCATCTCCCCTCACCTCTTCTTTGAACAACTGTGTCCTTACTTTTCCTCCCAGGATCAACTTCCCGATAGCAGTAGCTGTCCTCCCACTGGAGTCCATACTGAGCCTGACTCTGTTTGGGGTTCTGTACCAGAATGCCAGCGGCTCCCCGGACTCCAACAAGCAGAGAAAAGCGCCGGAGCTGCTGGGCAAAGTCTCGATGCCGCTCTTTGACTTCAGACGGTGAGGAGAGAGCAACGGCCGGTTGTGGCTGGTCCTGTTTTTGCGTGTCCTCCTTGAGTGGACGTCCTAATTGTAATGGAAAATGAAATATCACTGAGTTGTGACTGCTGACTGTGCTCTGCAGGGTGCTCGCCAAGGGCAGCAGGTTGTTGTGTCTGTGGACATCCGCCCAGGGAGCCGCCGGCTCTGCAGGCGGCCGCAGTAAGGTGCCCACAGAGAAAATAGTGCTGCAGGTGGGTGTTTGTGAAGGAGCATCCATCACTAGTGTTGATGGCAATTTCATTCAGCCACATTTAGCCTTCTTGAATTAACGTTTTGTGCTGCCGTCAGGTGGACTTCCCCAACTCGGCGCTGGACGTGTTGTATGTGGGACCAAAGGAAGAACCCAGACTTGACCTCGACGCACTGGAGGAACTGGACCCCGATCTGCAACGCGATCTGGAGAAAATCTGCAGCCGTGCTTCCAATTTTGGGTAAAAGAACCTCCAGCGTGTTTTCACAACTATGAGGGTGGGTTATCATCTCAGGGTAGAAATCGATATCGGGAACATTTCTAACAAAGAATGATTTCCATTACTCCAGTTATAGAATGGTTTGACCGCTGAGTGATAAATAAAAGACATAAAATATCGATTTATTTCTTAATGCTGCCAGCTCAATGTATGAAATGTGCTTCTTGTACAAATTTTTTTTTTTTTAATTGAATTGAATTTCAAGCTTTTATTAAAATGCCGATTGAAAGAGTAAAAAATAACTAAATATGATATTAAAATATTCTTTACCACCATGTGTATGGAAGACAACATCCCACAGTTTAAATGGTGTCTAATAAAACCAGCTTCTTTTTGTTTTATACATGGAATACATGTTGGCTCTGCAGAACATTTCATTCATTTATTCGGCGTAGTTTATTCTGAATTAGAACTGTATTCTGTTCACATTGTCTGGTCCTTTTAGAAGACTTATGGCGCGTTTCCACCGAGCGGTATGGTACGGGTCGCATCTGTTAACCATGATTTGCCGAGCGTTTCCACCGCCAACAGTACCCTTACTTGATAGGCGTGGTGTATTCCAGTAACTGTGCCAGATACCCCAACGGAAGGGTACCCAAAAAGTGGTACGGTGTGGTTCGGATTTTTGGTACCATTTTCAACTGGCAGTGGAGACACAAATAAAAGGGTACCGACCCGACCCGTACTGTACTGCTCGGTGGAAACGCGCCATTAAAGTACTCTGTGTTGTGAGAGTTTCAAAAACGTGCAGTGTCACTGGTTGGATTTATGCCCCTCAGACGTCTCTCTGGCCGTCCCCCAGACCAATGGAAATCCACCGGACTTAATGGATTTAGGAAGAGATTTTAAAAAGATGCCGCTGACTCTGCTGCCAGCTGTGGCTCCCCATAAACGCCCTGTACGTTTGCTGCCCCAGTGTTTCTGTTGTCTTCCAGCTGCTCCGGGCCCGGCTCGGTTCTCCCGCTGCCGCCCGCCGGCCGGAGCTCTTCCAGCTTGCCAACATCCATGAGAACCAGCCGGCACGCAGTGCTCTCTCAGTGGGCTCTCACTGCCTGCTGCCTGTTTGGCTCCCATTCATCTCCCCAGACTTTTGAGGCTGCAGTCTCACTGCCTCGTTGTGTGTGTGTGTGTGTTCCATCAATCGGTTGTTGTTTGATGGATAACATCTTTTATCATGTATCTTCCCCCTCCGTCTGTTTTGGTTCCGTCTCCAGGTTGAAGAGGGCAGACCACCAGCTCCTATGGGACCATCGGCTCCACTGTCGGAAGCACCACCCCAGCAGCCTCCCTAAGGTGCTGGCCAGCGTGCCCAGCTGGGACTGGGCCAGCATGGCTCACATTCACTCCCTGCTGCACCACTGGCCCCCGCTGCCCCCCGTCACTGCGCTGGAGCTGCTCGAGTCAAAGTACGCGCCTTTAGAGTCACTACGAGGATAATAATATAAAAAGTCAACCGTATTGGTTTTGCTTTTTAACCCTTAAGGGTCTTTGTTTGTCGTGTGTGCAGGTTTGCAGACACAGAAGTAAGAAATGTGGCCGTTAGTTGGATTGAGAAGAGCAGTGACGATGAGCTGACTGACTACCTGCCACAGCTTGTTCAGGTGCAGCTAAAAATCCCTCAACAAATAGCGTGTGCACTTTAAAAACGACTCTGAAACTCATCTCCTCTGTCTCTGAACAGGCGTTAAAGTTTGAGTGTCATCTTAAGAATGGCCTCGTCATGTTCCTGCTGTCCAGGGCGCAAGGCAACATCAATATCGCCCACTACCTCTACTGGTGAGTAGGCAGCAGCTCTGGAGATGCAACCATTGCTCCTTTCTGGTTTGTAAGTGGCTTGTATGAATTAACACAACAAACATAATGGTCATTGAGTACTGAAAGGGTCCTTTAGGGTACTTATTTGAACAAAGTGATTCCTTGTGAGTGAGTTACGATCTCAGTACTAAGGCTCTTTGTAGGGAATGCAGTAATAGTACGTATGTCTTGTGGGGGGGGGGGGGCTGCTGTCCAGGAAGGGGGTGTTCCTTAAATGGTTGTGTGTGTGTGATGGCTGCAGGCTGCTGAAGGACGCGGTGCAGGATCCCGCCTGGGGTCGGCGCTACGAGCGGGTGCTGGGTGCCCTGCTGTGTCTGTGTGGAGTCAAGCTCAGGGCCGAGCTGGAGAAGCAAACCAACCTGGTCACCCTGCTGGGAGCCGTGGCTGAGCGGGTTCGACAGGCCGGGGGTTCTACGCGACAGGTGTGTGTGTGTGGGAGATCTGACTATTTCACGCTAGTTCCAAGAGAACCTTTTTTAGTTAGAAACAGGAAAGAGGTCACTGTGTCTTCAGTGTTTGTGAGCGTTTGTGTTTTGGATTGTGTGTGTTCAGGTGGCGCTGCAGGAGGGCCTTGAAAACGTTCAGAACTTTTTCCAGAGGAACAGCTGCCGGCTGCCCCTCAGCCCCAGTCTGGTGGCTAAGGAGCTAAACATTAAGGTAACACACACACACAGGCTATCAATGATGAATTAATCAAGGTCTCTGCTAAATACATCTATCCTCTATAATCATATTCAGTTAAATACGCGCCTCTCACATCAATGGACATTGCTCATCTACAACAAATTAGCACTAAACCTCCAAAGAACATATGGTCAGGAAGCCGCTACATACTCATTATAGAACTTCTGTGGTTCAGATCCATAAGTGAGCTCATTATACTGAAGTCTCAACAAACGCATGCATCCATACTCACTCAAACATCTGACAGATCTTCATCATATTTCATATATTATAGATATTTCTTGAAAAAGAGGGAGTAAACTAGTACTACGGTGCTTCTATCTAGCCATAGTTGTGTATACCTTTGGGCTTTATAGAGCCATTTAAATGTTAATTGGTCATTGAATTTAGACCCCCATTGAAGTATGACTATGTATTATGTTGACGTAATCCTCATGCAATTTATCACTCCATGGTTGTCTTTGCAGAAGCTTAATGATGGTCTCCGGTTAGGTGAAACAAAGCCACTGTTTTGACGTGTATTCATTGACTCTATAAACCAGATAAATACACATTTTGATGCTGTAGTAAAGCTGCATCTTCTAAACAACGCAATGTAGTGCAGAGGACTAAAATCATACTGCGTTGTCTGTTTGTTTGTGTAGGCCTGCTCCTTCTTCAACTCCAACGCAGTTCCCCTCAAGCTGGCCCTGGTGAACGCCGACCCCCTGGGAGAAGAGATCAATGTCATGTTCAAGGTACTGGACCCACTCGCAGGGTTTTGAAAGTTGTGTATGGACACTCACAGTAAAAGTGATGAAAATTAAAAGTATATGAGCAGCCATCTGGTCTGTGCACACCTGAGACCTTCACCCGCTGTGCACTTAGTTAAACTAGGAAGTTGTCACCAGTCACATCAGAACTTGTTTTAAACAAAGGCTGTTTACATGCTCCTCATCTGAACAATGCGCCCCCTGGTGGCCGAAGAAGTGAACCTTTGCCTGTGATACGAAAGGGCAGAGTGTAACGCGTCAGTTTGTCTGCGTCAGGTTGGTGAGGACTTGAGGCAAGACATGTTGGCTCTTCAGATGATCCGCATCATGGACCGCATCTGGCTCCAAGAGGGGTTGGACCTCCGCATTGTGAACTTCAAATGCATCTCCACCGGCAAAGACAAAGGTAGCAAGTTCGCCCACCTGTCGTCTAGACGATGGTCTACACTTAGCTACACATGTCTCTAAACAGTTTAAACTATCTAGGTCAAGTATGTTCCTAAAAGAAGAATAGGTTATGCCCACTAGAGGTTTTGTTACTTCAATATGTAGAAAGACAATTACATTTCTTTCTGAAACGAAAAACCATGGCAACAGGAGCTGTCAGATGGTACGAGCAGAAATGATGGATATCAGCCTGTCAGTTAATTGAAAAGGCCGTGGCTTCTAACATCTGGTTATGACTGATAAGCAGACATTGTTATTATAAGGTTATGTCACACTCCTTTTAAAAAAGGAAAATGAATTTAATTAACAGTTGTGATGTTTTTTTGTGGAGGCATGGTGGAGCTGGTGCCGTCCTCTGACACACTGAGAAAGATCCAGGTGGAGTATGGCGTCACTGGATCCTTCAAGGACAAACCGCTGGCTGAGTGGCTCCGCAAGTACAACCCCGCCGAGGATGAGTATGAGAAGGTAAAAACACACAAAGCCTTCGCGTGATGTGACACCTTACTTCACACTCGTCACCTCTGACAATCTACTGCCTCCCAACTTCAGCAAGACGCACAAATGAACTCATCTTCAAATACGTGCTTATGTGGAGGCGTTTTGTGGCTGGACGACACCCTGATCCAGTGTGTCTCTCCCTCCTCCCCCCTGTTAGGCATCAGAGAACTTCATCTACTCGTGTGCGGGCTGCTGCGTGGCCACCTACGTGCTGGGCATCTGCGACCGACACAATGACAACATCATGCTGCGCTCCACCGGACACATGTTCCACATCGACTTTGGCAAGTTCCTGGGCCACGCCCAGATGTTTGGCAGCTTCAAAAGGTGAAAATCTAAAATGCCTCTTAGGGTTGAACGGTCTCTCCATGAAAGTGTATCAGAATGTCTACTGTCGTCTTTTTGCTATCAGATAACACGTGAAATGTCAGGTGCCAGTTGGCTCCTATATATATATATATATATATATATATATATATATACCATGTGCATGCTGGTCTTCACAATGTGTTGTTGTCACCAGGTTACTTTCTGAGACATTTCAGGTGATGGCGTCACTGGACAAGCAAGACCCGGTTCAAAGCCCCCACACTGCACTCATTCCCATTCCGGCAACCACACTATTCTTAGCTTCTGAGCATCGCCACTGAAATATTTAGATGCTGTGTACCAAGTGTGTCTCCTTCGTTTTAGTGTGCTGCCTTCACGCTCCTGATCCAGAGTAAACCCCCCCTTCCCCGCCGTTCTTTCCCATCAGGGACCGCGCTCCGTTCGTTCTCACCTCCGACATGGCGTACGTCATCAACGGAGGGGAGCGTCCCACCAGTCGCTTCCAGCTGTTTGTAGACTTGTGCTGCCAAGCCTACAACCTCATCCGCAAGCACTCTGGGCTGTTCCTCAACCTGTTGACGCTGGTGAGACGGTGGACACACACACACACACACACTGTACACACTTCTGTAAGCCCAAACAACAGAATAATATATTTCCTTTTTGTAATTATTTGACTGTACATGATGGGTAAATGAGTAAATCTATGTCTGTGTTGAAGATGACGTCCTCAGGCCTCCCCGAGCTGGCCGGCTCTCAGGATCTGAAGTACGTGTTTGATGCCTTGCAGCCTCACAACACGGATGCTGAGGCAACGATCTTCTTCACCAGGTGAATTATGGTGGGGCGATTTGACCTCAAAATGCATTGACTTCTGTTTTTAAACATTAATTGGCAGGTTGGCAATGTTTTGAATGTAATGACCCTGGAAACATCTAGAAAGGAACGAATCAATCAATCTTTTTTTTGGTCTCTACTCATTTGCACAGCTGCTGTTTTGGCAAGAGCTTTTATTTTGAGAAGAGTTAGTTCCAGGACCTCCAGCAGGTGGCAGTAACCTAGTCTAATAGTAGACTCACATTACATTACCTTACATGTCATTTAGCTGACGCTTTTATCCAAAGCGACTTACATTACATCCATGGCTTTTTCACATTTTGCCCGGGAAGCAATTAGGGGTTAGGTGTCTTGCTCAGGGGCACTTCGACTTGAAACATGTGGCAGCGGGACTTGAACCACCAACCTTGCGGTTCCCAGCACACCCGCTCTACCCCCCTGCGTCACGACGACCCCCACAACACAAACTGTCTCAAACTGACTGTGATGGCCAGGATTTAAGCCACACGCATCTTAAACATTCATCTTTACATTGATCAATAAATAAAAGGACATCATTATGTGGGTTTGGTTTACAATCTTTATTTGTCATTGCGCGGAGTCAGTGCACAGGCATAGTTATTTGGCGTAAGGTTAAAACATTAAAACCACTTAAAATGTCACTTTGGCTAAAATGTGATTCATAAAAACATAGCACAATTGTTAAAGTTCATTTTTTAGTTAAGATAACTTGAAATGTTTACTACCTGGGTTGCTGTGGCAATGGACCAGCTGGGTGACAAAGGCACCTGTCACAATTGAAGACCACTTTGTTCCCTGTTTTGTGGCGATGGACTTAAGTCGTTGTTGTGATTGGCTCAGGCTCATGGCAGATCCATCACACTGAAACATATGAAACTATCATATGGACCTTGTTCTCTTAAAACCAGATGTGTTAATGTATCACTGAGTTTGTTCACGGATAATTGTGCCTCGTGGAACCTTTACGACTGCTCTAAGTCTGACACTCTCTCTCCTTTCATCCCTGCTCTCCAGGCTGATAGAGTCCAGTCTCGGCAGCGTGGCCACCAAGTTCAACTTCTTCATCCACAATCTCGCCCAGCTACGATTCTCTGGTTTGCCGGCCAACGACGAGCCCATTCTGTCCTTCTCCCCCAAGACGTACACTCTGAAGCAGGAGGGCCGCATCCTCCACGCCTCTATCTTCTCCTTCCAGAAGAGATACAACCCCGACAAGCACTACGTGAGTATCGTTGTGTCCATGTTCCGTCACCTCTCTGGATGTGCACTGACCGCGCGCTCACGTCTCCCTGCCTGTCCTCTCTGTGCAGACGTACGTGGTGAGGCTCCTGAGGGACGGTCAGAATGAGCCCCAGTTTGTCTTCCGCACTTTTGATGAGTTTCAGGAGCTCCACAACAAACTCAGCATCCTCTTCCCGCTCTGGAAGCTGCCGAGGTAAGGCAGCCGAGACCCTCGGCCTCAATTACTGGTGCGATGTCTGTTATGTCTGTCAGTTATACGAGGTTCGCATGCATAGAAACGATACAGCTTAATATCCCCGTCCTTGAAAGCCCTCTATTGCCCCTTTAACTTCCCTCTATCTCTGTGAGACGACTTTGTAGAGTGCCCGATCTTTGAGGAACATCCGATGATGTGGAAACGTGAATACTCTCTCCTTGTCACTAGTTTCTGCAACAAGATGGTGCTCGGTCGCACCCACATCAAAGAAGTGGCAGCCAAGAGGAAGCTGGAGCTCAACAACTACGTCCACAACCTGATGAGGAGCTCCACGGAGGTCACCCAGGTACACATGTACACATCAGTTGACTTAGCACTGACAATGTTAGTACTCTGCACCAATCAGTGAAGTAATCTCATCATCTTGGGTTCTAGTGTGACCTGGTGTACACCTTCTTTCATCCGATTGCACGGGATGAAAAGACGGAAGGTTTAGAAGCCAAAGCACCAGGTAAATGACACCTGCGCTTTGCATCCCCACTCACACGCTGGTTAGCCCTGAATTTAACCAGTTGGTTGCTGATGTAATTTGAATGTGATTCTGTCGCAGAACCTCCGCTGAGTCCCACTTCTGGACGGGTAGAAGGAGAAGTCAAGCTCTCGGTCTCCTACAGGAACAGCAATCTCTTCATAATGGTCATGCACATCAGGGATCTGGTAAACAGCGATGATGGAATACTTGAGATTCTGCTTTGAGAGACACGCTGCTTCCTTTTGTTTGACTGTTGTCATATGATGAATCCGTCCGGCCTCCTCCAGGTTTCCGAAGAAGGAACGGATCCCAATCCATATGTGAAAACCTACCTGCTTCCAGATCCACACAAGACTTCCAAACGCAAGACTAAGATCTCAAGGAAAACCAGGAACCCTACTTTCAATGAGATGGTGAGAAAGCATAAAGAAAGGCTGTGCCCACGTTAACAAAGCTGATGTATTCATTGCTGCGTAGTTTCTGTTACAAACATAAGCCAAGGCTTTTCTCTTGATGAGAACATCCTGTTAAGTGGCTAGTTCAAACCCAACTGAGAATTTGGCAGACCCTTAACCCCCCCCCCCCTCTTCCTCCACAGCTGGTGTACAGTGGCTACAGCAAGGAGACCCTGGGTCTGCGGGAGCTCCAGCTGAGCGTGCTCAGTGCCGAGTCGCTGCGTGAGAACTACTTCCTGGGCGGCATCACGCTCAGACTCAAAGACTTTGACCTCAGCAAGGAGACGGTCAAGTGGTACAAACTGACGGCCGTGCCCTATTTCTAACCCAGAGCGCCCCCACCCCCCCCTTCGCGAGCCGGGGGCAACCAGACAAACGCAGCATTCTGGTCACGTGGGACAGAGCGGCAGAATGCGGCCTTACTTGAAAACACCGATAACGGCATCTTCCAGTTCAAACAAATCCCTTTTCTGCCCTTCATTTTTATTTGTTGGTTTGTTTAAAACTGGGGGGGACATCTAACATCAAATTCAAAGTATAGGCAGTTTTCTTTTTTCCCTTATTTTTCATTTTTAATTTTAAGATCTAATAAACCAAATGGACCATTTCTTTCACATGAATTATGTTATTTGCAATATTCTGAAGGCAGGGAAGGATTCAGCCGCGCTGAGAAACATCAATAAGTAAGTTTGTGTTGATTCTCCAGAACTTCACAGCGGACTTACGGCTTCAAACGAGGTTGAACCCCACCAAGTCGCTGATGGTGATGATGACGACCTCAGCGGATGTTCCCATATGACATGAGTGCAGAGTTTAAAACTCCTTGGGGCGCGCCGTGGGACGGCGACAACACAAACCCTCTCCAGGACGTCACTGTTCTTCTCTTGAACTAATCAAGATTGTTTCTGTGACAAACAATCTTCGCTTATTTTGTCTGTTTCTCTAAACCGTAACAAAGAGCTCTAATGTTTTGTACATTTTAATATTTGAGGACCAAAACGGCTTACTACGAGAAGAGTATATATAGATTGACACGTTTTATTTTTAAGGAATGGATAGGTGCGTATTTTTTTTTACATTTTCCTTGTTTATGTTCGATACAGACCAGTAGCAGGCATCAGGGTTTCCTGCTTCCCAGCAGACACTTCTGGGCCGAGGAGTCGGACACACCAGATTGATATTGACCACACCGTTTCCCAAGAATGTGCCAAAAGTAATGAGAAGGACGGAAAATCAAACCACTCTCCCACGTCAGGAGCTGGACAGGGTGCCTTTTGTTTGTGCTCACAATCCCTTTTTTAATGCTCCACTTGGCCTTATTGCTATATATTTTATTAACAATGTGATATGTCCTTTATTATTGAAAAATCTATACTCTTTAAAGTTAAATCTGTATCCCTGACAGAGCAGGGCTGATGCCGGACTACACATCGGGGGTTTTATGTAAAAAGTGGGCTGCCGCTAAATGCACAATGCCAGGTTCTTCTCTTGTCTTATTACTTGACTGTTTTCACATGGCACACCTTTTAAAAGGGAATTTGTATCATGAGCTTCAGAACACTCTTGTCTCTGATCTAGATTAAGAGGTCATGGTTGCCTAATAACGCTGACCATATGGTTTTAAACCACGAAGGAAACCGACATAATTCAGGCTTTTCAGAATGTAGTTAAGGGACTTTGAGTGAAAACTGGAGTCTGCATGTGAGGCTTTCTGAGGCAGTTATACCACACTCGCTCAGTGCGTAGGAGTGGTGTGATGATGCCGGGACGAGTAACTGTTAGTGAAGTCCAGATCGAGCCAGGTTTTATGATACTTAAGTGAAAAAGGCTCTGAATTTTAAGTAAATGTCAGGCAAACTGAACTCCGATCACTGCTGAAAAGGCAACTTTATCTTTAAACATGTTCACAAAAAGGGAACAAGATTCTGAGCGTTTGCTGCTTCCCTCTCCCTTTGCTTACCATGAAACTAAATGTGTTATAAATGTCTAATAAAGAATTTAAATTGTTCTAAAAAGTTTTGTTTCTACAAGGCAATTATCTGAGACCATCACTCACGCTATGAATTTGTGACTTGATCCACTCTTTTAGTGACTATACGTAAAAGCAGGTGGAGTTTGTCAGGGCGTTATTTATTATTAATTGGTAACCAGTAAGCCAAATGGATCCATGTGTACTGCAATCACGCTTAAATGTTTCTGGAACAAATATGGCTCTTTGTTTATGTTGTATAAAATTGGATGGGTGTAGATAAACTGAATGAAGCATTACAGACACCCAGCACCGACTGTCTTACACAGAGAATCTGTGGGTTAAAAAAAAGAAAACATATAATACAAATAAATAATTTAATTTATTGGAGCTTTAAGAGAGCATCCAGATAAAACATAAATGCCCCTTAAAAAATGTAGTGAATTAATATCATATATAGTTGTAACACATATCATACAAGTTGCATACCGAAATTGAAAACGATTGTACACAGTAAACCTGCAGTCTGCTTTGCTGGGTTAATATTATAGCCTTGTTCTAAGCATTAATAATGAACTTTTTTAATCACTGTGTTGCAATAGAAGCACATTGTACATGTTTCAGGCTTGTTCAAGCATTGAAACAATCAATCAGGCTGAGAAGGGATGTAGAGGAAATATTGGTGATTATTTAGTTGCATCTACAGTAATGATTTACGTTCAAAAAGCGTAATAAAACATTCAAATAAATGTGCATGACTTTCTAATAATTTGATGCTACTCCAATGGATATCCTATATGACAAAATGTAATTATCAATATAATAAATTATGTATTTTTGTGTTTCTCCCAGGCTGCGAGAAATAAGTTTGGAATCAAAATAAAATATAACGTTCATAACGATCATGCGTGACTGGGCGGCGTCAATAACGCCTTCTTAACTGCGTACTTGCGTCACTTCCGACAGAGGCATAAAATACCATTTTCTGTCGCGTATCCGGCCTCTTTGCCTCCATCGCCATCATGGGTCGCATGCACGCTCCCGGGTGAGTGCTCTTTTCTTGATTTAAAGTTAGAATATTGTGTCAGAAGTTTGACTTCAATTAGTTGTTATGGCTTGGGGACATGTTATGGATGTCTAAGGAGTAAAATAAGCCCTTAAATCCTGTCTAGGATTCTATTAATACCTTGCATACGCGTACCTACTATTCGACGTCCATCTCCGGCTAACTACCACGCTAGTATTAGCTGACATTAGCTAGCATTAGCTAACAGCGGATGGTGCTCACCACGATTTTGCAGTTTGAATTTGTCTTCTATGTTAGACAGTTATATCCTAGTCATGGCGTATATGCACGATTACTTAACTGGACGGCAAGGAAAAAAAAACTTTTTTTAACCAAACCAGATAACGTTGGACTCCGTCAACGCTAACACGAGGGAGTAGCTAACGTTAGCTTACATTTAGCGTTAGCCCGGCCATCAACCTTTTCTACACCATTAACTTCCCCTGGTTGCAGTTAAGCTAACAAACGTTAATAGACACTTTACATTTGCATATATTCTTTCACATGTTGGAGTTGAATTCCAGTGTGTCTTATTGTCTCTTGTCTGTTCTTCACAGAAAGGGCCTGTCCCAGTCAGCTCTGCCTTACAGGCGCAGTGTTCCCACTGTAAGAAACGTCATACAATACGGTTGATGATTTTTAAATGTTTGCCCTGATTTTGATGAGTTAATTAATCATTTAAACATTGCTTTCAGTGGTTGAAGCTCACATCTGATGATGTCAAAGAGCAGATCTTTAAGCTGGCCAAAAAAGGCCTGACCCCCTCTCAGATTGGTAAGTTCCAAGAGACTTCCATGTTTGGAAATGTACTTGTGTTCTCATCCCTAAAGGATGGCGCATGCGCTTCTGCGTCGTTGCCTCGACGCACTCGTTTCAATTCATGGTTCTAAAAGTCTTGCGTGTGTTGCAGAGCAATTCACCGCCAGAACAATAGGCGGAGTAACGTGTCGAATACAACCTAGTCACATCTTTCTGTGGAAGTCGTTGGTTGGTTTTATTTATCATAGACTTTATTGCCCCATGCATCGCCACTGCTGCTTTTCATCGAGGACACATTTGGCCCGTATTTTCCTCCACGACTTTGTTCCCCTCGACCGGCAAACCGGCGTTTGCTGCGATCTCCCTCCGTGAATCCAACCCGCTTATACAACCCGCCAATGACTGGTTGTATAAGCGGTCATATTTACGCATTTCTTCTGATCAGTTCTCTCGTAAACATTCTTTTTCATAATGGCGGTTTTGTGCCATGAAAACGGAAATGTGAGACTTCGGATTTCGTAAAACTGCAAGTCTATAAAGAATTGATCTTTTAATACAATGTTGAATACATTAATTTGAAGAGAGCAAGGAGACTTTAAAGTACCTGCCTGTATCTTGTACAGTACATAGAGGAAAATGTCTTACTCGTCCCTTGTGCAAAAGAACAAATGACTCAACATTTAGCAGTGAAGTGTTAATTTTTACTGTGTATGCGGGCCAAATCACAAGACTGCAATGAAGTGCAAAATAAATAATTGCGTAATTTTCTTATATATTGAAAGTGCAGTAAAAAAAACTAAGCAGCAGTGAATGAGAATTCACCATAGCAGTTTACACCTCCATAATGGGATAATCTGTGTTAAATGTTTTTATCTCTTCAGAAGAAAAATTGTTTAGTAAAATCTGGAGGCAATTGATATTTTGAGATTAGTGTTTGCAAATCCACAACGACTCATGGAGGATTCTTTTGTCTAACCAAACATGTCAGTTGGATAAGTTTTTAGAGGAAAGTAAATTAACAAAGGCTATTAAACCTGCCATTAGTTTTCTTCTACTTTAATTTATCCCAGTTTGTCATAAAAGGAGCTGATCTGGATACTGTCTTGAGTTTACATTCAGTTTCTCAACTTCTCCAGGTGTGATTCTGAGGGACTCCCATGGTGTGGCCCAAGTACGTTTCGTTACTGGCAACAAGATTCTGAGGATCCTTAAGGCCAAGGGCCTGGCCCCTGACCTGCCTGAGGATCTCTACCACCTCATCAAGAAGGCGGTGGCCATCAGGAAGCATCTGGAAAGGAACAGAAAGGTACAGTCTAAAATACTGAAACCATCTGTTACCTGAAAGCTTGGAGGCTTTGTCTATAAAACACTTTCTCAGGTGTTTGGAGGTAAATTTCTATCCATTTTATACTGAGCCAGTGGGTTGCAAAAGATTAAAATGTTTTGCCCAGGTCACTCTCGTACTGTCTTTTGCAAATTAGCATTGAGTAGACAATAATTCTTGTGTTTGAATGTCTTTAATTTGTCAATTTAAAAAAACTATTAGATTGTACTCTGATAAAAATGCCTAGGGAGTAACGTACAAAGGAAGCCACAGCAATGGCCACTTCATACCCGCAACATTTTTATACTAACAGGATAAGGATGCCAAGTTCCGCCTGATTCTCACTGAAAGCAGGATCCACAGGCTGGCCCGGTACTACAAGACCAAGAGAGTGCTGGCCCCCAACTGGAAGTAGTACGTATCTGTTCTGCCTTGGGAAGCTTTCCTTTGAAATCCATATTTATTTAAATTGTTTAGAGAAAAAAAAAATCTTGTCATGTCATAAACTTGCTACTCACTGACACCCAAAAAATATGCACAAATCATTGTCATGCTCTTAGTCTTTTGAAAGCTGTGATATTTCTGTTGTGCTAGAAAATTCTGGAGGTAAATTAACAGGGTGGCTACTTGTGCCACTTCTGCCAGTCCCCTTCATACAATTCAATGAAACATTCTCTACGCTTATTTTCTTCAAATGGAATTGCTTTATTTAAGGGGTGGGGGGTCATAACCAAATATACATGTTTGTGAAAGGGGAAACTAAACCAGACATTGTTTTTATCACAATGTGAACTAATCCTTTGTTTACATAAAGTAGTGTTCCCTCTAATGGTATTTTCTCTTTGTCTACAGCGAGTCCTCTACAGCTTCTGCTCTGGTGGCATAAATGCTACATGTTTTTGGATTAATAAAAAGATTGAGATTGGAAATAGTTCTGTTGTCTTTCTTTAAATTGTCTGTTTTTCAAATGTAAATGTTTAGAAATATAAAATCTAGGCACTGTGGTGATGAAGCAAACACTTTCGTTTTATAAGAATGTGAACCAAACGATAATAAAACTGGGAATGCACCTTCAAAGTGCATTTTGGTTTTAAGTCTTCCACGTTTCATACGCCCATTTCTCATTGACTTACAAGGGGTTTCCTGGCGGTGGGGGAAGTTACTGGCAATTTCCATGAGTCACACGTAATGACGTTACGTAAAACGAATACGTAAAGCGAAGCAGTGTACTACGTGAGGGGCGTGATGTTTGGGGATCGACAGAGATGGGCACCAATCACAGCCTTGCTCTACGTCACGGTTTCTCTTAAATAGAACGGTGTCGTAAGCTCGAGACATTAACGCTCCACTACAACGACGACACAGCTGATAAACATGGAGAAAACACTCAAGATTATTTGACGAAGGAAATCCAAAAATGGAACTTACTTGCCAGAAAATGAAGCGACATCCCATCGACGAACATCAGTCACCGACAAATACGCGAAATCTGTTTTTTGACGAGGAATACCAGAATACGTGAGGATATTGTTGTCGGCCCAATAAGTGAAGAAATGGCCGCGGTTGTTGGTTCCGAGCGGGCTGCGATGGAGAAGTTCGGTAGCGGGGGTGCGGCGCTGCTGCCGTGGACTAAACAGATGCTCACCGTGCTGTGGGAACAGCTCCGACTGCTCCTTCAGGTCATCTACTACACCTTCGTGTCGGGTAAGAGCCACACAATGGTGTCGGGGCGAAACTTGTATTCACTTTGTTTCCCCCCCAATCGGAACCGTAACGATCCCAGTTAATCTAACGTAACGTTGGATTAACTGGGATCGTTTGGTGTTACTCCCATTTAACGGGTTTAAATAGTTTATTCAAAATAAAGCCACTCTAATAACCCACCTGGATGCCTGTTCTTACGAGCCGCAATTGGTCTTTAGCCCACTTATGTTATTTCTTTTGTCCCAATCCGGCTATTCCATGTTATCGCGGTATTTTTCTTTGTATTATGGTATGAGTCACATAGCACTGGTGTCAAAGCAGAACTTTTAAAAAGGTTTTTTTCTTAGTTTTTTCTTTCATCGATCATAAATCACCTGAAAATACTTTTGAAATTATTTCATTTTGAATTTTCCACTCTAAGCTTATTTTTTTATTCTACCTCTTTTCCCAGTTTTCCAGATGTTCAGGTTTGAGGTTCACGTGAGAATCACAGATGAGACGGGCCAGCGCATCCAGCACATGACCACGGCGGCAAACCAGACCGACTCCTTCCTCTTCTCCTCGCTGTTCGACGGAGACAGCGGCGTGATGGTCGGCGGTGCCAACCCCCTCTCTAACTTCTGCACCGAGGTGGGCGACCCCTTCGCCGGGAAGTCCAGCGCTGAGGCCCTGCTGTCCACCCTGCGCGCCGACGACCTGTGCTGCGGCATGGTGGACGTCTCCGGCAGTGAGGACGCAGTCTTCCTGGGACGCCAGCCCGGCTGGAAGATGGGCTTCCCAGGCGACTGGAACATCTTCGTGTCGAGTGGCGACAGCTCCGGGTCCAACGACGGCTGCCGCAAAACCGGCGAAAGAGCGTTCAGCCAGGACGCCTCCGAAGAGGAGAGAAGCTGCCATTGGAGCAGCGAAGACGACCAGAACGTGATGGAGTTCGACAGCGAGGAGAGCAAAGCGCTCTGGGAGTCGCTGTCCAAGTCCAGCGATCCGTACAACCCCTTCTTTTTCTCCGCGTGCCTTTCGACCAACGAGCACGTGGGGAGAAATAAAGGAAAGGCGGCGCGGGGAGACCCCAACCTCGTGTCGTCGGGCGAGGAGACGCTGGGGCCGCGAGGCCTCAGCGTCTGGGTCAGCCGCAGCGACAGCGAGAGCAGCTGGAGCAGCTGGGCCAGCTCCGAGGGTTCCAGCCCCGACATGGACGAGGAGAGCGAGAGGCTCTTGGAGTTCTTCAGCAACCCCGACGACCCCTACAATCCCATGTGCTTCACCGCGTGCACGTTCAACAGCACCCCGCCACAAACCACCGCCACCTCCGTCACCACAGTCCCCCAACCACGGCCCTCGCTGCCCTCCAAGTCGGACACAGAGGAGAAGGAGGGCATCTTTCCCCCTTCGTCCGACGAGGAAGAGGAGGCCCTGTGGGAAGGTCTCGGCCAAAAGAACGACCCGTATCACCCCCTCAACTTCCGGGCTCGCCTGCAGAGCTCCTCGGCGTCCGTTGTGCCACTCGGAGACGAGCTAGAATCAGTTGATGTCCACCAAGCGCCAGATCCACACAGCGAGGAGTCCCAGAAAACCAGAGCCGCCAAGCCCGCGCTGACGGCGAGGAAGTTGAAGCGCCACGCCCATCCAGAGAAAAGCGTGGTGCCCTGGAAGAGGGTGGAACGAACAAAGCAGACGCCGCCGCCGGAGAAGAGGAGAGGCCAGAGTGGCGGCACCCGAAAAAAGGTCATTATCTCACAACAGCGTTGATCTACCAGACGGGGCTAAATTGAACCCAGTGGGATTAGGAGTTAACTTTAATTCAACTTTAAAGACAAAGTATACAGCTTTTGGAGTGTAGATGGTGTCAAAGGGCCTAATTTTTTAGGGTATCAAGGGAAAAGCTCATTTCAAAAGGCCGGTGTTTGCATAACTGAGAATCAGCCTTTGATTAAGAGCGACGGGTAGAAAGCTGAAAGGGGCGTGATCCCTTATTTGAAGGACATGTATGTCTGCTGAGATCAAGTTTAATTCCAGCCTCAGCCGACACACACCGCACGGGGTGTCTGAGTCGGGCTTGTTATTTGCTGTCGGTTAGCAACGCAGCCAGTCGCCATGACTAAGCAGTGTCATGTGACTGCGCAGAGTCAGCAGAGAGTTCGGCTGGATGTGAAGTTGCAAACTATTTGTGGAGAAACTCACGGTGTCATCAGAAGACGTAGAGCCTGAGGCAGAAAAACAAGTCATGACATATTAGAGGTCAGTTGGTTCTGGGGGAGGAGCCCTGAGTGGTAAAAAACATCCAACTGGAGAATTTAATTTTAGGTTTTTGCGCTTTTTTCCATCCATTAAAAACGTTTTGGCAAAAAGCACTAAATTATCCTCATTTTCTTCTGTTGTTCAGGTACATTTTTCTCCCGAAGTCCAAGTCCACGTCATGCGGACCTGGCCGTTCGCTCGCCAGGCGTCTCGCAAAGGACACTGGGAGGAAATGGCGCGCGACCGGGACCGCTTCCGGAGACGGGTCTGGGAGGCGGAGCAGACCATCGGCCGCTGCCTGTCCCCCGACCACCGGGACGGGATGCGCGCCTACCTGGACGCTGCCTCGAGATGATCGCAAAAAACACTGAATGTTTCATTTCCTCTCCCGGATGAGAACTCACGATTGGTTGCCATGCGACGGTGGTTTTGATTTTAGGCCAATTAGGAACTTTGATGTTAGGCCAACTTTGATGTTCGGTGTCAAGTTGAACAACCTTGTACCTCAGAAGGTTTTATACATTTTGTGACTGTTGCACTGACTGACACTTTCTTATATTAACATGTGGAATGTTGTTTTGTATGCCTTATACACTGACCTAGTAATGTAACTTATTTATGCCCTATGGAGCTTGTAGTTCATTTTTTACCGTTGGTTTAAATGTTTGTTTTTATGTGTGAAAAAACACAGTGATGACTCTAGAAGTAGCTGTTGATGATGATGAAGATGAAGACAACATGGTGAGAAAGCTGAGTGTTTTGTTGGTATGAAGCTGTTTTCCTTCTCGTCCTATTGATCAAGCGCTTGATCTTTTGAGTTTTGTCTCGTTTTCTTATTTGATGGAACATAAAGCCTTGTGGAGATGGAAGTTATTCTGTTGACCGGAGAGATTCAAACACTTTGTGACTCTCAGCTTCTCGTGGTAACATCATTCGGGCAGAAAGTCACTCATAGCAAATCTGTCCGTTTGTCCTTCATCTACTCAATAAAATGTGTTCCTCTGTTTGTGGAGTTGTGGCAGTGATTTATTTGAGGTAACATACGTCAGCTCGTTGCCACAGACCTCTGACTTCCTGTCTCTGCGTCACCCTTCAGTATGTACTGGAGCGACTGGTCCACGTGACGCCTGCTGGCCGGGGTCCAACGGGGAAGTGGAGATGGTACACCATGTCCCCTGAACTACGTAAACAGCGCATTCCATGCACGTCGAATCTCATGGCTGATAGCAGCGGCGCACGTGGGCTTTTGTCAGGTTTCGCTCTTAGGAAATGTCTCCTAAAAAGGTTTAGACCAATGACATCACTTCATATCACATTCCAATTCGGCTCCTGTAGCCTGAAGACAAACCAGCCTGACCGCTCACCCAGTTTGGACACGCCCAGTGTTGTAGAGCTACACCCACGTACACCACCTGTCGCACACAGGTGTGCTTGCTCCATCAGCGTGGGTGATCTGTTAATGCAACAACGTCACTGTGAATCTTTCAGCTTTGGGGTGTTTCTGAAAAACGAAAAAGAGGCCCGGGACCAACGTAGTGAATTTGTTGCTTAAAATCAAAAATAATCAGTGTAGTGAGATCGGAAAGCCCTACGTCCAATAAAAACGTTTCCAACAAAAATACTTTAAATACTACTTCAAAGCTTGAGTGGACAGCAGTTTATTGCTGATCCCAAGTAGGGTTTCTCTTTTTGACCATAACACAAATCTAAAAGATGTCAGATCCAGACATTCACATATTGTAACAACAGAGTACTTGTTGGTTTCTCTTCAATGAGCTTAACACATAGTTGATATGTTCAGTATGATGTGCGATGTACATACAGAGCAATTTATAACAAATATGCTTACGGTATATTTTCAGATTACGGCAGCCGAGTTAATATTTAACACCCGTTTAAAAATATTCTGTATGTATAAATTGTTCAAATACACATTTGTCTTTTACATCCCTGCCTCATTTGTATGTCTCCTAGAGCGCTTCATCCTCATGTAACTTGTCTTTCTATCTCTCCTCCACACACACACACACACACACACACACACACACACACACACTCCGTCTTGTAATTTCCCAGAGGGCCGTGAGTCTCCGTGCAGAGTAACTGCTGTAAGGCTGTCGTAAGACACGGGTTAAAAACACACAGTATGATGAAATGACTTTCCAGAGGGGTGAAATCAATTAGCACCCCCCGCCCCTCCACACACACACACACACACACACACACACACACACACACACACACACACACACACACACACACACACAATGAGCACGGTGCAAAGGTGAACACTTGCTGACAATGTTGCTCTGTCGACCCAGCGTGTGCCTTTGGCAGATATCCGCCCCATGTCCCCCCCCCCATGTCCCCGCCTGTCCTCCCTTCTTTTGAGACGCCACATGTTTAGTTGAGTTAGTTTGAATCGAGTTACCTGAATCTTTTTAGCCATTTCTCAGCATCCTGGGGGGGGCCTGAAGCCCTTTCGGGTGATTTTAAGGGAACCATGAGTTCATTGTTTTGGGGTCAAACCCTCTGATTACCCCGAGTACTACCACTGATGTTTTTGGAGCTTTTTTCCTTTGCAGCTTTAGTCGTGTAGAGCCAACGTAACGTCGGCTCTCCAGCAATTACAAATCCTCTAGATGCTTCGTCTTTGTGTTTTTATTTGACAAGCTCACCTGATGAAGCCCTCTATTATCAATGTTTTTTTGGGTGTGTGAGGACAAAGTGGTGTCTGGGCTTTACTACTGGTTGTGAATTCAGCGTTCTGCTCAAGGGCACTACAACGAGATACAAATGTCCCATAATCCCATCATTGCTCCCGCTCTCCCTTCCTCTCCCTTCCTCTCCCCATCTTTTGTTCCATGCCCACTCCTCTCTTTGCATCTTTGTCTCCATCTTTCTCCTCCGCACCCTCTCCCAGCATCGTTAGCTCCGTGGCCTAGGCGACCCCCGTCTCCAGGCAACCGGCAGAAGTGGCGAGGCTTCGAAAGGATTGCAGGTGATTGCAGCAGCGGCAGAATCAGCGGCAGCAGCGGAGGCAGCGGGTTTCCAAACACACACACACACACACGTGGTTACCTCTCTCTCTCTCTCTCGCCTGCCAGATAGGGGGCATCTCCTGGGTCACAATTAGCCGATGATGCAATCTACCAGCAGCTATTGTGTCTGACACAGACGACCGCATGTGATTCATACAGTGCACTCAACGCACAAATGACCAAAAACAACCCAGACTGTTTTCTGCCTTTGAATTGTGTCGTTCTGTTCGTTTGTGCATTTTCTCCTCGTGAATTTCTCCACATTCTGGATCCAGAGGGGGGGGGGGGGGTCAATGCTTTCACTTAGATTCACCTGGTCTGGCTCAGTAATTAACGAGGGGACTTAAAGGTCCCCTGTGAGGCCTTCGGGGGGCTGCAGAAGCCCTCTGCAAATAAGGGAGAGATTCACTTTAGTAGAGTGAGTGAAAACAACCTTTTAATATTATTATCACTTCTGGATTGACCCCCGCCCCCTCAGTGACTAACCCATATAACCGCCTATTTATTCCAACGTGTGCTCGTGAGGGTAAGCACGCTCTAGCACACAGGCGGAACATTTGCATCTGGCATTTACATCTGGCTTGGTGTACTTGTCTCAGGGGGGGATTTAAATATTGCAGGTGGGGGAAACACCTCTCCTCTCTGGTGAGGGGCCGAGGAAAGGCCACAGAAAGGTCCACGATAAGACTGCAGGTGTACGTCCTCAGGGGAATTGTTTTGTCATAATTATGAACTAAAACGTGTCGCTGTAAAAAATCCATTAAAAATCAATAAATCGAAATAAAAATAAAATAAAATAAGTTTTTTTTACTCAATAGAGATTATGCGAAAATATTTCAGTGTTTCCCCTACCAGTATAAACATGTAAGAAAATGTTTTATTATTATTATTATTATTATTATTATTATTATCTACACACAATATAAAACTTGAAATTGGTTTCATGCTTTATTGAAATGTTCACACAACAGTGATAAATCAGTTGAAACACAAATATTTCGATATAAAATATTTATTTTAAGTACCTTTGTTTAGATTGCCGTTACTGGTGGAGACGATGCACATGGCTGATGTTGGTTGTTGGAATTGGTGATGGGTGATGGGGGGGGGGGGGGGTGCATTTTGCTTGGGTTGCCATGACAGCAAAATACCCTCGTTTACTGTAACAGGGCACGTGAACTATTTGATTCTTTCCACACCCGGACGACCATATTTGGTTCTCAGACAAGTGAAATAAATGAATAAATAGAAACCCGTCTAGACGCTGAAGAGTGAAGCTGTGCTGCCCTCACGTGGTTAAAACCTCTTTTGGCTTTTATGGCAGGAAGCTGATTATTGACCTTTGTCTTCCTGTACTTATCAAAGCCAGCAGAATAAAGGTAGACAGCTGTTTGGGGAACAGCTGGAAACAGGGTTCCACCTCTCAAGTGATCAAATGAAAACTTCACCACCTGCACGAAGGCTTCAGCAGCCACAGACCGTCTGGGGGCCGAGATGCATTTGGGAGGAATCAGCTGTTGGATCGGACGCTAACATTCAATGATTCAATCAATCCTCGGTTACTCTGCTTAAAAGGAACATATTTAAATCAGGCCCTACAAAATCATGTTTACAGGAATCAGCAATCACCTCATTTCAGCGGATGGAAGCAGAACAATAATCACGCTGTAATCCAATCCACTAAGCTGCTTTTTTTTTGGGGGGGGGGGTTCCTCCCTGTGATCCGGCTGATGGAGCTGCTCGTCGTCTGATTGAGGACCTGAGCTCCTGTTTGCAACGCTTTAGAAGTCTCTGGACCCCCCCGGGTGATCCGGGGAAAGGCATTAACCCCGCTGTCCTTCTACAAAGAACAAAATGCTGCTAGTGGTTCTGGAATGAGTCTTCCTTGTGACATTCGGCAGCGGAGTAAACCACCTCAGACACTATGAGGTGGATTTAATGCTCCTTTATACTACACTTCATCTCAGAGGCAGATTCTTACTTCTTTTATTTGTCACCTGTAGTTACCAGCGACTTTTCAAAATAATAATAATAATAATAAAATAATTTTAGGTTTTACAATTTAGCAGTTGACGCGACTTTTCCTCTACAAAGTTTCTTTAAATATTCAGTTTCCTTCTTCCCTCTCCCAGGATTCACCTCAGGCGGATGTAGTTGTTGTGGCCCGTTGGTCGATGACCTTATTTCTCTGCACACTGTGGTTCAAAGAACTCCACTGAGTGCTTCTTGTGCAATGAAGTACAAGTTGTTCTTTTGATACTCAATGATTACACATCTGTGCCTTTCCTTTATTTAGATCTGACTTTTACTGGCGGTGGGGTACTTCAAAATCATTTACTTCAGTGTCTGCGTACTTCCTCCAGAACAGCCGGGCCGAAATCTGTAGCGGCAAATAAAGACATTTTTCTATCACGAGTCCAACATTTTCTTTGTTACATTTTACGTTGTGTTGACGTTGAGTGTCATTGCCAGCAGGAGGGTGCATTGACATCTGGTGTCCACCGGAGGGAGACAGATTATCACAGGGAATCTAACTTATGGATCACTCACTTTACAAACTGATTGACTGAATGTGTATTATTCATTTGACAATGAAACACAGACAACATTTCAAGTCTCACCAACAAGCTGTCTCTCCAGAGAAAGGAACCAGCTGGGGCCTCATCATCGCAGTTAAAGCTGCATTTTGTTCGCTTAGTAACTAAATCCCTGAAAAGTCCAGAAGAAGTATCTGAACTTTGAACCTGAACTCTGACGTTTGGCTCTTTACCCTTTGCTGAATGTCTTCATCCCAACATTTCAGATTATACATCAAGAGCTCTATCGGGGCCTGCAGGCCGCTCACCAAAAGTCCAAAACTCCGGGATGGAGGCGACCCGTCCGATCTTCACCCCGCATAACATGACATGAATTACTTCAAAATTCCTTCACCGTGATGCCATAGTTTTGCGAGGCATTGTGCCCCAGCGAATAACGATTTAAAAGATTTACATTACTTCCCTTTGAGAGAAGAATTGGTGAGATTCTGGATGAAAGTGATGAACTTCTGGACCCATTTTAGTGACGTTGCCAGAAAGCTCATTGTTGCTGAGTGCACGGCCGGCCCACACTATAAGCAAAATAGTCATTATTTCAGAAATAATTGTTGTTTTGTGCTGCTTGCTTTGCCACATTGGGTGGACAACTAAGCTGAGAGTGAACTGCTGTTCATGTGAAGCAGATCTTTTCAATTCTAGCATTTATTCTTCTCCAAACTGTGTTTTTGATGAGCCAAATGAAACACATTTCACATCAGGTTCACACCACCTCGGAGGTTCTTTGTTGTAATTGTTGTTCTTTTGATCTGTGTCCGATGTACAGAATCACAGGTTCACTTTCATTTCTACATCTGCAACACCGGTGGAACCAGAACAGCAGAAGAGAAGCCAGAATAAAATACATAATTAGCTTGTGGGTGCAAAACATGTCCATAAATAAATCTACTAAATGTTATCTGTTTGAAATAACATCTATGAAGGGAACATAAAATAACATTTCTCCTCCTGATCGAGTGTCGTAGGGATCAGATCACAAACTCACTCACAAATTAATTTTCCTGTGTTAGAAGGCGCGTGATGAAGTGGACGTGCGGGTCCAGAACCGGTGGTGAAACCTTTGGGCGAGCGGAGGCTTCAGGCGTGACCTCGTCGGTATAAAGCCTGAAGGACAAGCGTCCTTATTTATTGTTTTTTGCACTTAAGGTTTAACACCCCCCACCCTTCCGGTACCATCCACCACCATCCCTTCTTAGTTCTTCTTATCAAATCTTCATTTTTTCATCTCATCTCATATGCTACACCCCCCCTCCCTTGTGTCTTCCACGTCAAATTGAGCCCGAGGAAAGGCTGCAGTCCTTCTGTCTTTCCGTTCTCCTCCCTGCACTCTGGCCTTCTGGTTTTTGGAGAAAGAACTCCGGCTGCCTGAGGGCTTGTCAGCAGCTCAGCTCACCTGTTTGTTTTTCAAACCGAAGGTCTGCACGTCGCGACGTTGTCACAAGCACGCCACCACGCGTCTCCTGGAGACATTCCAGTGAGCTCAGACTTCCCAGCGAGTGACGGAGGCTCTTACAGTTTTTTTACAATCACTTTGATACTATTTTCAGAACGTTGATGTCATTTTTCAATGTTCTAGATACACGGGAACATTCACAAGATACCCATGGTTCTATTTGTTTGTTTGTACAACCGTTCAATATTGCTGTACAAAATAGATGATACAGGTTTCATTATTGTACTAAATGTAAATACATCCCTGTAAAAGTACTACTGTGGTAGAAAGAATAGTACAGACACAGTGGAATCATTGAACAAAATTTGACTGTTATGAAATACAATTAAAAAAAGGTTTGATTACCATACATTTAATCCACGGATGTGTCCTTTCTTTTTGATGTTGTCAGCTGTTTATGTGGCCTTTTTGCAGTTGTTATCACAGCATTAATCAGCCTTCAGAAGGACCAAAGGGCTCTCGGAAGTACTGATAAAAATACTCGTAACTATGAATCATTTACATTATTACCTCCATAAACATAACACACATCAGGTGGGAGTATATTCAGTTAATATTGCGGTTGGAGGGATGCGATTGAGTGAATTTGAATAAAATGTGTTAAGTGAGTGAGTATAACTTGGCTTTCGTCAGTTTAACCCCTCGACCCTATGATTTATAAATAACTGGCATCTGACGTTTGAGAAGCTTTGGTGGCAAACATGGGGAAATCAATAGATTACTACCCTTGGTTTCACATTATTCACGTTTGCCTCACACAACTAGGGCTTTTGACAGATTTTTAGAAATGTTGAGGTAACTTGTCAATGGTTTTGCGGTAACCGTTGACAAGTATTTCAATTAAACATATTAATTTAACTGCTCAGGTATACATATTTTGTTTACATGTATGCTTCATTATAGTCTGGTAACACCTGTGTTATTCTGGTCGGAAATGACCTGGTTAGGTTAGTGTATGGTTAGTTTGCGCCTAACAAATAAATGAGAATTAGAATAACATATGTGACATTCAGGAGAATATGTAAAATTAACAAAATGTGTGCGTAATACAAACACCTATTTATGCAATTATAATCAACTAAAAGGGAAACATTTTCAGTGAGGACCAAAGCAGTCTGCGATAAAGAAAGACTCCAACAGCCCCGAATCCCGTGTGTGTGTGTGTGTGTGTCTGTCTGTTTTTCAGAGGTTTCCCTCGCGGTGTTCAGATTTACAGGCATTCAGAGCAGAGCCTGAAGGCGGCGCTGGCCCGGTGAACGCTGAGCTCTCTCCACCGCGCGAGGGAATGAGGTGAAATAGGACTTTCAGACCGGATCATGGCGGCACCTCTCGGGCGGGACGCCTTACCTGAGCACTGGTCGTACGGTGTTCGCGCGGACGGAAGAGTCTTCTTCATCAAGTGAGTAAGGGGGGCTTTACCGCGCCGTCTGCCCCGTGTGAACGGGAGTTGGGTTTGCTGGTGTGTTTTCCCGTTGGTGTAACAGGTGTTTTTCTGTCTCTCTCTGTGTGTGCGTGTGTCTGTGCGCGCGTTCGGCAGCGATGAGGCGCGAAACACCACCTGGCTCCATCCCCGCTCCGCTGAACCAGTAAACTCCGGACACATGATCCGCTCAGGTAGCTAACGTCAACTTTAGCTAAGCTAGTTGGAAGAGGGGGGTGCTTCACCTGTGTGTGTGTGTGTGTGTGTGTGCGCGCCCGCGCACGCGGGCTCGCTCGCTCGCTCACGAGGGCCGGGGGGGGGGCTACAGGTGTCTCCGACGAAGTCTCGCTAACGTGTTTCTCGTGTTCCCCCGCAGACCTCCCTCAGGGATGGGAGGAAGGCTTCACCAACGAGGGGGCCAGTTACTTCATAAAGTGAGTACCGTCATGACTCCCGGTCCCCGGGGGGGGGGGGGGTCACCTGCTGACCGCGTAGTGACCCCGCTGCGCTCATTGGTTGTTCCGGGAGAACACGTGTTGCACCTTGTAACGAGTTTTACTGGGATGTTGTAGTGAAAGAAGTACTCAGTAGCTCGGAAACATAACAAGTACACAGGTAACCCAGAGGTTCCGCATGTACTCGTTGCACAAGTCACGATTATTACTTTATTATGATCGATTGCTGTAATGTCGCGGCTGGGGGGCGGGCCGCTTTTAAAGGACTTTTGACCCTCGGAATGTTTCGTGCTCGTCGTGAGGCTGATATTGTATAAATATTATAAAAATAGGACCACAATGCATTTTTGTTTTTGCACAAACCAACAACAAACAAGTGCTTCTGTGCGTAACTTTTAAATGCCGTTTCCAAAATGATCCACTAATGATACTACTCTTGATGGCAATTTGTTGTTTCTTAGCAACAGAAATGTATTTCCACCTCCAGATTGTTTTGACCCTAGTCCTGAAAGTTAGCTAAACTGTGTTAGATTAATTGTGTTATTCTTCCATTTTTCACAATTCTTCCATTCTTAAACAGATCAATGCGCCACAGGTGATTTGTCTGAAAGACTTTGTTAATTGTTGTACTCATGCATTTGTCACTTTATCTTTACCACAATAATCCAAGTTAAGGTCAATAAGTAAAAAGAACTATAGCACAATCATTGCATTAGTGATAGTGAGGTGAACTCGATGAACTGAGTGCATTTTAGGATGAATTTAGGAAGGTGTGGTGAAAATCTGGACTCAGTCCGTTTGAACTCTGCTTTCGACGAGTGTTGATCCGATTTGTTGCCAAAGCTGCTGTGTGACGTTTTTGCTCAAATAGTTCATCTTGAATAAACCACCAAACAACTGTACAGAGATCCAGAAGATCCAGTAGTGAAACACGTGACCTGCTGGTGTTTCTCCCCGTGTGTGGGTTTCTCTGTCAGACTGATTCCTCCGGTTGTTGAATATTCACACGTACACAGACGGGCGTCTGTAAAATGCAGAGTTAGTCAGTAATCTGCTGTTTTGACATCTTTTAATCTCCCTTTTGAAAATTCCCCTCCCCTTCGGTGTCACTGCAGATAAACGGAGGTCAAAGGTTGTTTGTGTCGCCGTCCAAGCGATTGCTTCAGTACAAACACGTTCATTTTCCTCTGAGCGAAAGTTGTTTTAAATTTTGAGTAAATAATGTTGCAATACAGGCTTATTGGTAAATGTTTTGTTGTGTTAGACACTGATTAAAATTCCCCAGAATCCACCCTGATGTGCTGTTATGGTTTGCAGTGATCTATTTGTGTGTGTTTGTGTGTGTGTGTGTGTGTGTGTGCGTCGTTTTTCCGGAGTGCTGTTAAAAAAATATCCTCGTTGTTTTCTTTCTGAATTTCTGGTTTAAAATAAAAATTTCCGAGCATTCTCTTGTTGAGCCTTCACATGTCGCCCTGTATCTTAATTGCCTCTCCAGCTGTTAGCAGGCAGTTGTTGATGTTTTTGACTTAATGTTGTTTGGCTGCCTGGGAAGATTCAAAACCTTCCCCTGATTGTATGAATCTTCAACCTTGGTGATTCCAAAGGCACAAGAACTGCAATACCATTATACGAGTCCGTTATCAGGAGAAATGCTGCGAGTGTCTTTTGTGTCGAGCCACAAATAACAATTATTTGATATATTTTGAATATGTCAGTCAAAAGTGAAACATAATTGTTTTTCGCAAAGTCCAAGGTTGCATCTTCTAAAGTCTTATTTCATAAGAACCAAAACCCAAAATAAACTAAAGCATCAAATTCTCCCAGTTGAGGGAAAGCTTGAACAAACCATTATCATGTTACACAAATATCGCAATAGTTTTATTACCTGGTTAAAATTAATTAAGTCATTGTTGTAATTTTACTTTGGGAAAATAAAAAAACAAAACAAGCTTAATGTTAACACTTCTGACTTAAAATGTTATTTAAAGATTCATCACAAAGGAAATAATAAGTTACAAACCTGCTCTTCGGATCATTTAGTTACATTCCAGTTGATTACATAATAAAGATGGAAGACTTAATGAGAGGAAGGAATCTGCGCTAAAGGGCTTTTATTCTGCAACACAAACTGGTGTGAAAGGAAAACCTTTCCACTTGCCAGATTGGGACTTTTAATTGGCTTCTGAATGGTATTCTTTGAACAGAAACAATATGGTGAAGTAATCACAACCTTGAAATCCAATATCCTATTCACTTCGGTTGACAACCCCCCCCCCTTACCCCCAGGGCTCCACCACTTTCTGTCCGGGAGCCTCTTCTATCCCCAAAAATGTTTTTCATGCTTTTATTACTGGCAGAAAGAAACAGGGCTCCCTGTGTGTTTCTGCATGCTTTTCATTGTGTCTTCAGCTTATTCTGAGAAAAGACGTGAGGCTTTAGGGAAACACAATCTGTTTTCACCTGAGCTTTGCTTTTATCATTTTAACGCTGTTAACAGAACCAGGGAGTCGATCTAGAAATGCTTGTTATTACATAAAACAATAACCTTCGGTAAGCATGACTTATTCGTCCCTCGAGCGTCACTGGAGAGAATAAAAATAATAACGTTGGAGGAGGAGAGGAGACGTTCTTCGGATTAAGGCATAAATGTCATGGTCTATATGCCATGGAAAAGCAGAAAACAGCCTCACGTTGATGAGCAGGGATGTGCTGTTTGTTAGCTGCTAACGCCAAGTTCCCAATCCCTCCGAGTGGTCGCCAACGGCAACCGCCTAAACGATGACTCATTTATTAGAAGAGATTATTGCTGCACTGCCACCGGACGCACGCTGAAAGGGTTAAAAGCGTCTGAGTTTGGTGTGAATCAATGAACCATCAACACGGCCTCAGGGCCCAACACGTCTGTAACGCGTCACTATAAACTACCCGCACGGCGTGCACGCATCATTCCACGGGTCCCACGACTAGATGAGGTCAGCGTAGACCGAGCAACAAACAGACTCTTCCTGTGGCTCTTTTGGCTTCGTTCCTGTCCGTCACCAACGTGCGCACATGCACCCCCCCCCCCCCCCCCCCCCCACCCACCATCAGTCCCTCCCGGGGACGTAAGTGTGACTATGAAGGTCCCCACCTCCGCTGTGCTGAGCCCACTCTCTTCTGAGGTATTACTCAGAGACGTGTGATCGACAGACAATGCTCCGACTCTACCTCTGGTCTCGTGTTACGTGCGCCCGTGCAAACAGATGTGGCGTGCGATTTCTCCCCCCCCCCCCCCACACACACACACACACACCTCCCTTCGAGAGGCCTCCAGCTGAGTCTTCCTCCTCCTTCCCTCTCCCGGCAGGGGGGCTCCTGAGGGGGATGGGTGGGTGGTTGGGTGGGGGGGGGGGGGGCGGGCGATCAGATCTGAGGAGAGGTAAAGCTCCTGCAAGAACGTCTGCACGACTGGCTACACCGGGGGCGGGGGGTTTAAGGGTATTGAAAATAGCAAACATTCTTTGGTTTTCTGGCTCCTCGGACCAGAGACTGAGCGTTTTCTGCTTCTGTCTGCGTTGCACCGTTGGAAAGTGAAACATCTTTGGTTCTTTGTTTGGGGGGAAAACAACATGTGGTCATTAATGGATTGGTTGATCAATATCCGTCAACAGGGTAGTTCATAATCCTGAGCTGAAGATGAGCATGAGCTGTGAACTACTAGGGTCCGCTTGATGTGATGAGTCTGTTTCAGGTCGACAACAAACAGGCCCTCTTTGGAACACCTTTAAGCCCCACATCAATCAGTCCGCTGTGACCCGTGGGAGTCAAAGTGTATTTTAGTGTATGCAGGTGAGTTGGAGTCTGCATACGTTTTAAAATAAAACGTAGGATCTACTAGATGTTATCATGTCGTGGTTAGATCAAAGAGGCCCTTCAGACATCTTTAAACAGAGACAGAACGTGATGATATAATCCTGCCCTCTTATCACATGAGCAAAGTTTCTTACTAAAGTCCTGGGATGACGCCGGTCAAGACGTTTGAATGTATGAGAGAGAAAGAATTCAATGTATGAGAGTTAATTGGGGGGGTTGGCGGGGGGGCTGTAGAGTTTTTGGCTGAGCGCTGCATGATTGGCAGCGTAGGCACAATGATGGTATCACGAAGCCGCAACAAAGAGGCTTATCTCAAAGCAGCTTACCACGATGTCAGCGGTGCGGCCCTGCGAGGCTCGGCCTCGTAGCGATTCCACACGCCACCGGGACCACTCTGTCCTGTCCTCCTCCCCTATGATTGCCAATGTCCTCGTCAAACCTTTTTAAAAGGTGGGATCTTACTCCGAGAAGGGCCCGTGACGGAGAGAAACAAGCCTTTTTCATTCATCTTTGAAGAAATCCAGGAGCTGATTCTCTGCCCCGGTGCTCAGCGGGGTGACCTTGATCGACTGTTCGAGAACTCGCAGAACACGTTCATGTTTCCTCAGCAGGATGCTGAAGGATGTGAGCTTTGTTTGACGTATTACAGGCTGTTTTGGGAGTAATAGAAGTTGTTTAGGCAGAGAAGGCCGCGCTGAAAGGCTCCTTATTAATGTTCCTCCTATCAAGGTTCCCTGTGATAAGCAGAGCAGCGGCCGTAGTCCAAACGGTACCGGGTAATAATGGGGAACCCGCTCATAAAACTGGAGCGCGGCGTTAACGGCGTGAGAACACAGAGGCGGCTTTGTGCTTCCCCGTCTGGAGCTCTTTGTCCCCAGATAAAAAAAAGAGGCTTTTTGTTTTGCCGCGGCCAGAACGGAAAGAAGAGGCCGTTCCCCGGCAGACGGGTGAAGGCGGGAAGAGGAAAGCTTTTCACAAAGATGCCGTCGTCTTCACCAGCTGTGTTGTAAACTTAATGATCTTCCCTCCAGATCCAACACCTGCTTCTCCTCCGAGAGCTCCACTTCTACAGCATGTGGCTGTTAGGGCTGGTCGGTGTACCGCTTCTAATGCTCTAAGATCGCCTCATGGTATGAATTTCTCACGTACCGTTCATACGTGTTACGGCATAACAAGTGACGTTGCTCCTTGGCAGGTGGCAGAATTTATTTCGAAACGTCATCGCGGAGCATCCAGCGGACGGAGCTACTTGTCTTACGTGGGTTGAGATGGTCGTGGTTATAACTTTATAACAACAATGAATAACCAACAAAACAGGGTAAAACAACTTGTGACACATAAATAATTTTTAATAATTGTACATTTATAGGGCGGCACGGTGGCGTGGTGGTTAGCACTGTTGCCTCACAGCAAGAAGGTCCTGGGTTTGATTCCGCCCAGTGGCCTTTCTGTGTGGAGTCTGCATGTTCTCCCCGTGTCTGCGTGGGTTCTCTCCGGGTTCTCCGGCTTCCTCCCACAGTCCAAAGACATGCTCTGGGGATCAGGTTAATTGGGGACTTTAAATTGCCCGTAGGTGTGTGAATGTGAGTGTGAATGGTTGTATGTCTCTGTGTGGCCCTGCGATTGGCTGGCGACCAATCCAGGGTGTACCCGGTCTATCGCCCGAAGTTGGCTGGGATGGACTCCAGCCCCCCCGCGACCCTGTGTGCAGGATAAGCGGTTTGACAATGGATGGATGGATGGATGGATGGATGTACATTTATAAAAATTACCTCGCGAACTGCTTGCTGGGTAAAGCTCACAACAAGAAGTAACTCTGTTGCTACATGAAAACACGGAAAAGGGCGACAGAGGAGGAACAACGAGAGCCCAGAGATGCACCAACACAACTTGTGCCCAACAGAGGAGCTGAGTCTGTTTTGGAAGGTTTTTGGTTTTGGAAAGTCCAACGTAAGTTACGTTAGATCAGAAAACGATTTATTGCAAAGTCTGTCGAGCCTCTGGTGGCAACACTAGCAGCCACAACAAGCTAACACGCTAACTAGCAACTCGCCGGCCAGTTGCGAGCAAGTTGGCCAGCGAGCGGCGAGCAGCTGTTCGGGCAGCCGCGGTCCTTTTCGGGGTCAATGAATTAATGTGTTTACTTGAAACAGCAATACCGGGATACTGTCCGCATCTTTCTAAATACCGTGATATGGCTCTTTGGCCATAGCGCCCAGCCCTAGTGCCATGAAGGGTTGCTGCGATGTGCTCTGGCCTCTAGAACGTGAGAGCAAATGAGTTACTAGTGAGGTTTGAAATCTGTTTCTGCAGTGAAAAAAACAGACAAATGGAGAATCCCAGCTGTGTGTTGGTGAGGCTATTATCGGGATCCAAATCGGCTTCATTGGTTAAATGGTTATAGGTCGCTTGTGTCGTTTTTTTGGAGCACTGTTGCTGCACAACGTGGACGTCTGTTCTTTTGCCGAGCGACTGTCTGGGATTTGGGGATTTTTACATTTCTTTTGGATACTGAGTGATACATTTTAATCAAGGGTTAGGGTAAGCTTCCCGCGAGGAATCAATACTCAACAGATAATGAAGCCCACCTCAGCAGCGAGTGAGGGGAAGGAGTCTCGTTCTCTTGTTCTATTCATGCATCAGTTTCTGATCTGAAGCGCCTGGTATCGCAGAATGTGAGTCAGTGTTTATGCCTGACTCACACTGTTCATACTGAAACCACACAGGTCTCTGTCTGCACCACCGCTGGCTAATTATTTATCATCAGCGCCGGCTGTGTGTGTGTGTGTGTGTGTGCTTTTAACACATTCCTTTTTCATTGGTTCATGACACCGGACGCACTCGGATAAAAGAGGAGAAGTCTTGAAAGGCTTCTTTTGTTCTCTCTGTGTTAAATCAGACTTCCATTTAATACAGCTCTTTAGCAGCTTCATCTAAGGACACACTAAGGTGCAACAACATCTCTTATGTCCTCCACTCTTCAGGTAACGGATCACCTTGTGATTTGATGTAATGTCACAATCTGAAGCTTCGTTTGGCCCCTTTTTCCCAAAGAAGCGTTTGTCACACGAGGTGTTCAAGGACTGTAAGAACACTGACAATCCGCCAACGATGCCGTTTTTTTTTTACGTCGGATGGTTGGTTCACTTCCAACTCGTGGGTGGAGGACGGTGCCGGGACGTTTCCTCTTGACCTCGGTGCTCCCCGCCCCGTTGCGTTTCACAAGGTGGCCAAACTTCGTGGCTCGATGATTGATGTGGTATTCGTATGGAGATTATTATAAAGTCATATTTTTCTTTCTCCTTTTTTCTTTGTTTTTATCAGTACGTGATAGTTTAAAAGCTGAGTGCCCCCCCCCACACACGCACTCAGAGAGACACAGACACACAATTAGACCACTTTAAATATTTCATGAAGTCAAATTTCTGTGACAAATTATACTTCAAATAAAGGTCACCACTGCGCACAGACACACACGCACACACTGAGAACGTCTCTCACTTAAAATGTTAAAATGTCAAAACATCCAAATCATATTCTCAATGCCAAATCTCAGAATTGCCGTGAGGGAATTTATTCCAATTTTCAGCTAAAGTCCACTTGAAGCTGAGGATTAACAGAGCAGAACGTGTCAGTGAGGCCACGATTCATTCAGTCAAAGGTCACATGATCAAACGTCATAACTGAGATTACGTTGTGCTAATCTGAGGACTTTCCCTCACAAGTGACATTGATGAGCAGTCCTGTTTGTCTAGCGTACTGTACAGAGTGTAGAACAGCCAGTGTCAGCTGGCTGTTAAGGAGACGTACTGTGAGCGCTGGTACTTTGTAAGCTTGTGTATTGCATCTACACTTGTGGATTATTCCTATAAAATAACTGTTTTTAGAGTTTTTCTTCTAAAAGGAAATGTAAATCCCTGGCGATGAGTGAGTTTCTCCTCTGTTCCATGTTTAATTATATTTCACCAAGTGATTGAAGTCATTTCTTCTGTGCACATTGCAATTTTATCCTCAGTTCTATATTTTCTTTTTCTCCCCTGGTTCAATCAGACTCTCCAAATATCACTTTTGAATACAGGTCACACAGTGGGGAATAGGACACACCAAGGCTCACAGTTCATGAAGACAGCATAGCAGTAAACAAATGTCCATCGTTTGTGCAATGAAAGGGGAACAAATAATGGTTCTAAAAGTGTACCCGCACCGGGTCATCGACATCACAAGTTGCGCTGCTGAGCACGACGATGCTTCTGAAAACAACAAACTTCATACGCGTAAAAGCGCTGAGAATGCCGAGCATTTTTTCCAAGTGGAAATAATTCCTCCGCATTGACGAGCCCACACGCATCTCCACCGCGTGGGACCGACCCGCCTTGCTCTTCTGTAGGCGCGCGTCGCCCCTGGACCAGAAGAAAAGCTTGTCCGTCTGTGTTCAACACGACAGCCACAAAGGAGGGATTGAAACACACAGATGCTAAACAGCGTGTGAGAGAGAGAGAGACAATGTTGTGACTCTTAAAGTCCGGCTGGTTGTGGGAGACAGGGACACTTCTGTCAGGGTGAGGAGGAGGAGGGCCGGGAGACCAAAACATTAGCAAGGCAGCTCCGAGAGAGCGAGAGAGAGAGGTCGTGTGAGGAGCACCGGAGAGGACGAGGGGAGAAGGTCCATGATACTTGTTGGGAACGGAGAAGAAGTTGGTCATCCCGTCTGCAGCAGTCGGCTCTGTGCTCGTCCTTCTCTGTGACTCAAGACTCTCACAGTAAAGCACTTGAGAGGAAAGAGAAACCAGCAGGAAGGCTCGAGGAGAAACACTCGAGAGATGAAAAGCAGGAGGACGCACTGAGGTTTGGGCGAGATAGAGCTCCTTTTCGTCTTTGGAAGGATGGGTACCTGCTGCAGCCGCGACCCCGCTTGGGGGAGCGGCCACGAGCTGGTGGCGGTCAAACACCACTCCGCGTCGCCGCCGGCGCTCGCCAACGAGGCCGATCACGAATTCTCCACCCGGAATTTGATGCGGGCCACAAGGTAAGCCGGCCAGCCGGCGGGCAGCGTCGCTGCTCAACGTCTGCACAGCGTCGTCCTTTTCTCTGAAGCACTTCCTGCCGAGGAGTGCGAGGCGGACGAAGGCTCGTCGGTTGCTTTGTTTTCTCGTTTCCTGCAGAAACGAGGCTCCCTTCGCCGCCGCCGCCCCGTCGTAAAACAAGTCGTGCAAGGCGTAGTTTGTCATCTTTATGGGATTGTAAGGGGGCATGAAAGCAGACCTACGGGTGTGTCTGTCGGAGGCTCCCAATGTACACACACACACACGATGGGGTTTTACTGTAAGCACACACTCGCATCCTGAATGCAAACAGGAGGTTAATTCAGCTGTGTGACTTTACTGGCACGCTCAGCACTTTCCTCCGCTGCACTCGGAGAGGGTGGATGGCCTCCAGCTGGGAGAAACTTCACCGATCGTCTTCCAAGAACTACAGGCTGGGTTCAGGAGAAAAAGTCCCAGCTGGGTCTACAGGAGGAGTGATGTCTGAGGCGGGAACTCAAAGGTCGATGACCTGACTGCGGTGGCAGCTTTATAATTATTCATTAGAGGCAGGAATTTTTTTTTTAACCCAATTGTGAAATTCTCTAAGAAAAACAAGTTGTGGACTGGATTCACTCTCCAAAAGCTGCTTACATAATAAGACCGATGTTTGGAAAAAGTAGGAACTTGTCAGACTGAAATGACATAAATTGCTCATTTCTGAAGCTTCAGTGCTCAATATGGCTTCGTATGCTTTTGTCAATTAATCTACTGTGATTTTTACATTGGAGTCACATGATCTCACACTAAAGCCATCCAGCACATAAACGTTGCCCTTCCACTATCAACAGATCATTTTAAATGAATAATATTAAATAAAACGTATGAAGTTCTGTTTGAGCCTCGGGCGCAGACTTTCCGACTTTCCAAAGCTCCTTCCAGAGCCTGAGGACATCCACACAAGAGCGATGTTCTTTTGATGTGTAAAAATGTTGAAATAGTCCTTTTTAGATGCTGCTTATGCAAACGAATTGAACACCACAAACTACTGCAGCAGACGTAACTTTTAGTGTAATCGTGACGTGTAGTGCTTTGAACAAGGTTATATTTCCTAAACCAGTAACTTGAAATACAGGAAGAAGGGGAATGATGTCACACTCCAATGCAGGCGGACAAACCATTGGACCAGTTCAGCTCTCCTCCATCATTATACGAGTGTCAACACGTACGACATCACACATACAATAACAGATATCAGGGCGTTTCATGTGAGCCACCACAGAAAAGACAGGTCCATGTTCTACACTGGAAGCACTCTTGCGTGGTGGGAGGAGCTCTCGCGAGGTGGGAGGAGCTCTGGGGAGGCGTCGAATTCTGTGGGCAGGAAATGAGATGGGATGAGAAACACTAGGCACTTTAATACTTTAACTGAAAAGAAAATCAAAAAGTTGACTCCACAAAGAAGTAGAAAAATTGAGTTGCATCCATTTTGGGAAGTGGAATAAGGGAAGCGCTGTGAATCTGACACAATGGAGGCCATGTGGAGTCCTGATAATTGGCCCGTTGTGCTCTGACTGAATCCCAGCCGGCGATGGCGGCGACCCGAGGCTTTGTGTTTTTGGGAAGTCTGTCGGCTTTTTGTGTTTCACGGAGAGCTGCTAAGGAGGCCCCGAACTACTTCCTCCTCTTACCCACCTGTGACTCCGTCCTGGGTATTGTGGCAACCCAGGGGGAGGGAGGCCAGCTCCCGGCATAAAATAAGCGGCTCGGAGGCAGGAAGTGCAAAACAAAAAGGGTCCTTTTAATATTAAGGTCAAAATACAGGCTCTTAACGCCAAACTCAAGTAGAAGTAGCTCTCCAGCGCTGGGCTAGTGACTCCAGTTTATTCCATGGCTCCTTCGTCCTGTGAGGGGTAGAGCAGAGAAGAGGGGTGAGTCCTGTGGTTACTTCATCTCTGCCACTGGGTCTTCTCAGTGTGTCCTCGACTCTACTCGCTCCCTACATGTATCCTCCACCTCTAATTACCTGATGTGACCAATGCCCCGTTCCCAGTGGCTGCAGCACCTGCACAGGATAATATATCCCCTTTATTACCCCCCCCCCCCCCAATCGGAGCTCGGAGATCAGTCTCCTGTGCTTGGTTCCTCCCCCTGGTTCACCACAGTATATACACCAACCACAAATTAGTTAGAGCTGCGATGGGACTCATCGGGATCCCAACATTTCTACAGCGTTGTTATACATCCGAATGATTTGTAGGTCATTAACAGAACGGATATTAATAAGAACGGAAAATGTAGTTGAAATTACATTTCTAAGAATACCCTGGAAGATGAACTGATAAGTGTTTTCATATTCATCACAGTAATCTGCAGAGGAGCTTTCAATATTGTTGCCATCGCAAAAAAGGGATTGGAGGAATTTTCTATTGGTGTCGACCGGTCGGTTCGATGCTCTTCTGTCCCTGTCTGCTCGGTGGCCCTGTTTGGTCTTCAGTAAGTGTGAACTGTGCGTCCAAGTGAATCAGGTTGGTAGTAGAGATGCAGCCCATCAGGAAAAGGGCCGCTTTGGTGCGGTTCCCCGGGTCATTGTGACTACAAAGCGTGCGCAGGGTTGAATTGAACCGGAAGTTGTGAAGAGGATATTTGGTGTGGATTGTACGAATCGCGACATCCTGAACATTTCAAAGCTCTACATGAGTAACCACTGACATCTGCCTTACTTCATGTGATCCGGTGCCTTACACATTGTGTACAACTGGCATGTATGGTATGTAAAGTGAGACAAGGAGGCGGGACTCATTTATGGGCTTTAGTCTGTTTAGTTCATTCTTTTCTCTATTATATGTCATGGAAATGTGAGGCGAGTAGACAAATAGATTTATCTGACAAACAGTTCAGCACATACCAGCAAATGCCTTCTGTTAATAATTGAACTTCCTTTATGAGATTGTGGGCAGTTGGACAAAATGAACCTTTGATGGATTGCACAGAGCAGGGTTGGGTCCCGGCTAGTTGGTTCCACATTGTTTAACTAGACTTCTGAGTCATCACTTTTGCTCTCGAGGTCGTTTAAGGTATCGTTTCTATTTACTTTGAAAGACTTCACACAGCCCTTCTGGTATGGAGTCTAGACATGATGGCTGGTTCACATGCAAATCCTGATTACAGATGAAAATTGTTTATGCGGCTGTTGATTTGTCACTACATGCTTATTAACGTTTTGTTGCACACAAAGGGCTCTTAAAATGTATCCAGATGTAAAGGTAAATTAAGTTAAAAAATATATAAAAATGCTTTTTTTAAGGAAATCAGGTGGTGAAATCCACCCCGCGATTTAATATCAGCTATTAACCGTCGCTGCGTGACCATGTGACCTTTCCAGACAATAGGAAGGCGATGACAGAAAGATGCACATGTGGAGAATCCCCCCGCCCTCAAAGGGAAGCCCTTAAAAGCCCTTAAACACTCCTCAGTGGTACTTAAAACAAAAAAAGAAAAGAGCCGTCATATATATATATATACACACACACACACACACACAATATAATCCCTCAGAGACTAAGCTAATGGATGCAATGGTCTCAATTCGAGATGCTCCTACAGCACATTAAATACTCTGCCCGGCATTATTTTCCACTGCGGAGTCAATAAGCGTTACAAGAGCTGATGAATCTTCACTTTTTGTTTACTTCACTCAATGGGCCTATAGAGACACTATTCGGTGTGCAATCATTGGTACTGTGAAAGAAGCAGAAGATGATTAAAAAGCCTGATTTGAATGCTCGCTTCCTATTATTGGGGGATTTTTCATATTCCAATTATTAGCTGACACTCATAGGAGCACAGAACAAGATTAGCTTCAGTTTAATTTCAGAAATGTTCCTAAAAATGGCAGAAAAGAGGAAGCGAGTCCAGCTGAATCGCCCTGGCACTATGACTATAATTATTATCCCAGCCATGAGTGGGGAAAATCATTTTTAGAAATAGGTGCACATGGCACAGTAAGTTTTTTTTTTTTTTTTCCCTTCAGGATAAAATCAAATTTGAGGTAATGGAGGAATGTAATGAGGGGAATGAAGGATGATTCAGGGGGCAGAGGGTTTCAGGCGCTGAGGGATTCTGCCGCTCCGTCCTCAGCAGACCACCTCTGGTCGGAAAGGGACCTAGTGATTATCTGGTACGTTCAGCTCTGCATTAGCAATCAGCCCCCCCCCTGCCCCCAGAGGCCTCTGAACACAGCAAATCGCTGCCAAACTGCCAGCAGCACCGCCTCAGATGCAACGGCCGGTTGCAATTTCTACAACGTAAGAGCGGCGAGGTCATCAGTCAAATAAAAAAGATGTTGAGATAAAACTGGTTATTTGTTGCCACTATGTGTAGGATTAGAGGATTCCCGACCATGTACGTTGCAGAGACCGACATGCAGGCAGAGTGAATTGATAGAATATGGAATCTGTTCTATTCATCCGAATTCTGCAGAATCCTGTCCATTTGCATTAAATTGATTTAAATCAAAGCGAGAACGTAGAAGAGTCACTACACACAAATACTTGAGAAACTTTTAGGGGATGAAAATTCATTGATTCATTGAACTCATTTTTTCGTCGGAGGATGAATATTTTGCTGTTTTGCCTTGATGGAATAGCGCAGGCCTTCACTTTTTCCTTTGATTTTGGTGGTTAAAAGGTCGGAGGTCAAGGTCACTCGTGACCACCGGCTCATCCCACTCTTGTTGACGTACCTCAGGGAAACTTGGAGCAAACTTCTCCACATTCTTCACTGAGGTCCTCCTGGACTCAAGTTAGAGCTCAAAGACACCTTAAAACCTGGTTAGGACGACAACGTGACGAGGTGGTGAGGTTATTGTAGCCCGGAGTGCGAGGCGGTAATTCTGGTTTGTTATAGTCTTTTGTTGTCAAACGTAATTCGACACAAAGTTGGTTTTTCTACTGAAAGGAAAGTGCCGGGGGTTCGGCCCTCAGAGAGACCACGAGGGTCTGGCAGGGCGAAGCAATCCTCTCCTGTGTCCAGCTTTGAACCTGAGCCTCTCGGTGGAGGGAGAATGAGCTTATGTACTTTGATTTACTGAAGAGGAGAGTCGTGCTGTTCCTTTTCCTTTTGTGCAGGAGATTCTCTGCATGACGAGATGTGTCTCTCTCCAGTGAACTTACTGTGTTTGGTGGCGGACCGGTTAAATATGATGCACATTAGTCTGTTATTGTGCCAGCAGCTGATCTCATTATGATAGTCTGTGCCTAATAATAATAATAAATGATACAGCACACCTTCTCCTACGTTCACACATGCGTGTGCATGTCTGTAGTGTCAGTGATACACGTCGATACGCTGCCGATTATATTCTATTTCCCTCTCTGTATTACATTACTGTTTACTGCTGCAACACCATCATTAGGATTCCATTCTGTCCTTGTATATAATCCACGCCTGGCATACCGATAGGGCTTTTTCCTCTGTGTGTTAAAAGGCCTTAGTCAAAAAACGTTTTTAATCGAAAGCTAAAAAATACATTTGTACTAAAAAGAAGTTCCAATAGTAAGAGCTGTGATTGCGATGAATCATGATGACACCAAACCAGAAAGTACACCTCTGGTCAGGGTGCGTTGTGCTTTGGCTGTCGGGGCTTCAAACTGGTTTTATGAGGACTCACTGAATCATTTTGATATTTCAGATGAAAGAGTCTTTTTGCTTCTCATAAAAGGGTCGATTGAGCTGACCCAACCACGTCTCACGCTGGTTGGGAGCTGGCTGGCAGAGGAGGTGTAACTAAATGACGTAGAGTCCAGCAAGAGGACTGTCAGAAGTGGTCAAAAGTGACTTAAATACTGATATAAATACACACATTTACTACACCGTTTCTTCTCTGTTTGGTTTGGTTATGCACAGAAGTGCCTGAGGGCGAGTCAATCTCAGCTGGACTCCCATTACTCCGCCCAAAGCTCGCCTCCGATGAAAAGTGTCTTTGCTTTCCTCTCCCGTCTCCATCTGATCCAGATCATAAAAGAAGTCTTAATTGCGGTGTCATATTTTTCTAGCTCGTGAGACGTGGCGATGTGAGGGAAGGCCTCGGGGCCCGATGAAAGGAAAGAGCTCAGTGGAGCAGGTGTATTAATAGTGGGGCAGTGTGTGCGTGTGCGTGCGTGCGTGCGTGCGAGATTGAAGAATCTGGATCAAACTATCCCCAGAGATGTTGACACGCACGGCTTCACACACAGGAATGATTGCATCATCCGAGCTGGCGACGCTTCTCCCAAGACAAGTTTGTCCGACGCTCTCCGCTACGAGTAAACGGCCCCCGATTTTAAACCAAAGACTAGCATGGCGTAGCCGCCCTTCGTTTTAGTTCGGGGACACGCAGATGGCGAATTGTAATCTCAGAGTGGTCCCTGCGACTCAGCGATTGCTGGTTATATTCCCTCACAAGTGTGGCGGTGGTGGACTGCAGTGATGAAGCCTGTAGTTGGGCCTTTTGGCCCTCGCCATCTTGGATTTTTTGCAACCAGTGAACAGAAGTGACCCCGTGGTAGCAACCTGTCAATCACAAGACAGCGACGCCCCTAAAGCGTGCGCTGAAGGCTATTAGAAAGAAAGTTACAGGTTTATTACTCCGGCGCATATCTTAATGATATATTTTTCCCTGTTACCCCTGTGGGTCAAGAAAAATGTTTCCTGTGATTTCGGGAGGAAGCGGCGAGCTCGTCTCGCCGACCTTGAGCAGGGCGTAGGTGTGTTGGGAGGTTGTGTGTGTGTGTGCGTGTGTGCGCGTGTGCGCTTAGAAGCGAGCGGCTATGAAAGGGCTCAGGCTGTAACCGCCTGATAAGCCGATCCGCAGGCCGAATCGCACTTGTGCCATCTCACCCACTGACACGGTGATTCAATAAAGCTGTCAGCTGTCTGCAGAAGACAACCGCTGTGTGTGTGTGTGTGTGTGTGTGTGTGTGTGTGTGTGTGTGTGTGTGTGTGTGTGTGTGTGTGTGTGTGTGTGTGTGTGTGTGTGTGTGTGTGTGCGCGTGCGCGCGCGCCCGCCCGCCCGCCCGCCGCTGGATACATTTGGGTTTATGTTCAATGGCTTTGTGTGTGTCTGTGTGTGCTCTCCTGCACTATAAAAACTGTTTAGAGTGTACCTTTACATCTGTGTGTCAGTGAGGTTGTGCAGAATGTCGTCCACCTCACCTATCTGTGTGGGCGTGCATGCATGCATGCATGCGTGTGTGCAGGGATGGATAGGCGAGCAGAGGCAGAACAAGCAGACCTGCGTCTTCAAACCGCGCGAGTGAAGACCGAGAAGGAAGCAGCCGGGTCCCTTGTGTTTTCAGCCCCTGATTAGATTGGGCCGGAATAAAAACAAAACAGGCGCACCGTCTTCCCTCCCACCCCCCCTGTGCTTTTTTTTCCTCCTGATCCCCCCCCACCTCCCTTCTCTGTTGCTACATTTTCTGTTTGTTTGTTTGTTCTGCTCTCAGCAGGGCAGAGAAGTCTGATGCAACCAGCCAATTAAACCACAGATGGGGATGTTCCTTCACATCCGGTGAATACATTTGAGTCTGTATGATATCAGAAGTCGCCAGGCAGCGATGTGTGGCCCCCCATGAGGGATTCATCGTAAATAAATATGCGATCAGGGAAAGGACATTAAGGCTTTCCAGTGGCCGACTGGGAAAGTTACACAAAATAACCTTTTATCTTTGTCACCTCATGACCCCTGCAGGTCGGGTGCCTCGGGAAATGAGCGTCTTCTGTCGACGGGGGGGGGGGGGGCTTTAACATCACACAAGACAGTGATGCAAGATCATAGGAAGAGTGTCATAACCGAGTGTAATACGTTGCAGAAGAATGCGTGCTCTGAGGGGGAAAGCCTGCTACTACTCATTCTCTTCCTGTTACCTTTATGCAGTGACTACTTAGTCATCAAATGATCAGGGGGAGGAGGGGGGGGGGGTGGCTTTACTGAAAACAAAACGGCAAACACATACTCGCTAATCCAGTGGCTGCATGGCTTCATCTCTTCATGGCCCCGCCTCCTCGTGGGAACTCTTTCCTTGGATCAGATTACGTGTCCGGACCATGACCCCACCCCCACCCCCCCACCGGAGTAGTCCGGTGCCTTACTTGAGTGAGACTGTGCTCTTGTCTCTCATCCAATCAGGGGCTTCTGTACTCTTTTTTTTTTCACTGGTATTCCCTCAGATTTGAAATTGAATAAAAAGCGTCTGCTAAATGACAAGTAATGTAAACTCAACTGTTTCCAGACAGCCTGTATTCCCGTGCACCAATGACGAGGCTACGGTATAAAATCGGTTCAGATTAGCTCCGCCCCTGCATAAATTGTTTAAAAAGTACCTGTGAAGAATGTCCAAGCGACTACATATTCTTTCAGCCACCGGTTTACTTCACTGTTACTACACCACCAGGGTGGAGTACAGTCATAGCGAGCCTGGCGGAGGTGAGGTGGAGGTGTTCTAAATGAGCTCCGTCAGGCTCTTAATTTGCACCCGAGTCACATTTTCTGTGTGCGTTTAAACGCGTCACGGTCGGTCCTTCTGTCCCCACACGTGTGTGTGTGTGTCTGTGTGGGGTACACACAGACTTTCTCTCTCTCTCTCTTTCTCTCCCCCCCTCCCACTCTGTGTCTCGTCTTCTCAGCGGTGTGTACCCTGCCAGATGAGCACGAGGCGGGAAAAGGAATGCAGCTCCGCTCTGTTCACCTCTTCCTTGTTTTCTTGCCCTCTCACTACTGATCCATACACTTCACCCTCTCTATCTCTCCATCTCTCTATCTCCTGCTCTCTGTCTCTCCTTTCCGTGAGTATGCTCAGTCATTCGGCGCCGTGCACCGTGGTTGTTTCGTGAGGGTGGAGAGCGGGTGGGAAGCCTGCGATTGGGGATATAGCTGCTATAGCGGCTTGCTCGGAGACAAACCAGCTCCAGCGGAGGGACGCCGTGGTGGGGTTTGGGGGGGGGGGGCGGGGCACTTTGGATTTTAACCTGCTCGAGAAGAGATGGATGGATCCGTGGCACCTGTGAACTTTGGACAGAATGTGCTGCACATGTGAAAGACATAAACACCTCCTGTGTGGCTTCCGAGATCGCCGCAGGAACGGGGCTCTCTGAGCGCTGTCTGATTCAGATCGCTGCCGGACACAATCCCCCCCCTAACCCCCTCCAACCCCCTCTGGAAGTGCAAATTGAGATGTGCGGTGGAGACACACATCACGCATGATCTGACTGGCAGAAGATACAGCTCAACAAGGGTCGCCCGCAAAAAACATCTGTTCTACCTGATCACACCTGAGAAGCGAGGGGGAAATGAGCGGCTGGAGGCAGGATCAGAGCAGCAGCCTGTGATGTCACACCTCATCTGGGGCAGTCGTCTGAGACTCCGCTGAGCAGTCGTGAAGGAGGCAGAAAGCAGACTTCATTTCCAGGTGTGTAAACCACACCAGGCTTGACTCACCTGACCCCCCCTCCCCCACCCCCCCCACACACACTCAATCTTCTCACCTCATCTCCTCAGTAATTCCTGCTCTCATAAAGCACTGCAAACTCTCGATCCCTCCCCATGGAGCCGCTCGAGAGGCGCGAGAAGAGACGCTGATTAATGTGACTCTCCCGGCGAGCCCCCGTCTCGCTCCCCGGCGCTGCAAATAGAACGCCAAAAGAAAAGCGGCGGCACTTGTGAACTGTCATCCCGTGGAACGAGAGAAGCATCATGTGGAATCAGTCAGGATACTGCAATCACGTACCTCACCATGGATATCCCTTCTACCATGCGCCCTGCAGGTACGCTATCACAACCCCAGCGTGCGTCCCGCCTCTGGCTCGCCGTGCGGATGCATTGCTGAATTGGTTGCTTCTCTAAGTTAGTTGTTACTGCTCGAGTCCTTACGTTTTTATTGTATTCTGCGGTGGGGCAAAATTCTGCATATTCACCAGTTTGGGTTTTCATCCATTTAACCTGTGGTGTCCCTCAGGGGTCAATACTCGCCATGCATTTATATGCATTTTTTTTCTTTCTTTTTTTCTGACGCTTTTTCTTTCCTCGTTCCCTGTTGAGTCGGATTGAATGCACATTGTACATACCTTGTACATTGTGAAGTAAGCTACGGTGTTTGGTGTTTTTGTCTTTTCCCGAAGCGCAGAGTGTGACCAAACTGGTTTTCCATGATTGTTGACTGCCCCGGCTTTAACAGGATCACAAAACTGGTTTTGCAAGTCAGTGAACAAACATTGCTACTGATCGGTACAACAATAGTGGAAGACATTAATTCTTTGATCATATTACCTCAAAAATGTATTTAAACAAAGTGACCGGCTCATTTTCTCTCTTAAAAACCCCGGATTGAAACAGGTTGCATAACATTTTGCCGATCCTCTTGCATTAAGTCTGTACTGCCCCACCTCGCAGCAGTAATGACATCATTGCATTTATCACAAGGTTTCAGATGTGACCCACTCTCAAATGAGCCCCATCAATCTTCATTCCCTGAGGGGAAAAGAGACTGGTGCCTCTTTTTCTGTCTGATCCTGTAATATTCTCTAACCTTCCCGCAGCTCAGTCACCAGAGTACTGATTCACCGGTACTAGTAAATCATGTTTAAAAGAATGAACAGCATGATGAATGTAAAAGCTTAGTTGTAGATTGTATCTTTCACAGGTGGCGACCTAAGCCAAGTCTTTAAAGTTGGATTCTTTCAAATGGACAGCAGGGGGCGACTCTTCTGGTTGCAAAAAGAAGGCTCATTGTGTAGAACTCTACTCTGAAAAATACTCTGCTTCTCATTTATTACTTGAGTAAATGTAACATGATTTATGATCAAAACCTCTAGTTTCAACTCATCTTCTTCATTACAGATGTTAATTTTGTACTTTTTCACACAACTGTATGTGCACTTCACAGTCTTGTGTCACTTCTGGTTCGAAAAAGAAAAGGAGGCTTTCAAAGCGTAGTCCACTGACCAAATGGATGCTGTTCACGTCTTATATGCAGGCTATCATCCATCAACGTTGGGCACTTAATGCAAATGTTGGTGCAGTAACAGCAGAAAGCCGGAGCAGGAGGGGTGGTCTGCGCCGCTGGTGGTGGGGGCAGGGAGTGATACTTCCGACCAGTGGGCAGGTCAATGACCTGTCGGGTCTGTCAGCTCGTAGCAAAAAGAGAGCGAGAGAGAGAGAGAGAGAGAGAGCGGCGGGGTGGGGGGGGGGGAAGAACAGGAATTCAGGAAACAGCCCTGAGCTTCAAAACAAAGCTAACCATTGCTATTCACTCCCACTCCAGTCTCTTATAGTGAAGTACTCTGACTCACTGATCATGAATGTTCCACCTCTTGTCCAATCACCTCATGTACTCGAGTCAAATCGGACATTGTGCTGCACGAACGCAAATGCTCGACGTGCTTCAGATGCAGCAGGAACAAACGGGAGATTTACTCAGCTTTGTTCGTCTTCGTAGTCGGTGCTTGCGGTTGTTAACAGATCAGCGTCCTCCTCGATGCCCCGTGCCCCGTTTCCCCGTCTTCTCACCTCGATTCCCAAACCGCTTCTTGGGTTCACAGTCCTCTGTTCCACTGCACATGCTTCCTTAATGGAAGGTTTACTGCGAAGTCAAATATTGAAGTTAACAGCAGCATCTCACTGACAGGAAGGGGAAACGGCTCTTTGATTCACGGCCGAGGTGCAAAGGGAACGCTTTGCAGGGTACCAGGAGGCGGATGGCTGAGCTCTTGTTTTTCCTCCTCCGAGGAAGTGATGGGGCATTCCATATTGCATTTGTCACTCCAATGAAATAATAAAGTGTTCCAAGCGTTTTATTTATGAGCTTTTTACTGATCTGTCAAACGGCGGCTTGCGTTTCCCTCGGAACCTTTTTAATGGTAACGCCTGCGAAGGAAAACCGACACACGGCATTAGAGGGAAAGCTAACGCAGTCCGTTCTACGAACTCGTTGAAACTTCAGCGGCCCTGCGGTTAATGATTCCCTCACCTGTCAACAGGCTCCGACCCCGCCAGGCTCCGCCCCCCCATTCCTCCACTTAATCCAAAGCGTTTGCATTTGGAATGACTTAAGGGGCTCATCTGCTGTTTGAGGAAGCCCTCAGCCAGACTCCGTTGTTTGGTCCGCTAATCCTGCATAAGCCAGCAGCGCCGGCCAACCGAGGGGGATCGAGGTGAGCGGGGACGCCTGACGAGGGCCTGCGAGCGATTACCTTCCCTCCTTGATTGTGTGTCTGTGTGTGTGTGTGTGTGTGTGTGTGTGTGTGTGTGTGTGTGTGCGTGCGCGCGGCTTGTGTGTGTCACGTAATGTGAGCAGGCGTATCTGCTCTTTGACCCGTTGATAAAAATATGTTGCTTTGGCAGGTGCAGGCAATCATCATTTCAGAAGATCAGATAAATAAGTTAGCTGGTGTATATTTATTAAAGTAGCTTTGTATATGTCAACATGTTCCAGAGAGAATTCATCGGAGAGACGTGAGAAGAAACACGAGAGTGACGTGACAAAGGTCGTGACTCGGACTACACTGTGTGTACCTGTGTGTACTTAATCTGCTAGTGAGAGTTTTACTTTCTCCATACTGTGTGTGTGTGTGTGCGTTGCTGTCGGCCTTAAAACTGCTCAGGGATGCAAATAGATTTGGGCAGGTGGCCCAGCAGGGGGTGAATGGAGCAGATTGTCTGAAAGCCTTTTTCTCATCCCTAAACACACACAGACACGCACACAGTGCCGCGTATAGACTTCATAATGCATCTTCCAAACACTCATAACAGAGCAGCGCGTGGACCAGCCACCATCGTACCGGTTCCACTTGGGAGATTTCCTTTAGAAATTTTGGGTAATTGCAGATAATTTATCATCATAATTTATTTTTAACTGTGGGACAAAACTTTTTTGAAGACCTTATTTCAGCCAACCGGAAGTATAAAGACGGTAAATCCTCCACTCGACTGACCTCGTTGACTGTGTGGCTCAATGTTCACAAGCATTCAAACTTGATCGACACTTGAGTAAGGAGAGAAATGCCCCTGCCCATGTTTTTAAGGTTTTAAAATGTATAATATTAGCATATGAATGCAAGTGCCTTTTATTGCAATACGGTAGTTTTTGTGTTCTGGGCATGACAAATGCCATTGTTTTTTTAATGAGGAAACAACTGGGTAAATAGCCTGAAGTCTGGCATTAAACAGTGAGCCAACAACTTCACACAAGCAGCCAGCGTAAACTGGAAAAGGGCGGCTGGGGGTTTGACCATAGTTTATATCGGGACAAAGAAACCGAAAAAACACTGCATTCCTGCGGCGGGGAAGAGATAAAAAACTAATCTCAGATGCTGAAATTAACCACAAACCTGTTTAAGTGTGTCTGAGAGTTGATTAACGGCGCGCCGGTGCACTGCACACATTAAAACTAGAGAGTATGAGCACGGGCTCCTGACCCGGCGTCTCCTCCTGGGACCCTCCAGTGGAATCTGTCATTCAGCGTTCCTCTCCTCCCCCTGGGGGCCGACACCCGGCTGCCAGTTTGACACTTTGACAACCTCAGAGAGAGAGAGGTCTTCTGTGGACGGGGCTTCTTTGTGGCGGTGCTGATGTGGCACTAAGGCATTGTTTGTTGTTGCTATGGATTGATTATAGCTGTCTGTAATGATCAAGTTAAGAATTTCAATAGTGACGAATGAACGTGGATAGTTAAGCGTCCTCTCTCTAGACATGAATGCTGTTTGTTGAACAGTCAGAAAATATGACTTCTGTGCTCTGAAAGGACGGGGGAACAATGCAGACTCAGAATACACATTTTAAGAATAAAAGACATTGCTGACATTTTTGTAATGTCAGATTCCTCGATGGGACACTGTGTCCAAATGTCAAACTTCTTATAATTCAAGGCCGTGTCCTCGTCTCAACTTTCTCAGCAGAAAAAGTCATAGTTTCATCTAATTGTGTGTGTGGGTGAGAGAGATACCGTAGAAGCAGATGAGAAGTATCTAAGAAGAAAGAAGAAGAATTGAGAATAAGCCTTTCATGTGCAAACGTAGATCAAATTTATCTTTTGAAACCTCCATGACTATGTATTCTGTCCAAAGGACACATTTCAGCTCTCCTTTGCAGTTTGTTAAATTTACTCATTTAAATCTCGTTAGATAAAATCCTTTTTCAGTCCAGCTGTCAAAATCCAGAGGTGGTAAAAATGAGCGTTGTGCTCGGGGATACCCCCAAACTCCTCTGCTCGTTCGCAGGGGAACCCTTATTGTTTTAAATCTATATTCTTTAATTCAATATTTTGCCAATGAAGTGTTATTGAACATTCCTCAAATATTGAATGTTGCGTAAGACTGTTGAGGAGAATTCTCCTTTTAGTGAAAATGCACATAGACATTCAATTTACTTTATATTCTATAAAAGAATAAGAAGTCGGCTCATTAATGATGCAGCAATTTCCTTTTTTGAATTCTTCTTATTGTTCATTACTTTGCGTTAGGGATGCCTGGTCCTCCGCTTCATCTCCTGATGCTGATCTCCGTATTTAAGTAAAAAATTGTTATTTACAATCGGATGTTTCCTCTTTTTTTTTTTTTTTTTTCTTCCTAAATTTAAAATCTGTGCACTGTATTTTATAAAAGCCTCATTGCAACAACATTCATGAAGCCTTTTATGAAAACATTGTTTATTTCACTTGGATTTAAAGGTTTATGAAATATTTTTACAATTATTTGTACAACTTAATGAGTTAATAAATGTCACCAATACCGATCCTTTGTATGTCATTGGTGCGTTGCAATTTATTGCTTGTCCGTATTTATCTGGCTGTACATTTTCCCCGTCCTCATTAGAGTGAGTGGCCTCTACCAGACACAGTGAATGTAGATGGAGTCTCCAGTCTCTGCATTCTCTCAGTAGTGCTTTTATCAGGAATGGAGGCAGAGGGCGGGGGCTGGGTGGGCGAGCGAGCCCCTTACTTCCACTCCAGAGCTGGATGTGTAGAATTTTCTGGTATCAGCCTGCTCGCCATTCTCCATCTGTCTGTCACTGAAACCCTTCAAGCTCGCCAGTCTCTCGGGTCTCACATTCCGCCCCAGCCTGCGTGCCTGTGTGGGCAGCACGGCTCTAATCCCCCCCTAATCTCAGGCGGCTTTGTGTGCAATAGAAGCATCCACTGTACATGTATGAAGAGGCGGTGCCTTCCGTGAAGGAAAACCACCCGGATGCAGGTTGCACGCCACAGGGTTCCCATCAGAACACAGAGACGGGTTGACGTTGTCAACGCAAGTACTTCTTTAGGCTCAGGTAATAAAATGACTTGGTTCAGGTTGGACAACATTAAGTTGGGCACTGTCTTATCCATCCCATTTGGTATGATGGGTTTATGTCTGTGTGGGCGTGTCCGTCATATGTTCAATATGCATCTTAAGCTGCGTTGTATTTGCATTTCCCCTTCATCTGGTTATTTATAGAGAATCTGGTGAAATGAGTGGAGTTAGTCTGACTCATAACCTGGTTTATATGTCGACGACGTCACAATGATATTTTTTACATGGGTGTCTGGCCACCATGTTTCACATTTCTACAGTTCCTCAAACAAAACGTCTTGTAAAACATAATATTTTTTTAGCTTTTAGCTACATTTTGCTTGAAATGTTGCAGTACATCACAGTTCCAATGGAACACTACAAAAGATATACATGCAGTATTGCCCCAGACCAGGATCCTGATTGCTAGGGAGACAATATGCAAGAGGGAGACAACTGGAAACGATTGTGTGTATTTCTGTCTGCCTACTTGAATATTTTTGCATTCATTCGGCAGTGATAGGAGGGGGATTGAAGAGAAGTGAAAGGAGAGAGACATGGACTCGGTTTAGCATCTTAGAGCTCCAGAGCGCTGACCATTCTAACCTCTCCGTGCATTCGTTAAAGCTTGTTAAACTGCCACGTGGACAGATTGGTCAACAACTCTCGTCCAGTTTTGGCTTTGTTCTTTCTGTTCTGTTTTTTGCCAGCTTTGATTCGACTCCCATTAATACTCACACACACTTGCACACATTCCTACACACACACACAATCCCTTCCCCTCTTGGAGACGGGGGCCCGTCAGGACCCTGTGAAGTGTTTTGTATGTGAATGCAGTGTATCCTTGTCTTCCATTAGCATGCCAGGCCGCCAGTCTCAGTCCCTGGCTGTCCGGCTGACAGCTGCTCTTCAGCCGCATGCACACATTTTCAGAAGAGGTGTCGCTTGCAGTAAACACTCCAACAGCTTTCGAAAAAAAACCCACCTTTTGGCAATATTTATCGCAATGGAAAAGAGTTGGGGGCTTATTTAAATCCATCTCTAGGTTGCCATAGCAACAAAATGTCCCATGCCAGTCTCTTGAGGGTCGTGGTGGAGGTTTTTCCGCCACTAGCAACAGAGGTGAACGCCACTCCGTCTGCTGTTCTCTGATTGGTCGTAATGAACATCTCTTACATCACCGTCTCTCCCCAATGGAGATGGAGCGGCTCATCAGGGCTAGAGAATCCCAATCCTGCTACTTGATGGGGCTGCAATGAACTGTCAAAGTTGCTTTACATCCTGTGTGACTGTCTGCAGGGGGGGGGGGGGGGGCGCGTGGTGTGTCACCCCCCCCCAAAACAGAAGATGAGGTGATGAAGATTAACTAAAAGGCAGCGATCTCTCTCCTATATAATCTTCAATAACAGGCAAGCTGTTATTTTTGTAAAAGCAAGATTTTGAGAGAAATAAAGAAATGTGCTCATTTGAGAAAGCGACAAGCGAGTGGGGAGAAATGCACAAAGAAAAAAGGACTTGATGAGTATCTGATAGAGAGGAGGCGGGAGGCAGATGACGAAACAAAGGTCACAGAGCTGGAGTCGTGGCCCGGCAGGTTGTGTGCAGCTGAGTCCGTTCTATAAATAGTCTATAAATAAATGTGCTTTGATATTCCTAGAATCAATGAAAATGCGATCACCTCATTGAGAACCGTGACTCAGGTAGCACAAGAGATTCAATTAATGTGGTTTTAGAGAGTTTCGAGCAGAGAGCTGTAGCAATCAATGTTACTTTAAAAAAGAAACGTATAAGAATGAATGAATAAACAAACAAAAGAACAGCAACAAAGGAAAAAGAAAACTAAAAAACGACCCTTTTAAATGCAATATGTTCCTTGTTTTACCTGTTATCTTTATCAAAGAAAAACCTTTCTAGGTGAGAATATATATTTGGTTCTTTCCTTTATATGCTATTTAGTTGGGACCAAAGAGAATGTTCACAAGATACAATTGTAATAGCCAAGCTATGCAAATGTGTTCTGCCCGTTGACCCACCTCGACCTTCATGTAGCTTTTATTTGACAGTTGATAGGAAACATGGAGAGAGGACAGAGGCTGTTGCAGTTAGGTAGTAAACATCCTGAAATTCCAGGATGAATATGACTGAATACAAAGTCATATCTCAGCTTCAACTGCTTATCTGGGGTCAGGTAGCGGGGGACCCCAAACTTCCCTTTGCCCAAAAAATATTTGGTCAAAAATGGTCATGGTAAAAAGTAATGTTAGTTCAGAAAGTCATGAAAAAGTAAAAAAAATATTAGGGCGAAAAATATGATTGAAGAAAAAAGTTGAAAAAAATATGGTCGAAAAATATGGAAAAAACTCAAATGTTAGGTTGGAAAAAAATGTATATTTGGTCAAAAAATGTCAAGGAAATAACAGTAAAAAGACGTTAGGTAGTTAATGTCATGCAACCCTAAATATTAGGGTCAAAAACAAAAAATGACACCAGGGAAAACATTTTAGGAGGCAAAAAGTAAAAAAATATTAAAAAAAAAAAAGTAAAAAAAAAAGAAATGGAACCCTAAATATTGTGGTAAAAAATATATGGTAAAAAAATCAAAATATATTAGGTCAAAAAAAGTAAAATATTTGTTAGTTAATGTCATGGAACGAAAAGTAAAAAAATATTGGGGTCAAAAAAATGTCAAAACATATTTTGTCCAAAAATATGGAAAAAAACAACTTAAGCTTCCATATTTGTAAAAACACTGAATATCGTCAGTACGATATATGCATACTTCTCTATCAGTGTTTCAGTTCTCTGTTTGTTCCATTCTAAATATTTGAACACTATTTATCTTACTTAGTCAAAGTTGAAGGCACTGTGTTGTCAACAAACAGGTCTCACTGGGATGATCTGTTTCATGGATTTAATCCTTTTATCAGCTCCTCTGAGCCGCTTCGCTTGTGTTTCTGCCGTTACATCTTTTTGTTGTTGTGGCCATATTTGCTTTTCGCTCTGTTTACTCTGGGACCTTGTGTTTGTATGAACGGAGGAATAGTTTCATGTTCACACGCTGTCGGTGCAGACAGGATAACAGAGTGGGGAGGTAGATTTTGTACACCTGCTACCTCTCGCTCCGTCGGGGGGATCCGGTTCTCTCCTCACCGGTTTCGTTCCAGGACTGATCAAAGTCACGTGAAGCTGCTCTCCATTTCTCTCAGCTGCTTGAATACTGTTGAATCAGTTGACAAATCCATCATGAGAAGCGCATAGAGCGTTTAGCGTTAAGAATGTTTTTATAAACCATCCTTGGCTTCAGAATATTACAAAAAGACTGCATCGTTACGACTTATTCGAATTTCTTTATTGAAGTTTGCAGCAATTCCTGATTGGCAATGTTAGCAAGACTGTTCACTTTTAGCGGTGGGATGGACTGCCAGGACATTTACTGGCAGATGCTCTTGATCGTGGTTGTAGGTGACCTATCCTGTCGCTAGCTGCTAGATGTGTTGCCAGGCTCCAGTCAGCTCCACCGACGCTCCACCTCTTTGACAATCTTTACTGTCAGGCTGCATCGTCACTACGAAGATGGCAACAAACTCTGGTCTTGCTTCGTGAGGGGGAAAAAGATTGGCTGCAACGGAGCTCTCCTGCAGGTATCCAAACTAAGAGGGAATTTTCCAACAATAAAGTTGTTAACCCGGCACACCGTAGGCAGAAGTTCTGCAGCTTTGAGGCTCCAAACAGCTGCTTGAGTTGCGCCGCTGACACATCTCCCCCACTTTACCTCTCGACGTTGACCCCCTGCCCACGAAGGCCGAGCAGCGCCGAGGAGCAGCCAGTAGATGGGACGGCGTGTTACTATGCCGATGGCGCTAACTTTGCACCCATCTCCTGTCTTGTCCTCTAGTACTCCGTACAAACTTAATTTTCCTCCAGAATCCGAAGACCTTGTTGTCTCAAATGTTTGAATCTGCAGCAGTTGATTTAGAATGAGTCCACCGGAATTGGCTACTTTTTGTAAGAAGCATTATGCCCCATTATGTCTGCAGGCTCCTCCTCACCCGGCAGCTGCTAATGCTAGTGAATATATTTTCATTATCTCTGCAATAAGACATTTAACAGGGGCTCTGCTCCTCAGCGGCTATAATTAGAATCATTCAGGCGCTGGGGCGGTGGGGGCCAAGCATCAGATTTGAATGTGGACAAATGTTGAACATGCCGTGATCAGATTTCTGTAGAGCTATCAGCAAATTCCCCTGCATGTGGTCTGGATAATTGGAGCAGGTTTTATTCTCACTCTCAAGTGGAGTGATTGTCGAAGGGTACGTGACTGTGATGCCACCACACTGGCTACGTGGTAACACAAATGCATACTGTATCGCACTCGTTGTAATTGTCACCCTGCCTGGATTTGTCCAGCTTTAGAAAAAGTTTGTGTGTGTAAAACCACAGCCACCGCTGGCAGCTATGTGTCGCTCTACGTAGCTCATTACGGCAGTGCTTTGTGCTAAATGCTAACACATCTGCAGTGACAATGTTCAATGTTTACCAATATCCGCCATTTTAGCTCATTAGCATGCTTGACATTCGCTAATTAGCACCAAACACAAACAGCTGAGGCTGAGCCAAATGGGAATGCCATTAGTTGTGCAGGTGGAGCGTGAACAAATTAACATTGACAAAAGTCACCCTAACAATGTCGCTGATTCACAAAAGTTGTCACGATTAGTTTGAGGGGGGGGTCTGTGAGGTAACACCTCATGAGGTGTTAATATTGTGAGGCTTTCACTACAACAGCATTGGCTGATGCAAGGTTGAGTGTCTTCTTTGTAATCCAGGAATTATTTCAAATAGTATCATATTTGCGGCCACTAATAAATGTTTGCAGGTGATGTCATACATACTTAAAAATGTAAACCAAATGTTATATATAATATAATATTTCCTTGACCGTGTAGAATGATCTCGCCCATTACATGTCTTCGGGAAGAGCATGTTGCATGGTGTTGTGGTAGCATTCTAATATTGAATGACATCCCTCAAAATAATGGCCAATTACGGCCAATGAGCAGCTCTGTAGCTGCAGAGGAACTGGCCTCAGTTGGGTTAAGACACGTCCACGCTTGCATCTGTCAACAGAGATGATGTGGTCACACCTCCTATAAATACTTTGCTATCTCGTAGTACATTGTTTATTGCCGTTGGCCCCAGAGCAGGGGGGGGGGGGGGGGGTGCACATGGCCTCTCTGTGTCGGCGATGCTGGCTCGTTTTTTATTTTCCTCGGTCGCGCTGAAAGCAGAGTTGGTGGGGGGGTTGGCTGCATGGCAACATAAAAGTTCTGGGGTGTAACGAACAGAAGGATCCTTCGTGCATTGCTACCCGAAGGCGTTGAGGTCATGCAGCGGCGCTTTACCTTTTACATCCTGTACGCTATTAACTAATAGTGTGTGTGGGACTAATGGGGATGCTTGAGATGAGGTTAAGTGAGCTGTGGATGCACCGAAACTGGATTCACTTCCATGCAGGGTTATTTGTTTATTTGTTTATTTAAAAGGATCCCCATTAGCTGACGCTGAGACGACAGCTAGTCTTCCTGGGGTCCAAACAAAAAAAATACATAAAAGTAATCAGTAAACAGTAATCACAATCACAATTACTCACATATATCATATATAAATACACACAAAAGACAAGAAAAAGTAACAATTCTGAAAGTACTATCTATACAGTAACCAAGGCAACCGGCCTAAATCTAAGAGCTGGGCACAGTTTCTAAATCCAATGGATGTGAAAAGTGGAACCAAAGAATAGTGGCTCATCAGCCGGGTTTGTAGCCGTAGCCAGTGGAGTGATTGGCGCTACGGTGGGCACATTTGTAGAGTTGAGCTCACACATTTTTCTTTTTACTAATTCACCTGAGGGGGGGTCGGCACAATCGTGAATGCTTTCCAGCTTCAGTGAGTGTGGAGCGGAGAGAGAGAGAAAGGGACGGACTGAGAGAACCAAGCGAAAGAAGCTGTTTATGCGTTGATGGCGCTGGCTGGGTGTGTGGGCGGGCAGGTGGGGGTGGACGGTGTGAAACCTGAACGAGAGGTGGGGGCGGTGGCGGCCGACCAAACGTGTCCCTTTCCTAACGCTCACCGAGCCAAAGAAGGAAGCCACTGGCAGTGGCGGCCTGCTGGGAATCCACCAGGGCAACACGTGTGTGTTGTAGTGGTCAGATTGTGTTGCACCCTCCCACCCCCCCTCCCCACCCTCGGCCTGCATGCCAGCGCTCCTTCCTCCTACAGAGAGGAAGAGCGTGCAGACCATGCAGCACTCGCCCACGTTCACACGCTCGGGAGAGGAACTAAAGTAATGGCGGCGCGGCGGTGACCGAGGCAGGTAAACAGTAACGCACGCAGGAAGTCCTCGGGGCTGTTCGTTAGGCCTCCTGCGTCTCCTGGTTTTGTTTGCCGAGTGGACGTGGGCTCTAATGTTCCAGCAGCTCTGTGACACAGGCGGGACCGATATCCATCGGCTCCTCAGATATCATTTTATCGTCTCTCTCTCTCTCTCTCTCTCTCTCTCTCTCTGTGTGTTGCTTTGTTCACGATAGACACGCTGACCCACAGCGTTGTTTAAAATACTGGACAATGCACCAACCACTGTGGGACCTTAAGTGGTTTAGAAGTTTTTGTTATTGCTCGGTCGAATAGAATATTGAGATTTGTTGCCTGGCACTGCAGTGATGAGCACAAAAACAAACTTTTCCTGCTGTTTTTAGGAAGGAACAGATGATTATTTTGGCAAGGCATTGTTTTGCTGTTGCTCACCTCCTAAATTCAACCCACACATCTCTTCATTTATGTTTGTTTATTAACCATTTTGGGCAGTGCGTCTGATCCTAATTGTGATCCCTCGTTTTAATCTACCAGAACCATTGTTAAAATGTACTGAAGACTAAAAAAGAAAACCGCAGCACGGTGGCAATTTAACATTGTGATGCAAATCTCTATTATTACGCAATACATTAATTACTGTTTAAAGTGAAAAGCATTGCAGTTTTTTATTCAAAATAGTTAGATAATTTATTTTACCACTCTAACCATATATTTGTATTTTATTTACTTGATTGTTAACCATTTTAGATCACAACTATGTATCAACAACAAGGAAAATAAACTACTCATCTTAGTGTAAAACTGACGTGTGCTCCAGCAAGAACCGCTCATGACATCCTTCCATCCTTCCAAGCATTGATGATAGCTTCTATGCCCCGCCCACCTTTTAGCGGTCCAATCAAATGATTTTTTTCAAACAACTTGACCGTGACTTTAAAGCACCACAGTTACAGATGCATCCACAATTTGTTCAGCTTCAATACATGAAGATTGTGCTCTGAGAAGTTTTTGCATTGGCGTTCGTGTGAGCTGGTGGATGAAAGCGCCGCCATCGAACTCCTCTGGCCATCAGTGGCGGTTGAATAATCAGAGCGCGGTGCAATCGGAGCACGCGGCGGGCGGCCAAAAATCAACCGTGATAATGTTTTAACCTACTTTTACCCCGAGGCCAAATCAGGACCTGTCTAGCAGCTGTGGCATTGTGCAACTCAATTATGGCACTTTTATTTCAATATCAGACCATGGACCAAAGTGCCATTTAGTTATTGGCAGACGTGCTGCGTGTGCGTGTGCGCGCGCGTGCTATTAAATCAGTTGGAGGAAATGACTTACAAAGTGGCCTCTCCTTCTGAAAGAGACCAAACCCGCGTTACCTGGTGGACTTTTGTAACGGGTTGCGTCATTTGGCTCTTTTCATTGTAATTTATTTATTTTTTCAATTAAGATTTGCACTCGGTCTCCGGCTTGTTGGTTTTAGAAAGGTCACACATGGCCACAGTGGTCTAAGAAGAGCTTTTTAAACTCTTTAATCCAGTGATGTTTGCTCACCTACAACCTCACACACTTTAAACGCAAGCATCATAATACAGTAGCTCTCCCTCTCTTCTCTTTAATACACACACACATTGTTAAACATGCAGTGTGCTCTGAATGCCAATGACCTTGCCGTGTTTTCCCATACTGCACCGGCAGCGCTCCTCTCGCCTCCCCCCCCCCTCACTGCACTTCAAACACATTTCATGTGGAAAAAGCCTTTAAATAGACATGACCTTTGACTGACAGAACACCTCCTCGCCGAATCGTTTCCAGAACACAGCGTCTAGCTCCACATCTGTTCGAAGGCAGGACGAGTACCTGTGATCTACTGGAAATGTTTGCAGTAAATCAGTAACGCGCTAACTTAAGGCCCGATGGTGGTTTATTAACGGGCAGATTCAATCTGTATACAAAACTATAACTGTAACATACACTCAGAGGACATTCACTTTAGCAATTTTCTGAAATTTAACCAATTTAACAAGTTTTAAATTATAATTTGTATTTAAGTTCATTCTTAGAAGTAGAATCTTAAGTAGATTTGTAAAATTGTTTTGGATTTACTTCAGTCATTGGATCGGTACATCCATAAATCAAGACAAAAAATGAGTTGGACCCCCCCCCCCCACACACACACACACAGTCTGAGTGACTTCCAACTGTTTTTTTGTGTGTAAAATGTCACACAACAGCAAACACGGCCGTTATAATTCCCCAAAGCCCAAGGCGGTGTCGTGGCGATATTCCGTTCATGAGGATATGAATACTCTTACGAAATGTGGCGGATATTTATGTTCAGTCGGCCGATCGCTTGTCCCAAGTCATGTGACGCGGCAGGTGCGGCGTGCCGGATCACGCCTGTTTGCACGAGAGGTGGGATGCCATGTCGGGGTTGTCATGGGACGCGGTCATTGTTTATGTAACCCGCCCCTTTGATAAATGTCATATAGATATCGAGCAGCGCAGAGCGATTCAGTGGTCAGGATGGGCTTCTTTAATTCCCCAGTGTCATGCCTGTCTTAAAATAAAAAGGTCTGGCTGCTGGAGAGCTGGTCTCATGAATGGAAATGAACAAACCACCAGATTATTATACCGGCCTGAAAGAGAGAGAGTCTCATGTCACAAAACCCCAAATGAATGTCTTTATTTAAACTGTCTCTCCAGGTTCCTTTTCACTTTGGAAAGCAACCACTAGAGTTCCGTATCTCCAAAGCGACATAGACAGAGAGAACGTGATCAGAGTGGAAAAGTGTGACTGACCCGTTGGGTTGACGGAGGAAATGACACCAACACGTCGCCGTGCACCACGGTGATGGGGATCTTTTTTGAATGGCTGTCTATTTGCATGCTGACATATCACCGAGGGAATTTCCAGATTTCCAGAAGTATTCAGATCACCGGTGGTCAATTGTTCCACAACAACTTATTAGCCAACAGCGCCTATGCTAATTCTGACAGGATCAAATCAACCTCGACTTCTTGGCCTGGTCATAAAGTCTGCTTCATTTCGCTGTGATCTGAATGTAGAGAGATCAGAGGTTTGAATCTGCCCAAAGTAAGTGGCCCTGCAGGTAGTCTTTAATGGAAAGCCTTCATGGACTGATGTGAACCGCTGCAGTTGTTTGTTGCTCACAGCTTTTATCCACAGTGGACCGTAGTCACACTGCAGGTACACCGACCCACAGAATCACACGAGGGGACCGACATTACTTAATTTTAATACAAGTGAGCATTTGTGGATTTATGAAGGGGTGAATCAATACATTAGTCAGATAGTCATTTGTCTTCATGTGTTTGACGAAACCGGATTAATATCGTGGCCGTGTAAAATAAAATATAACCCATCATATTGTCCTCTGTGTGTAAATCAAAGCAGCTCAGGTTCTTTGATTCATCTCTGGTCGAGTGACTGTGACCAACAACTCGAGGCAAATGACGTAAAAAAAGGGGTATTTGGCACTTGCATCTCCACTGAAGATCGCACTGCTCTTTGGCTGAGAGTGTTGGAGGTGTCCTCAGCTGGTATAAATACCTCTTTTACAAGTCAATGGTCTGCCAAGGAGACCCAGTTAATGGGCTTAACGTTTGATTTCATAAGCTGTGTTTTGAATGCTGCGTGCGTCTATTAGTACTCACACGAGAGCGCGAGTGAGAGATGGCCTCATGGCCGTCATCGTGGCTTAATTAACACTATTTACTGAACTGGTGTTTGATTTATCGTATTGCCGTCTCGAGGTTCAGTTCGTTATTCATTAGGATGAAGGTGTTTGAGGATGCTTTGCTTCATGCGCTCACACTTGGAGGACGTTGATTGTCGCTGTCCTCTGGAGCGTTGAGCTTTAAAGCAGTAATCTAATATGTTATCCTGTTAACCTCCACTGAATTTCCATTTACATGTAATCCATTTAAACTACCCACCAATGACCCCTGCAATACACATTTATACCTTTTAAAAAAATGTCTCTCCATAGTTAAATACTGTAGATAGATACACACATTTCTGTTATTATTGATTGAGATGATATTGAGGCCACCAAAAGGTTCGGCTATTTTAATAAACAGGTCAACATAAAAGGTTGACCTCAAGCGGGTGGTTACGACTTCCTCCAGATGTGTGATCATAATGCAACACGTGTGACATCGCCGGCCTCGACCAGGGGCGCCGTTTCTTCGGCTGTTGAATCTGTCGCGGCTCTGCGAGAAGAAGCATCGGTTGTTTTAAAAAAAATCCGATGCAATATTTTAACAACAATTCCGCGGCTATTGAATGTAATGAAAAATGTCCAGCACAGGTTGGTTTCAGCACTAGAGCATTATACTCTCAACCTGCCCGTATGTTGTTGGGCAAACACAAAGTCTACCTGTTATCCTTTAAAGCTCTGGGTCTCATTTTAGATTAGGCACCATCCCCTTTTGAAGCAGCAGGTTTCCCTCCTCGACCTCTCTGGTCATTGACTTTAAAGCTTCCCCATAAGCATCACTATACCACTGCAGTCATTGTCAAATCCTTGCTGTGAGGCATTCGAGCTCCACACACACACACACAGTGACCCTCCATGCCACCCCGCGTTGTTTACCCAGCCAGGCTCACAATGACTGAATGAGTCTGTAACTGACGGAGGCCGGCGCTGTCCAGCGTTTTGTGCTGAGTCCAACACTTTGTTCAACACAGGCTGTGCGGGACGGTTTGGGTGGGGTTGGGTGGGCGTCCCAGCAGCAGCAGCAGCAGCAGCAGCCTGCCCTCACATTCTACACCGGGCTAGGGAAGTAAGTGTGGTTGGTCCCGTTAGGGTGGAGAGGTTGGACAGAGCCTCTGAGCCCGCTGCTCCCCTGCGGAATGATCGGCGCGTTCACAGTGCAGCGCCGCTTTTCTAATTCTGTCTCTCCTCCCTCTGTCCCTCCAGTCACAACCAGAGGACCACGGCGTTCCGCCATCCGGTGAGCGGGCAGATATCTGCGGAGAACATGGACTTCATCCTGCAAGAGCAGTGAGTCAGCGAGTGCTTCTTGACTTCACCAGCAGTCCCACGCGCACAAACAATCAAAAAATGTATTTAGTACTTTAGTCATGTTTGGAACGCTGCGATGAAATTCTCTGCTCTTGTAGTTGTGACTGTTTTAAAGTTTGGAGTTTGTGTTTGACAGTGACTTTGGAAACATTCTTACCTATTTTCTGAAGTTTCGCTCCAAGCTCCAAGTCTTTGTTGAGTGTGTATTTGTCAGGTTTCAAAGGAGTCTCAAGGTTGTTTAGTGTGGTCCTTTTCAATTCACTGCTATCTAAAGGGAGAACACTAAGCCTAAGAGGTCTACAGCCTTTGTGCTGAGCTAGGCTATAGAGATCGTCACAATAGCAGTCACATCGCTGTAGCTACAGTAGAAATTAGTCTCAACTAGTCAGTCTCACTGTGATGGGACACAAACAACTCCTATGGTTCTATTTGAGCGCGTTGTCACGTGCTCCGTGCAAAATTCAAGCGACATCGCTTCTCCTTCCAGTGACCCAACAGCAGAGCTCCACCGCGATAGAGACAATAAGTCTGGTGAATAACAAACACCTCCTCTGGCTTGAATATAGAGATCGAAACCAAAGAAAAAGGAGCAGCGGCAGCCTTTGAGAACGTTGGCACAGCGGGTTCCATGTGCGCCTCGAGAGGGACGACTCGGCATCGCGCCGCCGGCACTGTAAAGCGGGGCGTGTGTTCCCGTGTCTTTCGGCACTGCGTGTCTGTAGAACACGCCGCAGCATCGCCTCCAAATCTTTTTCAGAATATACCCGCAGGAACCCCTCGGGAGGGGAAGTCTGATTTGAATTTGCAGAATACGTCTTGGCGGGAGCACGCGTCTTCCCCAATACAAAATTAAATTTGTTCCTTCACAGCTGCCATGGTGCTGTTGGACTTGTTGTGTGGTAGGAACTTGGAATGCTGTAAACTTTTTTTGTTTTAGGTCACAGAGAAAAATCGCATGCACTTTGGTGGATAGTTCATTGAGTTGTCTTGCCCTGTGGTTGGAAATTGGGCCCCCCGGAACCTGACTTTAGGGGAACGATGTGCACCGTGGGATCCGCCCGTGTCTTCGTCAGCAGGAGCCCCCCCACAGAGGAAGTGTCGAGTACTCTGACAGGTGCTCATGTGTCCAGATTTTGCGGACACGAGATGCAGCAGAGAAACTTGAGATCAAGACGAAGGTCGAGATTGAAGATTGGTGTGGGAGGCAGGTGGTGGGGGGGTTATGTAAATAGCTTTAAATTCCAGGAGGTCAGACGCAGGAAGCTTTCACGTCTCTCGCTCTCTCTCTGAGCTCCCGTCCAGGTCTGACACCCAGAGAGAGAGAGAGAGAGTTTGGGGGCCGTCTGAAGGCTCCTGTTGCAGTGGGGGGGTGGAGGGGGCTTCAGTTGATTTCTCATTCGATATCAGGGAGATAATGGCACCACGCTTTCCTCTGTGGAAGTACACAGTACAGCATGGAGATGAGTTATTTCAGCTCACAAGTTTAAATACTAACACAATTATTTCTATTTAAGCTGTATCACACTTTAGGTAGAGGGAATATGTTATATATCGGATAGGATCAATAAGTCCTGATCTTTCACATTGATGAAGTTACAACAAAGATGATCAAGTTTTCTCTTACCGCGTCTTCATTTGTGACCTTGTGCTGGGTCACCATTCCTTTGTCAATGGTTTACTACCTTTTAGCTCGTTTTTGTCTGGTTGCTTACTCTCCGCTACTCCGGAAGTGTTTGAATGAAAGTTTCTACGTATAAAAACGCACACACGTTTTGTCTGCTCAATTCTTTCAAAGCGGTGTAGTCGTTGAGACCCTTCAAGGACTCTTGTTGCCTTCTTCCCACACAGACCTATAAAGACAAATTGTTGAGCTCCGGAAGAACAGTTAATCAGATATTATTTTTAGCTGCATTGTGTTTCCTTCTTGGAAACGCGGATACTGTTTTTCTTTCCTCATCCTCACTAGTGCCAAATGGTTTTGATGTGTTATTAAACTTATCTGTGCAGCTATCCAGTACCTCTAAACCCACACATTTTACTAATTCAGTGAAAGACAATTAATAAAGCTTTGCTACTGTAGCTTCTGTCACATTAAAAAGTGATGGAGCCTATTTTCATTTCTCTTACTCCTATCAATTTCCCTCCGTCCAACTCCCGCTTCTATTCTCTGTCCTACTTGTTCTTCATTATCTGTCACACAGCAGCTCTTTTCTCCCAGCCTGGTTTCACCCTTTTCATTTTATTTCTGCCCTTATCTTATATTCTGTCTTCATACCTCGGTTTGTGTGGTGTATGTGTGTTTGTGTGTGTAAGTAAAAGGTGAATAGGTATTTTGAAGGACAGGTACAGGAAGTGCACTCAGAAGCTCTGTTTTCTGCCTCAGTGTGATATTGTATTGATCCACTGAAAGAAAAGAAAAGAAAAAATGTGCCACATGTTCACATGCACGAATATGTCCATGTATGCGCGCATGTGGCGCTCACACCAGGGGACAGACTACTTTTACATTAACATCCTTTTCAACGGTTGTGTTTGGTTCACACATGAGGAGTTATGTAAGCCTGTTTTTAAAAGTTCGGACTACTGGGTAATAATGCGTGCATGACTGTAAGAGAATGTTATTTCTGCAGATGAAACTAAGTAGCTCATTACCATCAGCATGGGCCATGATGCCTTCCAAGCGGGTCATTGGAGGCTTAATAAACATCTTGCTTCCAAATGACTTTTGGATATACTGTGCATCTGAGGCAGGAGCAAACACAGACTTCCCTACGGTGCTCAGTTACACGAAAGAAGCATTTCCCCAGCCTTCTCACAATATCTTCCCGGGGGGGGTCTTACCTCACTGCAGGTCTTATCTGTGTCGGGCACAGAAACGGCAAAAAAGTCATCTGGTATAGAACGACTCCTCACAGCGAAAAATTGCTGGACTCATCTTTGAAACTGGGATTTGAAACATGTCTGGATCCAGTAAATTTTAGGCACTAATCAGATAAATAAGACAGGAATTGTTCCTTTAATGACGTCACGTCACTGCCAATAACCGTCCAATCCAATACTAATGCTAATGGGCTTCAGTGTGGTACTGGTAATTTCCCTCTTCATCAACTTTGGGTCATTCCATTTAATAATGTCGAAACGACAATGCTAGCATTGCAGGTTTGGTTGTAAATGTTAATGCAATTCCTCTCAGCTAATTATAATCCAGCGATCAAAGATGATGTAATTGCTTGCTTGATGTTAATTGCACCTGGAAGGCCGAGATTATATTCCCACCTTCCGTTATCTGCAAATCCTAATTATCAGGAATCCGGAATCCGGAAACATTTATTACCAAATGATGTCAGACATACAAGGAATTTGACTTGACGGTTTTGGCGCTAGAGAGGCCTCCCCCTTTCACCCCCTGTGCTATTTAAGGCTTCTCAGAGCCTGCGTGAAGCGCCTCAGATTTTCACTGAGGCCAAAGCTCTTTTGTAAACCTTTATGCCAGTCCAAGGATGGAATTCTTTCAACTGGGCTGCTCTTTTGTTCCCGTCCTTACAGTGATATACTTTCACACACATCCGTCCCTTCTACTGTCGGGCCACGGAGCCCGAGCCAGCCTATAGATTACCAGCTACGCATGCTGCTACGCGTGCTGTGGAGACCACAGGCGCTCACACGGTGGTATAAATATCCGTCAGTTCCAGCCCCCGGGCTTTTTTTATTTTTTCTAATTTCACGTCAACGTCAATTCCGATGGAGGGATCAGCTCGCGGGCCGTGAAAGTAGAGTCGAAGCTCCATGTGAGAGCCTTATTAGCAACGGAGCGCAGTGTGTATCAGTGTGTGTGGCGGGCCCGCTCCCCCCGGGGGTTATCGCGGATTAGAAGGGGCTAAAGTGTCAGGACCTTTCAGCTCCTGGATTCTTTATCAGCTCTTTTTTTGGCAGCAGGAGAGATGGAATAACCTCCTGGGCTGGTTCTCAGTCATCTGTCTGCATCTGAAGTGTGTCGAGGTCTATTTGCACCACGTCAGTCTGTCTGTCTTGTCATCGGCGCCTCGGTCATGGTAAACCGAGAAAGACGTGTCACAGGCGGTGGATTTCACATTTTGTGTTTTCCTGGATAGTTTTTGTCCCCATGTGTTTCCATTGCAGTCTAACACCAGCCCTTGTTGCTTTACAATTTTGAAGCCTTGAGTTTAGGACTGTGGGGTGTAGCTGCGGAGAAGCAGGCTAACTCTAGAGCTATGTAGCTCGGTTAGCACGGTGCACGGGTAACACTTGCTAACAGTGATACATCATGATGCTAATGGGGGCGAGCGCATAAGAGGCTCGCTGGTGGTGCACAGTCCTTACCAAAAAAAAAGGTTTGTTTGTTTCAATAAAACCGAGCGCAACAACGGCTTGATAGCGGCGGCGTGATAGCAACGGCGTGATAGCGACCTCTCAATCACAATGTCGACATGCCTTTAAGGATTTCCTGCTTTGTCTTCTATTGAACTCTAAACTGGGAAAATAACATACTAAATGATCTTGACTCATGTGTTCACGGAGGTATCAGGCTATTTTCTCAATAAACTTTAATACATTCAGAGCTTAAGTTTAAAGCCCTTGGGTTTATCCCATCAATAATATTGTAATAGAGCAACACACATATTTAATTTACTCTTTCATTGAGTTGATTAAGTTAATAGAAATCTCTAATCGTGCACAAAGCTAAGTCAGGATCCTATATATATATATATATATATATATATATATATATATATATATATATCTCATATTGTGTTTTGTCCTCTCATTTGATTGGTTGAATGTATCTGGGAATAAAAGTTTTTCCAGTTGTTTTTGTAAACTATGCATGAGAGTCAAAAATAAGCTGAGCTTTACCTAAGCAAAGCATGCATGCTTTGTAAAACCATCAGCATTTATAAAGCTGATAAACAGAAATCCTTTACAGACAGTCACTAGCACCCCCCCCCCCCCCCCCATTTGTTTCTCTCAACTCTTTCTCCGTTCTGCTCCCCTCTTCATGTTCTCTCCCTCTGGTTGTTCTCGTTGTTTTTTAGACCTTTCCCCTCATTGATATGGGAACTGGTGGTTCAAGAGAAGTTACGGTAGCAATGTGATGAGTGAACACATGGCGCTTTGCCGGGAGGGGGGCAGCATCGGCATGGCTTTAGTTGACTGTTGCCATAGCAGCAGCAGCAGCAGCAGTGTGGACCTATAAATGGGAGGATACAATTGTTGGAGGATTTTGTGGTCTCATTCTCTCTCATTCAACTCCTTTTGGTTTGTATTATTTCTGATCATTTACAGTATAATGTCCACACTGAGGGATGAGGGGGGGTTATCTTAGCCTGCCTTAGCATAGCAGAGTAGTAGAATCACATTCAGTGTGGCGTTAAATACATAAATAAAACACCTACAAATACTTGTCGCTTATTTCTCACGAATTTCATGCGTTGCTGAAACCTAATGCATTTTCTTTTTATACTATTCACTGTTCAGTGATTGTGTCTGGTCTACCTTGTATTCAGAGTAAAATGTAGTTCAATACAGCACCAACTTCAAGTATACTGTACACATTACAGAAAAAAATGAACGTAATAAACTAAAGGTAGAATTTGGAGGTAGAATTTGGGGCAGAGCTGCTGTATTGAAAAGGGGGGGGGGAGATGTAAAACTTTACCTTTCAATACAACAGTGACCTGCGAATCAACACATCAACTCGCAGAGACTTTCACACCAACATTTAAAGATGACAAAGCATATAAAAACCACGACTCAAAATCCGACTAAGGGCGTAAAATGTCGGGAGCCAACGGCCTCTTCCCCCTTCAGGGAGGAAGATCCCACTGGGGGGTTTGTTGAAACGGACGCGTCGGGGTGGGAACGTTTGAAACAGAAAATCGTGATGGAGGAGTTGGATTTTTGGGATAACTGTTGTTTTAAGTAGTTTCCCTTTGAAGCAAAAAGCAAACAGTCTATTAAGGAAGTTTTGTCTTTTTTGGGGGCGAAATCGGGTTCAACAATGTGTCACAGCTGAAATAATGATATCCACAGAGTACCTTTCATCTTCTCTCACATCATTTAAAATCTCTGAATATTTTGGTGTGCAGAATCCAAGCGGCGTATTGAAATGTCAGCTCTGCCTGTGTGGGAAGCCGTTGTTTGTGTCCCCGACATATTCTGGAGCTGTGGTGGTGGGAGTTTTTAAGGGTTTTAAGTTACATTTTTCCTGTTGTCTTGTGAGAGGTGTCATTAAAATGCACTAAAACTCAGGCGGCAAAATATCTTTCCAACGCTGACTTTTCGCGTGGAACTGAATCCGCTCCGTGGCTTCTTTCTTCTCGAGAAGGCTGAAAGGAATCCATTAGTGATATTGTTCCAATGTTTTCATGATTTATTTCATGAGAAGATGTGAGCACTCCCAGTTCCCCTTGAAACAACAGCCTTTTAGGCGATTCTGTGCCCAAATTGGGTTTCATCACACTGTAAATTCCATTGGTTTAAATTTCATCATTTAATGAAGTTGTGGTTCTCACAAGAGGAAGATGTAAGGCAGCTGTACAATTTTAAAAAGTTGGTTTCATAACATCCAAGAAAGAAACCAAAATATACCTGAATGCTGTTTTCTGAACTTTTATCTTTTATCTATCTATTCTATCTGTTATCATTAGACAACACCTCATTTGTGTATTCAAACACAACTTTTCAATTTTCACAACTCTTGTAATAAAAAAAGAATTGTCTTAATGTTACACTCTAATATAATACTATTAATGTCAACAAAATAAAGCTACATTTGTGTACCTGGCTTTTTTTAATGGATCTAAATATACATTTTCAGAAAACTTGACGCCCTTGATTTTGATTGGAGTTTTCTGCTATTGCATATCTTAAATCTGAAGGAAAACCCAGTAACACACGCAAAAAATCCTCCGATGTCATTTATATGCATTCATGGAAAGAAACAGTGCAAATCAGTATAACCAGGCTTAACTTGAGTTGATGTGCTAAAAGCCTTCAGGCCATTTGTCTGATGGTCTGAATAATTAGACAAGCTGGGAAAATGTTGGCAGGAAACGAAGTGAACAAAGCCTTCGCCAACTCAGCCCGGGAGGAGAGCACACCGCTAAATAAAGCTTACTAAAAAGTAGAAGCTTACTGAATGTTGTCCTGTTGAACAACGTTGTACTGCGTCACGGCAAGAGGAGGAATTATTGTGGACATCAAGACGACGATGAACAAAAACAACATAGTTGATCAATGTGGACTGATCAGACACACAGTCATTTAGGATGTCATAATCCCAATAAATAACTTTGCAGGTCCGACGCAAAGTGACACAGAAGTTGGACACTTTTCGATCCATTCCTCCTCCTTCATAATAAAAGCCCTCTCTAGAATTACACTTCATCTTTCAACTATTTCCCCCCCTTTTCTTCAGCGTTTCCTCTGAATTCGATTCGTTCAGGTCTGTTCAAAGAGGCTCGTTGGCTCAGTGAGAATCTCTAAAGTGCAGATCTCCTCCGGTCGTGTCTGCACTACCCACTTGTGCACCTCTCTGTTTGTTGGAGAGAAGTAAAGTGATGACTACAAATGTCCGCGTTCGGTTCGGTCATTCCAGGTAAATAAGAGGCTTGTGTTCCTGTGGGCCGGCCGAGCTCTGTCACACAGAGATCGCTCCACAGAAATGAAAGCGAGCCCCTTTCATAGGAATCAGATAACAGAGTCCCAGTAGAATATGAGTCCTCTATTAGCCGCACGCGTTTCAATACTCTAATTTCTCTGCTTTTTAAAGTCTTTCTGAGAAGAAATCAAAGACTCCGTCTTCGACTTAATCTCATTTCTATTTCGGTCTCAATTACCTCTGTGCATATTTCCTCCCTCTTTCAACCACAAGTAAATGACTGCTATTTTTTTGAATCTGTTCTATTTAAAATCTTTCCAGTGAAAACTCGTGACTTTGATGAAAACGCATCTGATGCACTTTTCGACCCGTCAAAAAGTTTGCATGAAATTGTCTTGACGGCGAGCGCTAATGTTGCTCTCTCTCCACCCGCACACACACACACACACACGCACGCATGCATAAAATGAAACGTGTTCTTCATTTAGATTGTCACTGTCTTCTGCTAAATGTAACATGGAAACAGTATAAATCATAAAAGCAGAGAGCACTGCATAGAAAAGGTACACTAAATGGTAAAAAGCACATTATCATTAACTGATCTTGCAAATGAAAGGACAATAATTATTAAAATCCAAAGGAAGTATCAGTATCTGTGTTTCAGTAACCTTTTTGAAGAAGCTTCTTCTAATAAACTGTTTGTTAAGCTGGCGTGAGGAAGGTCTACAGAGGACTAGTGCTTCATGCTTTATCTCTGGATGGAACGAAATGAATACTCGTCCTTTAAGGCTGCCAGTGTGAGAGGGGCTTTTCAACACTCTTACTGCAGGCGGGATGTCCAGGACGTTCTGTGCATGGATGGCTTGAATAATTTGAAACGATTCCTTGATTTATTTATATAGTTCCGAAATTGTTCAGCCGGGATAAATATGTTTGTCAAAACTATACATTCTAACTAACCAAATCAGATAATCTCAATCTGTGGATGACTAAGCTCATTGACCGGTGAATGCTCATTCAGTTATGAAAATATATCAAGAACAATTAAACAAACAATACCGCTCACATGTTGGAGCTGTGTATAGTAATATTGAACACAAATCCTTTTTGAAGCATCATAATAATAACTAAAGACTTGAGACTGTGATCTCTCGCGTTCGTCGGCATTAAAGACCCTTTTTTCCTCTTGAAGAACACACTTACATAAGAGTCTGCGTGCACCTCTCTGTCTGAGCCGAGGGTCTATTTATCAGCTTCCTGTCGGAAACAGTCATGTGAGGTAAACGGTAAACCTGAGGGCACTAAAGATAACAGACCTGTATGAACACACACACACAAAGGGATCTGTCCATGTATCTCCAGAAACATTTCCTATCCACAGTTTCCCAACCCAGTCCATCCGACCCTGAATGTCTTATTCATTTGACATTATTAGTTATTGTACATGGCTCACTTACGGAGGACTCGATGATGAATTGTCATCCAATGTGATGACAAGAAACCATTTGTATGGATAAAATGTTTAATGACAAGGGAGGTCTGTCTCTATCTTGTCTTCCAAAGTAAGAGACTGTCATGAAGTGGAAATATGAAAATATACAATACTTTAATGAGCTGGTAAAGTTGTTGTGCGCTCTTCTCCAGGCCGCAGGGTGCTTCCATGATGTCCAAACCAGTTGGTGAGCAGCTGTCCAGCACCACCATCAGCGAGGCCTCCACCGCCATCACCTCCTCCACTGTGGACACCACTTCCAAGGTCAGTCTGTGTGTCACCCGAGTCCCCTGTGAGAGACACATCTCCAGCCTGCGGTCTGTGTCTCCTCCATGGAGATGGAAGTGCCGCCTCCTCTGCGCGGGTCGTCCTCGGTCCTCCTTGAGGACCCGTGTTGCTTCGTGAGTGTGCTCCATCGACCGCGACCGCTCAGCTCTCACCTCGGCAGTGGCTTTACTCTCTGCTCATATTCACTCTTACAATCCAGCGACAGGGATGCCGGAAACAGGCGTGAAGTGGAACCATAGAACACAGCGATTCTGTTTGCGCCTTCATGCTGTGGTTGGCTCAGGCAACGTGCTGTGGGCGCCAAAATTATTAAATTTGTTCGGCTGTTCAGCAAAAAGCAAAATTTTGATCTTCCGGAGGCAGATCTGACGGTGACATCCTTTACACTCTGCTTTTTATTCGGCCCGCTTGTTCACCCTAAGCCGCCTTACATCAGTCTACGTCTCATGCCCCCTTTCACGCATGCATGCGCTCGGTGGCGGCGGCGTAAAACCTCGTCCTGCCCGATCAACAGGTGCCGCGGGATTAAGATGGAACACGTGTCAGCAGGGCGCGGCGGCGAGATGACAGGACATCCATCGCGTCCAGCCAGTCGCCGTCTCCTCCCAGGTGCTCCGGCTCATCAGCCCTGCCTCCGAAACAGCAGGGGAACACTACACCCTCGATCGAGGAGCCCCCGTCTCGTTGGCCTGCGATAGGTTAAAAGATCCCTTCGCCACTTGAAGTGGCGGCTCTGTGATTTGAGTTCCCGTGGTAACTGGGAGAGTGACTGACACGCCCCATAAAGTGCTGCCATTAAGGAAACAGTCCCACCTCCTGGAGCCCAGTCTTTTCATCGTAATTCAAAGTAATTTGGGGGTTTGTGCTATTCTGGTGTTACTGTTATGCAGGCTTCCCCACTGATATCAAGCTTTATATTCACACATGGAAGAGGGAAGAGGGTGGAGATCAACAGCAGGAGACTCTTTGTTCTGAGCAGCTCACATTTGAAAACCCACTGCGTCGGGCATTTACGCTCTGTTCCGACCCCCAACCTTTAAATTCCTTAATTAAGTTGTTTTAAGCCAAACTAGTGTTGTGGCAGTGTTGTGCTTTTATTTAGGCCATCCCTTCAATGCAGACTGTGTTGACGTTTTACTTTTCTCCGGAAATCCATAATGCCCAGAGGATGAATATTAATATTAATGAATATTAATTCTCTGACTGTAAAAAAAACAAAAAAAAACTGTCCCCAGCAGGTCAAACTAAATTTTGGCGCAAAGCTCCACTTACTGATTAGAAATCGCCACTCAACATTCAAGGTCACTATGACCTTACAAAGCACTTTTGAGGCCATTTCTCAATAACTTACATTGCCGTTTTATAATCAGACTGCAACTTGACTGTTCCAACTGTGAAGCCTGAAATCTAGTTCACTGATTTATTTACTTATTCTGCTGAAGATCAGGTAATGTTAAAGCATATTTGTCTACTGTTTTAGCACTAAATGTAAGCTGCCATGTTGTGTTCCACGTAAACGCCGCTAAGGAGTGATCAGATCGACTTGAACAGATTGGGATTAGGTGTCTCGTGTAAATAACTGATTTTCTGAAGGGAGGGTAAAATGCTGCTCTTGTTTAATTAGCTCAGCCTCCCAGATAATCCTCGCCTGGCTGGGGATTTGAACCGACAGCCTCCCGGGCTTGTAGCTTGTCTCGCGGTGTGCCACGCTAATGCAACGAATGGCTGCTCTGCACCCCGAGTCACTCACCTACAAGACAGAGTGCTTCTATGCTGCAGGGACCACTGAATTACCCTCAGCCTAAAAATAGACAGCCGCATCACACACAAACACACACACTCATATAGGCAGAGACAAAGCAACGTGCACGGACATAAGTCCCACATAAGGGACTGATGTGACAGCCCTGGAGCCACTCTGCATCTTTGCATCATGCTTGGCCACCCAGCCTCCCTCTAATTAGCGACTGTGTTGTCTGTGGATGCCTCCCCGGTGCTGCCGTCCATATACTCACGTCACACTAAATCTTAAATTATAGCAGCAGAGTGACGAAGGTGGCAGGGTATTTCTCTGTGTGTGTTCACAGCCATGAGGGGTCCTATTTCGTTTGAGGTTGCTGAATGGAGGATGCCGTAACAAGATCTCATATATATGTGCACAACGTCTACAGCACCAGTCAAACACAGAAAATGTGTGCAATCTGTCAAAGCTCAGAACTTTTCAGTACTGTCTTTTTAAAGATTCAATTAAATAATGTAAATTCGAATCCAGCGGCCTCTTAGAAACTGCTCCTAAAACAGCTCCAACCGCGTCTGTCTGGCTGATGTTAATTCTGGAGTATAGACATCCCATAATATGCTATAGAGTGATATTCTAGACTACAAATACGCTCTCTCTGAGGTCCAGTGGAAAATTGTCGGCCCTCAAATAATGGCTGTAATTACGAAATAACTGGGGCAGAAAAGGGTACCGGGAGGGAAAAAGGGTAATCATGGCGTGTGGAGGTCCATTCAGTCGATTTAGACGCTGTGGGCTGATGAGGCACAGATTGGTGTTTCCAAATATAAGTAACTGTGCCACACTTTTGGTGCCTTTTCCACAACAGTTAGTAATAAATATCCATTTTAACTTTAACTGTTAATTAGCCAGCTAATGTAGCTCTGCAAACACTAAAGTTGACATGCAGGCAACGGCCTCACCGCTTTATACTCAGCAAATTAGATGTGTAAAGGGAATCGGAGCAAATGTTCGGTCATCTGATTTAGTAACAAGCTGGCGATCAAGCAGGTCCTGTGTGACATCATCATGTTGTCATTATTTGTCTGTGTGTGTTTCAGGGCTCACGGTCCAGTGGAAAGGTGCACAACTTTGGGAAGAGAGAGCAGGCCATTAAAAGGAATCCCAATGTCCCTGTGGTGGTGCGAGGATGGCTGTACAAACAGGTCAGGACACACACACACACACACACACACACTGACGGAAACACGTTCACGCTAACAGGTGACTTTTGGTGTATTTACCGGGCGGCCGTATTTCCAAACTAAGACCCTGCTTGGTGTGTGTGTGTGTGAACAGCATTTCTCTGATTTCTTACATCAGCTCGTAGCAAGAACGTCGCCTTCAGTGTGGAGGAAGCACCGACTCTCTCATTAAAGTCTCTGCTAGCGACGTGACAGATTTTGTCATTTTGGAGGTGATATGAAGGGAACCTCATTTGTCTCATCATTAGTGAAGTACATACATTGAAAACATTTGACATTACATTTGAAAGATTTCTCCTCAATAATCTGCTGCACATAAATACAATAAATAATAAAATAATAAAACATATAAGAGGACCATATCGTGGAAGTCTCATGTGCGCTAACACTAACTGAAACAAATGAATGGTTATTTAAATGACTAAACACTTCTTCCCGTATCTTTAATACACCACAGGGGTGAGTTCCAGCCTGCCACATTTCCTCCATTGGCCTACTTTTCTTGATTTATGTCTTTTGCTGTGGCAACATAGAGCACCTGCTGTTGATCACAGGCAGGCGATTACTGGAAGGACTCCAACTAAGTTGTACTTAAAATATCTGTACTTGGCGTCGTCCCGCTGGGAAACGCTTGGCGTCGGTACAAGACAAACATTGAGTGATGTTACCCCGAGCAATTACACTTAATGACCACACACACACCCGGATACACACAGGCAGGAGGGCACACACACCCGGATACACACAGGCAGAAGTTCACGCACAACTGAGTGCATGTGCACATTCGTTTGCACATGTAATCTAATGTTGCAATTTACTTTTAATTAGAAAATCACCGATAGGAACCCACACGTGCACATGAGCTGTGTCCTCTGTCCCTCGCCACTCTAGCGTCCCGTCCTCCTGCTAGTTATGGCCGCGTTGTGTGTGGTTGTTGGTTCGCTCATCACTTCCCCTCTTTGCGTCGCCTCCTCTCTGCAGGACAGCTCCGGGATGCGTCTCTGGAAGAGGAAGTGGTTCGTCCTTGCTGATTTCTGTCTCTTCTATTACAAAGGTGAGTCTCTGCAGCCCTAACACACGGAGAAAAGGGTTGAAATTCACACTAATTAGTTAAAATAAAAAACCCTTTACATCAAAAATATCAACAAAACCTGCTCGTCGTAAGCTTCACATGTGTAGGATCTATTCAATGCCTTTTGTATCGGACTGGATTTTATTTTGTTGGTGTCTGACTGGGGTCGTTTAGGAAATTTAAATGAAGCAACCCATGGAATTCCCTGTAGAGGAATTTTAGAACCATCTATCTAAAATATACAAACGTTTTGCTGCCTCAAGAAAAGATCAGTTCAGTGTCATTTGTTCTTTAAAATTGAGGGAAACAAAGACAACCAGGCAAAAATGTTTTTCAATGGAGATGAATAAAATACGTCTATAATAGAAATGGGAAGAATAAGAATAATAAAAGGGCTTTGACAAAGTTCAAACATTTGATTGGATTCTCATAGTTGGAAATGAACGGCCGCTGACAAACGAGCTGCTGATTTTTGGGGAGGGGGGGGGGGGCATTAATCTGATCTCTGTCTCAAACACATGGAGAGATGTGGATGCACACTGAGCTGTCTCTATCTGCCTCTCCGTGCCTTCTGGGACGTGCTCCGCCGCCTCTTCGGACGGAATCAATTATCTGTTTCTGCTTCTTTCCGTCTCTCTCTCAGCTCAAGGCTCAAGAGGTTTCTCCTCTCGACATGAAAACACTTGATCTGTCTCTATTATATTGTTTCTGTCATCTTAAAGGGCCCCATATTGTCAAGCTAAAGGGCCCCACACTTTCTGAACTAAGCTTCTACAATGGTAGGATCCTCTTTCCTCTTTGGATACCCATCAGTGACCTGAGTTCCTTCGGGTGTTGTACTGATCAGATAAAAGACAAATTTAAAGGATAATGTCAATGGCCATTATTCACTATCTTTGAGGAAGCAATTCCATTAGACACGCAATCTCAATATTTCTAAACATGTGGATAGGAGGGAAAACCCGGAGGGAGAGAGACAAACCATAATAGTGGCGTTCTCTTTGGAAGCTGTCTGTCTTCACTCGTCACAGTCCGGCCTGCTCAATGTGCCAAGCAGATAAAAAAGACCTCGACGTCCCGCCTGCCACTCAGGGAATGTCACCTCCAAATGTCCTCAAAGTATTTTTAAACAATTACCGCTTTAATCCACAGCGCTCGCCTTATCACCCCTCAGTCCAGCGCCAACCCAAAACACACATACACACACACACACACACACACACACGCGCGTTCATCCCATCACCATATTTCTGCGGCGCGGTAGTCGCCGTGCGCGCACGCTTGCACACACGTGCACACACGCATTCTAGCACGCTGTCGCAATGTTCTGTTGAAAACAAATACTCAAGATATTTATTCACCGATGTGTGAACTAATTAACGGGGGACACATTCTGGTTGCACACTCGTGTCTGAGTTGGTAGAGGACCAATTTAGAACTGGTTGGTTTGTTTGAGGGTGAAGAGTTTAGGTCCAGGTGAAAGGTAGATGATGTCAGTGAGGCTCCATACAAATATAGATGCACGTGTGTGTGTGTGTGTGTGTGTGTTTGGGCTGGGCGGTATACCGGTATTAGATTTCCGTACGGCCAGTTACGAGCGAGTTGGCCAGCGAACAGCTGTTCAGGTCTCTTTCGGGGTCAATGATTAATGTGTTTACTTGAAAAAGCAATACCGTCACATACCAGGATACCGTCAGTCTTTCTAAATACCGTGATATGGATTTTTGGCCATAAAGCCCAGCCCTAGTGTGTGTGTGTGTGTGTGTGTGTGTGTGTGTGTGTGTGTGTGTGTGTGTGTGTGTGTGTACTGGACGGGTCAGCCACAGAGGAATGGCGGCTGGCTGCCAGTTGGAGCAGGCTCTCTGACACGGGGAGACCAGATGGGTGTGTTTGTGTCAGTGTGTGAGTGTGCTGATACTGGTGGCATCCAGCGAGGAAATGAGTGAGTGATGAGTGATATTCAATCTCTGGCTCTTTCCTCTCCTCCGTATCTCGCTCGCTGCTCTTCTCACCTTCCTCACCCTGTTTATCTACTCCCTGTTCTCTCTCTCTCTCTCGCTCTGTGTCTCACCAACAGACAGCAGAGAGGAATCGGTCCTCGGCAGTATTCCTCTGCCCAGCTATGTCATTTCACCGGTGAGACCTGAAGACCACATCAGCCGCAAGTATGCCTTCAAGGTACGCCTCCCTTTGCCACTGCAACCTTTCTAACACGTGATTTATATTCTTTAAAAAAATAATTGAAGTTGTATTCCTGCTTTTGGATTAAAACAAAACAACGAAGGCAGCAAAGAGATCCAAGCTAGAGAAGGAGAAATAACTTTTCGTAGCTGACAGCAATGAATGCAATGAATGCCGGCGCTTTCCACTCCCAAGCCGACTTGATGCCGCTGACGCTGTTGAACATGATTCCAATGTCAAGAGACTCAAGAGAAAATATTTTAAATACTGAGGCCCTTGTACTAAAACTATGTATCCCTCGTGCTATTTAAGGGTCTAATGAGTTTCCACAAAGTAACGTACATTGTTCATGACGGATACATTCATTATAAATAATACACTGAGCTTCTCATGACCTGCTGCGTCTTCAGAACAAAGCACTTCCACTGCGTCTGCAACAAGATGTGGTGGCACTAAACTTCACATCATCTATAGGGAACGGAACTTCATATTGTGTATTCAATTCTTATTGAACAAACATGTGTTGTACACACTTTTGTTTTAGAGCCTGTTTTAACTCGCAGCAATGAAAATGTTATTGACGTTGCAATTGTGCAATTGGAGACATGTCTGAGTGTCTCTCGGTGTCTCTATTGAGACAGACGGGCTCCTCTGGGACGGAATGAAGCTTCTCCGCTCCCCGAGGCAAGCGTCTGCCCTCGTGCTCCAATAGGATTCCACTCGTAGGGCACTTTGCTTGGCTGTTAAAGGAAAGCCTTCAGACCAAAGGGACCGAGTTTGATGGCTGCAGCCTCCGTGTTTCTCGGGTCTTCCCACCTGAGACAGGTGGAACCGAGGCGATGCAAAGCAGTCGAGTCAGGAACGCAAGGTGCGAGCTGCACAAGAGGTGAGGTCACATGGGCACAGTCTCGCTCAGTGAGTGAAAAACCTCCCTCACCAGCACGCACTGGGGCGGCAAAGAGTTTGTCAGTTTATATTGTCTTTTTTAATTTTAGTTTCAGTCATATGTTAACATCATATGAGGGTGGTTTGCGTTGTAACTGCTGCCCCCGGACGCACATCCGGACGGCCCGAATGAAACCTTCAAGCTTCGACAACCTTCTACCCCCTCCCCATCTCCCTGCCCCTCCCCCTATTCACTGAATGCTCTCCCCTCTCTTGTTCCCATTGGTGGGCTGCCCGACCGGGACCTCCCTCTGTCCCCGGGAGTCGCGTCGCCCGGTGACAGCCCTCCCGTAAATAGGTACTCTCACTCCTCCAGATGTGAACGTCATGTCTCCTTGTCTGCCGTCGGTGTGGCTTTTGGGGTCCAGCCCCCACAGGACATATACAGCAGCCGTGTATATCCACCCCCCCGCCGTGGCTTTTATGATGCATGTTTTGAGAAAGACGCCCTTTTGGCTGACGTGGTTGTGTAGTGTTTTCTGTCCGTGTTTTCATTTACTTCCCCCCTCATCTCTCCGTCTCTCTCTTGCTCGCCACATCCTTGTTATCTGGATATGAGTCTTTGTATTTGGGGCTTATCGTATCCGCGCTGCGCTCACCGCCTCCTCCATCTGCCACATCTACCGTACCGCCATGCAGCGGGCGGCTGGCTCGCAGGGAAAAAACTCAACCTCGCACTACTTTTCCAGAATGACTGTAGGAGTTTTTTTTTCACTTTGGTTACAAGCTTTGCAACCCCACAGTCACTAAAATGTAGATTCTTCCCAAAGCACCTTGAAGTCAATAAACCTGTTATAGAGTAGCTTCATAACAAGATTATTTGACAGAAAAGTAACACTGAAAGGAGGGAGGACTTTAAACTATGATGCCAGAGAGCCATCGTCTCCGTTTAAAATAAAATACCACTACAGCTTAAATTCAAGTTCTAAACTAGCAGGTTCAGGAGGACGCTCCTTATCGGGAGCTTTGTGGCGCTCTGGCTGCTGAGGCTTATCTTTATGAGCACAATGACTCTGCAAATAGCCCCCTGACAGAGTGTGTGTCTGGGGGCCGTTGTAAGGCCTTCAGGGTGCAATAAGGGAGGGATACTCTCCGGTTTGCAGAAAAAAAGCAGCCAGAGAGGGAAGGAAGTGATCGGGGCTGGAGAGTTAAAGGCGAATAAGGAAAGGAAGCGAGAGGCGGAAGGGAAGGAAGTCTTTAAACAATACAGTGGAGAAAAGAAGTGAGGAACACCCTCACAGCACCCACACGGTGCACAGGGAGAAGAAGAGGCGTAGCTGTGAAGGAGTTCAGCGTGTAGGCGTAGCCGCCGCACACTCGGAGCTCCATGAGCCACTCGCCATTCCGTCTCTCAATGTTATTTTGCACCGGCGGTGGGGCGTGCTGGATTCAGTCTCTATTGTGTGTGTGTGTGTGTGTGTGTGTGTGTGTGTGTGTGTGTGTGTGTGTGTGTGTGTGTGTGTGACGTAATTAGAACAGGGATAAAACAAGACCAGTCTTAATATATTGTAAAATGAACGTTTGGTGGGCGGGGAGGAGAGGTCGACCGATTGATGCGCATCTCGTCCTTCATCAGTGGAGCTGACTTCTCATGATGAAACATTTTTTTAAAAGCCACATGAAACGGCACTACTGATATTGGGCCTGTTCCACTTCTCTGTGTTGAGCCTCCTCGTCTGCTTTTTTTGCCGCTCATGTTAAACATGTGACTCACGGAGAAGATGTCCGTCAGAATGCTGACGGCAAGCGAGCAGATGTGTTCTGACAGCTCCTTCCTGAGGACGGCGCTGTGATTTACATCTACAGTCGGGGTTTTTGGATGATTGTTTGCTAACCCGTCTCCCCGCCTGTATCCTGTCCTCTCAACACATCTCTATAGTGACTGATGCTTCACATCTGGTGTGAAAAGACTTCTGACTTTCTCTGCTGCAGCTGATTTAAGTGACGAGTCAGCAGTTAAGGATGAAGTAATCTGTGTGTTCAGCAGCTGTGGGGTTGTGAATAACCTTTTGAATAGAACTGCCTCTGAGGTAGAGGTAGATATTGTTTTATTCAAACTCGTCTATTTAAGTGTGCTTTTTACTTGTGATGCAAGTACTGTATGTTTTTGTGTTGTGTCATCCAACTGCTATTGATTGTTTCTGTGTTTAACCATGTTAACTGGACTACTATTACCATTCATACGCTTGTGTATTATTATTATCATTATTCCTGCAAGAAAGTTGGTAGAAGTAAAAAAAAAAAAAAACAGGAATCAATTTGTCGATTAAGTGGAACTGCATTCATTTGGTTCTAAATATAACATTCCGCCAACCTTAAAACCCCCTCCCCAATTCCCCAATAAGTGCACAAGGTTATTAGGACTTGGACGGATGAAGTGAGCTGTGCAATCAGCTCCCTGGTCTCTAAATATGTGCCAGGAACCGCATCGAGTAGATACTCGAGCACAGTGAGTCAGGGAATTAAGGTTTAAAGGGATACACATCATGAAAATGTCCCCCTTTCAATGCCTTTGTATTTTAGTATCTGAAGCACCTGTCAACCCTGAAGTAAGAAGTAAGACGACCCAATCAGCTTTCTGTGGGCTTCCTGGATAATGCTGATTGAAAAGATGATGAAGTGATTTAAAAGGTTGATCAGATTTGACGTCTTATAAAAGAAAAGAGTCGGTGGTCAAATGCAGAAACTGAGACTGACTAAGGTGTGAACATGAAAATGAGTTTTTTATTAGTGCACAGCTGCAGCCGGGGACGTGAGTTTGTTTCAGCAGTCAGACAGAAGGGCCTTCAGAATCAAGCTGTCAGGGAGCCGATGTAGCAACGGGAGCGTTCCTGTTTATTTGTGTACGTGTCTGGGAGTCATGGGGGGACGCTCCTCATTTGCATTGTCTACAAACTGCTTAAGCGTGCACGGTGCATTGAACGAGTGATTCTTGTTGGTTCCCTTGTTTCGTGCACACGGGACGAATCGTGTCATTTCTACACGGCGTGAAAACAAATGGAGAAATCCCAGGGAAACCATTGCAGCCGCTGTGGATCCCACCACAACACTTATTATCCTGCAGTCATTATGCAGTGCATGAATCAGGGGAGGGAAGATTTAGCGTCTAATTACTTTTCATTTGCATGCATCTGCTGTTGAGTGGGCTCTCTCGTTTGTCTTCCAATCCCGGGAACACTGACTGAAGAAAGGAAGGATGGAAGGAAGGAAGGACGGAAGGAAGGAGAGAGAGAAGGACATTTGACGTGCTCGCTGGAGTGCAACTCACTTTAAAGAGCCTCTAATAAACCCACATCTTCATCAAGGATACAAAAGCTTTTCAATTAGACAGCTGTTGGTTCTGTTCTGTTATTTGATGGTGTGTTGTTTTTTTTTATCCCTGATAGCTGGCCAATTGCAACATCAGTGACATCACATTGAGATATTTCTCAGCACGAGTTCTGCAGCAGCACAATGTTCTAACTATGTGGATCATCAAAGCCAATGTCTTTGTGTCGGCCTCTCGAGGTCGTCTCCCCGGACTCGAATGAACTTAAAGGCAGAAATCCACAGCAGGAGGAATCTGAGGTAGCAGCGCCTCGACTGCTGGTCCCCTCGGTAGACCAGGAAGCGGTGCAGCGCTCGTTTGCTTTGGGCTGCAGAGAATCTCTGCTGCAGTTGCTGCTCTCTCCGCCTACACAAGTAGAAGAACCTTTTGAATAAAACTATGAGGCACTTTGCTAGAAGAGTGGAAAAAAGCAGAGAGACTGATGATCCTTCTCTGTGCGTTGGGATGAGAAACCTGAATAGTGTGATTAACTTGATACATTGACAACAGAAGGTCCTCTTAAGGTGCACAGTGATGCTTTTAGTATTCACTGCTTGCGAGCAGTCCTGTTTTTCCCCGTGATGAGATGGTGCAGATGTGTTCTGCCCTGTCGCTCCGCACCAATAAGTCTACTACAGCACTGACTAATAACCTTTTTTACTGTGCCTACAAAGAGACGTCACTCTGAAGTTCAGCTGCGCCTGCCATGAGCTCAGCACTTACATCCCACCGTACAATCACCCTGTCTAATGAGCCTCGCATTTCACACTGATACTTTTCCATGCCAGATCACTTCAATGATGTTCCGTCCCTTTTTTGGAGAGCTGTTGTGGTGTGAAATGGGGAGCATAATGAAAAGCTTTCATATTCTATAACTGTATACGTCTGTAAACTGTTATTTTACCTCGTATGTGTTCTTATCAGTTTTCTAAGCTGTAATAACGGAAAAAACATGTTAGTCAGGGGACCTTGGGCTTCCTTTTTTTCTGACACATTTCCTCTCCTCTGCTGTAACAGAACTGTTCCTTCCATCGATCAACAGTTGTTGCTTTGTTGGTCGTTACTGGCTGATTTCTGTGTCTGTGGTTCCTCTCATCGCCTCTCCCCCCGTATTGGTCGATACGTATGTGGCCCTTGATGTTGTTTTCTTTTGTTGGACAGCATGACATCTCCCTGTCTCTTTGAACCAAAGCCGAACCAGCTGATCCCTGTGACCTGCTGACCTTTGACCCAACCTCTTCTCTCTCTCTCTCTCCCTTCCTATAGGCCAGCCACACTGGCATGCGCTCGTATATTTACAAGCGGAGCTCTGTGATTGGCTCGCAGGCGGAACACACTGGCATGCGGACGTATTACTTCAGTGCCGACACCCAGGAGGACATGAGCACCTGGCTGAGGGCCATGAACCAGGCCACACTGATGCAGAACAACAGCAACACACCTGTCAGGTACCACACACGCGCACACACACGCACAGCATGTCTCATGCATGCAGCAACATGCTAAAAAGGTCCTCTAGTACATTTGGTCACTGAACTCTTCCAGATCTTAACATTTACTGTTTCCACCCTGAATACTTTGAGTGCCTCACACCATGAGCGCCCCCTTGTGTCGTTTGCTGTCAATCAAGCAGGAAGCTCTTTACTAGCGCTTCTGATTTTAGTGTTTAAAGGAATGGTGTGCACCAGCAGGGACAGTCCTGGTATCCTATGGTACCATCCTATGGTATGATCGTTATGAAAACTTCTCACAGTTGTCTAATTGGTGGAGACACACAACAGCGAGGCAATAATTATGTTAATTATGTTGCACTTCTCGGGACAATGTGTTCATTTATTTTCTAGCTAGCTTGATTTATATTCATTCATTATCTGCAATTAAACAGAGTTTCACTCATAATCCTCTTTAAAACTAAGTAAATATTTCACACTGAATTGTTTATAAATACATGCGAGCACCGTGCATAAAACGTCATCATCGCAGCCTTAGCGAGACATTACTTGTAAATTAAATAAATTAAATTCCAATAAAAGGATGCAATAAGCGCAGAGTGTAATTTATCACTGCATATAATTCCTGGAAGAAGCTCCCCGCCCTGTTTTAAAAGATCTGAGCCAGTCAGTCATGCTGTAGCATATGAAAGTAGTGTATTTTATATTCTGAGATGTTTGTTTGCTTCCAAAGAGGACATTCCGATGTGGTGAAATGCTCCCCCCCCCTCCCCCCTCCCCCATGTATTATTCATATGTTGACGTCGGGAGCCGGCGCTGATCAAATGCGTCCCGTCGTTCACTGGCAGCCTCAGACACCCGCAGCTTGTAGCGCTCCGCTCTCCTCTTTTCTTTTTGGAAGGGGAAATCCCACAAGACCAAGGAGTTGTTTATGACTGAAGGGGGGGGGGACTAAAGACCGCTTCCACTTGGGACCTTTTTAAAACCACATTTCAACCTCCTGTTTCTGCATTCTTAATGCAGGGATGGAATGCTCTGCTTGCAACACTCTGAAGCGAAAAGACGTTGCCTTCTGTGCCCCATTTAACAGTCTGAAAGGAACTTTGCAGTGATCATTTGTATGAAATATCTCCAGATATCCAGCACGCCGCCACCTTTTTAATCCTTGTTTTCTGACTTTGGTTCATTGCATTTCAGAGGGTGGATTCCTCTCACTTCCTGTCAAAGGGGATTTCCTTAATGAGTTTGGTAGCTAGCTGTGGGAACAAGACTTTGCTGGTCGTCTGCTCTGCTTTAAAGGGGTCGTGTATTCAGCCCTGTGCGGAAGGTTCGGGGATGAGTTGTTGAGTTCCTCTTTTATGTGTCTTAAGACTTCCAGCTTAAATTCAGTCCAGCGCACCAGAACAAAGGCTGAGATAAGAACTGAAACGGTGGAACCGGACGTCCATCAAATGTCAGCTGTGCTTAATTATATCGGTTAATCCAAATATTTAACGAAGGACTCGGCCAGACGTGACTTATCGCAATCCCACCGCTGTCATGTTAGTTTTCTTTACGAGGAGGATACGTCTGAAATGATTCTCAGAAAACGTGAAGAATAACTTGTGTGTAAAAGAGTGTAAAAGTCTGACAACTACGCCGGCTTTCTGTGTGATGTCATCTCTCAACAGACCGTCGGACAAGTTCGAGACCTTTAACCTGTTCCAGCAGCAGGCCGTCCCGCAGATGAACCACGGCAACCACCACAAGACCCCGGGCCCCAACGCCACGCGACCCGGGGTCCACGAGGTCCTCCTGGAGCCCAGGCACCACGCCACCGGCGAGCGCTGCAGCTTCCACAAGGATGCCGCCGCAATGGAGCACGCCACGAGCGCCGCAGTCCTGGAGATGGACTCGCACGCGTCCCTCTCCTCCGACCACGTGGCCTCCGCCCTCCCGCAGTTCGACCACGCGTCGGCCTCGGCGCCCGTGTCTCGAGCCGCCTCCACGCTGCCCTCCGGCGTCTGCACGAGGAACGGCCTGGTGTCCACGCCCAGCCCCATCCTCGAGCCCAACGGGATCGCGGCGGGGACGTACCAGAGGGGGCCGGCGGCGACTCCCCCCAGCGACACTCCCAAGCAGGGGCACCGGAGAAACACACTGGAGCAGGTGGAGCAGTGGGTCAAAGTGCAGAAGGCGGAGCACAAAGGGTACGCCTCATGTTTAGTGTGTCATGGCGGTACAAGTGTATAAGTAGAGAGAAGCTTTCTGTGACCTTTTTAGTCGTCCTAATGTGTCATGAGCAGGTGTGCAGAGAATAAAATACTGAGCCTGTTTTTATTAAGATATACGATAGGACCAATTTCTTCCTCAATAAACTTTTTTTTAATCGAAGTTCAGGGTAAGAATAATATCCAAATATTCTTTTTATTGGTTTATTAAAACCTGCTTCTCAACAGCCCCCCATCCAGAGAGAACACCCTCCCTCGCCGCACGCCGCCGACCCAGCACAAGTTCCCTTCCATCGACGCATGTCAGACCCTGCCAAAGACGCCCCGCCAGAGCCCCGCCCCCGGCCGACTGGGCGAGTACAAGTACGCCCAGGACCGCCTCAGCCACTTCCGGCTGGCCCCCGACCCGGGGCCCAACACCGTCTGGCAGCTGTACGAGTGGCAGCAGCGCCACCAGTACCGCCACGGCAGCCCCACGGCGCCGCTCTACACCCCGGCCCCGGACTACCCGTTCGGCCCCCGGCCCCCCTCCACTGTGCCTCCCTCCTCCTCTGCGCCGAGGTCCGAGGGGCCGCCCCGCTGCGTGTCGGTGCCACCTTCGTCCGCGGACCTCCCTCCCCCGGGGCCCCCGCCCGGCAGCAGCAGGACCCTGTCGCCCACGCGGAGGCCGCACACGCCGGCCGGGCGGGTGACTGTCAAGCCCGGGGGCAACAGGTCCGCGGTGGACGTCCCCTTCGCTCTGTCCCCCCGCCGGGCCAAATCTCAGCTGCTTAAGGTAAAATAAAGGCGCACAGAAAAGCAAAGGAATGAGATTAGACATCTTGAGCATGAGCCTCGCACTCTTATCCAATCAAACGACGGCCGACCCAAATCCTCAGCTCCGCTGTTATCAACCCACAGATAATTATTCACATGCCCCCAGGGTATGAACGAATAGACGGAATTCTTCATCAACAGAGGAAAAAGCAGCAGGACTGCAGAGCAGTGCTGTAACGTATGAAGGAGAGACACCGTAATGCTAGCAGGACATTACTAATAAGACATGGAGAAGTCCTGCTGTGTGCATCGCGTGAGAAAATGTCCCCGTCCTGCCGGTTGTTTGTCTGCTTCCCGGTCCAGAACGGCGTCAGTCATTCTGATGGTGGACCTCTGCTCCACTGAACACAATCCTAGTTTCAGCAGCGGACTACTTTATGCAAACTGAGAAAACTAAAGCAACTTCATTAGAATTTTGCATATCACATTTCTGAAATTTAGTGAAAGAACACAAATATGCAAATTTCCGCCCACAACCACAAGCAACTCAATTTTGCCCAAAGATAATAAATAAAACAGTGATTTGTTATCAAGGTCATATGAAGCATCCTCTAAAAGAAGACATAGGATTATTTTGTTTTATTGCTTAAAGGCACATAGTCCGTTATTAGGTTCTTTATTCTCATCATCATATCCTAACCTCCTGTGTGTGTATTGTATTGCTGTACTGTATGTGTGTAAAACCCGTTGTCTATGTGTTGTCAGGCTGCTACTATCGAGAGACGGTCGTTGCCTCCATCCGGCTACATCACACACACAGTCAGTGCCCCCAGCCTTCACGGCAAAACGGTACGTCCGACAGACGCAGCATTGCAGATCGCCACATTCTAACAAGCAACATGCATGAGGCTCCGATTTAATTCGTCACTATTTGGAACATGGAGCAGAAACCCTGAGGCTCGACGAGGCCTGTGTGGGAGTGGTTAAGCTTCTTCTTCTTCACGCTGTGCCCAGAGGAACAAACCCGTAACACATACCGCCCCCGGTCTCCTTCGGCCTTTCGTCAGCACGGGCCCGCCGGCTGTCGCCGAGCATTGTGGGAGACACTGTCTGTCGTCTCCAGTGTGTTGCCGCGAGTTCTGCCTTTTGGTTTCGACGCCGTTAATCCTCTTAAATCCCGCTTAAAGTGGCCGCCGCTGCTCTGAAGGCCACTTTTTGAACGCTAGAAGCCTTCTGCCGTCGTTCGCCGTGCTCGGTTTTGACGCCAGATGTGTTGTACTGTGGTGCCCGACAGCCCGAGGAGCTCACGCTGCTCCTCATCCAGCTGCGTCGGCACCAGGCCAAGATGGCCTCCGCCCGCCAGCACGCGTTCACCCATCTGCAGCGGCTCAACGGTCCCACCGGCGCCCGCCACCACGACCACTTCCTCGCCACCAGCCCCCTCCTCAGCTCCGGCCCCTCTCCGGTGTCCCACCTCGGACATGTGAGCCTCTCAGCTCCCCTGGGCTCGTGCAACACCCAGGTGGGCCCCCCCACCCCCTCCTCATTTGACCAGGGGCTGGTAGAGGTCGCCACTAAACGCAGTGCAGGTCTGCACCAAATATATTTCAACACATAATTAACATATATTTCTTATTCTGAATTTTTGACGTCTTTCTATAAAAATCTCAGAATCCTTCATATGAACTCATCTTACACTCCTCTCTGGCCATTTCGAGCACAGATAACTGATGCTCTTCATTTTAATTAACTTCTTAATTGAAGGTACTCATTACTTTTCATATGGTAAGTATTTATTCATGGTATTACCACAAAATATTGTGGATCTTTTTGCCATATCGCTTTCCTATATTTGTAAACGTGATTGACAAAATAAAGTTGTATTTATTTGTAACCATGTATCTCGGTGCCGGATGATTAAGATCAAAAAACTGTGAGGATAAATAAAAACAAAGACACAAACGATAAAACAACAACAACAACAGCAGCAGCATCAATATCCAAGTGTCGGTGCACCAGTGGTGACCTCTACCCAGAAGCCCCGGCGCTGTAGCGGTGTGACCCCGGGCATGGTTGACCTGCCGGCCTTGCTTGCGTCATAGAACCATCTCCTTTTTCATGTGCTGCTCCGAGCCGGCCCGCCTCCATTCCGTGCTTCCAGTGAGTCTGTCCGTTAGCATGTCGCGCCGCCGGCTGCTCGACTCGTGGCGCTCTGGCTGGATGCGTCGGCCCTTTGGTCCTCTTGACTTGTGACTCTGGTGGTTATTTGTTGTTGTTGAGTGACCTGAGCTGAAGTCGAGCCGAATGCACCGATGTCTGAGTACCGGCTGCTTCCCATTGGATCTGGTTTGTGTCTTTGTGTGTTGCAGTAGGAGAACATTAGTTACCGGGCTGTTCCTCCATGTGTTGTGATGCATGTTGGCGCAGACACATAACGAGCATTCCTTCTTCAGAGTCCAATGGTTTCATTCCTGTCGACGGCTGTTTGTCTCCCTCTAGAGCGATGACACCTACATGCAGCTGAAGAAGGACCTGGAGTATCTGGACCTGAAGGTGAGAGAACCACAGCTCCTCCCGTGATCCCCGTTAGATGTTTTTTTTGCCGTGCCTTTAAAAAAGAAATGTCTCTAGCTCAAACTAACGCTTGCAAGTCGAGGTGCTCGGGCTCCTGCGAGACACAGCAAAAAAAAAGCTCCCCGGTAGACTTCTACCTCCTCTCATTGACCTCTGTGTCTCTGTGATTCTGACTCGCAGATCAGAGCTCTAGAGCCCCTGATCCTCGCAGTTCACAGTTTACTACTGCACTGCACTGCTGGGCCTCTCAGGCCTCTGATGAACGTAAGCTGTGTGTGTCCGTGTGCGACAGCCACGTTGCGTGTAGTACGTCTGTGACTGACTGTGTGTGTGTGTGTGTGTGTGTGTGCGTGCGTGCGTGCGTGCGTGCGTGTGTGCGTGCGCAAGTATGTCCAAGTGTCTTTGAGTAGGGACACATCCGTCTCGTCTGTGTGTGAGCGCGTGAGTGTCTTTAGATGAGGACCATCCCATTGCTTCCGGCTCCGCCTCCACGGCTTGAATGGCATCAGACGTCTTACCTGTGACCTTTGAACCTGTCCCCCTCCCACCCCCCCCGCGTGACGATGTTGCCGATGACGAGTGGGCATGGGACGGCTCGGCAGTGCATGTGTTGTGGCTGTGGCCCGGTGGTTGAAAAGCCAGCTGCTTCTACCATCGTCTCTGAAACGCTGCACCTCCTTGACCAGAACACAGGGCCCGGCGGCGTTTGTGGTCACAAACTGACCGGCTTCAGAGCACAAGAAAGGGCGGCAATCGGGGGAAACCTCATTGTGAAATTTGCACTTGTGCTCTGTTTCACAATGTTTTTCAAATGTTCCAGGAGGTTATTTTTGACCCAGTTATAGTCCACTATGTGTTCCTAAAACAAATGGCGTACTGTAGAGAGGTTTTCTAGTCAACTTGTGCAGGGCTTCAATGTCTCCATAGTCATTGTGTTGTTCATGGCAAGAGCAGATGTTGTGTGGAGGACGACCTCACTCGTGTTGTCGTATTCCTCGAGGCGGAGAGAACGCACCGCCGATAGTGTGTCTCAGCCTGGTGATACTTAGTGCGTAGCTGCTCTGCCTGTTCTCCCTGTTCCCCGTACCTCCTTCATCTCAGCCCCATCGTGCTCAGACGCGGAAATGCTTATTTTTCCATTTCCAGGTGGCCGGGAGTCAGACGCTGAAGGAGTCGGGGAAAGCTGTCAAGGTGGCAGAGAGTGACGTGGACGTAAGTGCGGCCTCGACAAGTAAAATGAGGGACATTCACCTTTTTCTCATCGCTTACTTAAGAAAAATCTGGCAAATGTATACAACGATTTTCTTTTGCTGATTTAGTTTGATGCGAAAAAGATAATCGAGTTAAAGCATTTCTATGAATCATTAAGATAACACATCAAATGTGAGGATAAAGTGAGACTTAGTTTGTACACAATGTGGAGAAGTAGAAAATGTAACTCAAGTCATTTCCAGGTCTGGATAAGAAAAAAGCGGTTTAAAGGCAAAGTAATGTTGGTTTAAAGACTGAGAGAATGTCTCAAAAATGAGGGGAAAAAAATGAAAGCGCATGTTGTTCATGGCGTTGAAAAGTAAATAAGGCAAAGACAAGTTATGGATGCTGAGAAAAGAGTGTGGGAGGACACGATAAAGTATTCCTCTGGTCCACGGGGGGCCACTAGAATGGGATGGTGTTAACAGGTGAGGGCCGTTTGTATCTATATATATCTCTATATATATATATATATATATAATATATAATCCAGACCGTGTCTCCAGCATGCGCTACACACGCGGCTGTTTCAACAACACCAGCGTGGAGACAACAGCATTCATTCACTTCATGTGAAAACTGCCATGTTATGAGGAGAAGTGCTGCTCGGATCACCAAGTGAGTTTGCATAGCCTCCCTTTCCCTCTCTTAGCTCCGTCTGCCCCCACCCCTGCAGGTGAAGTTAAGTCGGCTGTGCGAGCAGGACAAGATCCTCCAGGACCTGGAGGCGAGGATCAGCTCCCTGAAGGAGGACAAGGTACAAGCTCCGTTAGTACTGTGCACTCCCGATCAGTCACACGGTCAAATTGCGGCACAAGTCGACAAGCAGAACGTGGTTGAGGAATATGAGGGAAGGAGGGTCAGTATATTGATTTCGCAGACTGTTTTTCTGATTCTGGAGAGGAAAGGTCGTCATCTGTGCAGAAACACATGAAACAAACACACACACAAAATCTGCTGAGGTAAAGCGCACAAGTAAGAAGAAATCAAATGAGGTCTTATATTAGAAACATACTGCCCTCTGGTGGCATTTCCCATAGCGTGCCATCTGAACACTTTCAGAGCAGGTCGCAGGGAGGCAGGTCTTGTTGCTGCTTTGGTTGACCTCAACGTGAACGACTCCTCCCTCAGGACAAGCTGGAGGGTGTGCTGGACGTGTCCCACCACCAGATGGAGCAGTACCAGGAGCAACCGGCCCACGCGCACAAGATCGCGTACCAGCAGAGGCTGCTGCAGGAAGACCTGGTGTCCATCCGGGCCCAAATGTCACGCCTCTCCACGGTATGTATATATATATATATATATATATATATGTATATATATACATATATATATACTGTATATACCTGTACGGTGTATATGTGTCTTAACTCTTGCACCAAACACTACAGTCAGGGGGGCCGGGGTTGAAATGGATCATAACAATTGTGAATGTATGCAAACTGATGAAATATGAGGATTTCCTGTTAGTATTCACAAGTGTGCTGGATTAAGTGTGTGTATGTGTGTCCTTGGCATGCCTGTGAGGCAGTATGTGCCCGTACAGAGTGTGTGTATGCGCACCGATGCCTATAGTTACGTTTGTGTATCCACATCGATTTCTCTATGAGGACGCGTGTGTACTGACACTGTTTGTGTAACCTGGGACTGTGTGCGTCTGTCGGTGTGCTGCAGGAGATGGCACAGGCCTGGGAGGAGTTTGGCAGGTTGGAGAGATCAGTGGAGCAGCTGAGGACGGCGCTGCAGGCTCACATGAACCACAGCGCCACCCCTCAGGTGAGACCTGGTACTACAGCTCGCTTACTTAACTGTTTTTCAGTTTGGAGATCCAGTTTTTCCTCGTAGGCTGCGTTTCATTCACTGTCTCTGGCTTCGTAACGGTCAAAGCCAAACAAATAACTTCATGTTCACTGTATCCCGACAACAGGACATGTAAAAACTTCAAGCAAAAGATCAAGCTCTGATGGATTATTAAATCTGTGATTTTAAAAACTCAGATGAGTGTGTGTGTGTGTGTGTGTCACTCTGCAGCAAGAGAAAGCGGAGATGAAGCGAGAGCTGTGGAGGATCGAGGACGTGATGGGAGGACTGAGTGCCAGCAAAGCAAACTACAAGATCACCATTGACTCGGTCCAGAACCCAGGTGGGTAACCACGGCAATGCAGAAGGCTACTTTTTTGGGGGGAATAATTGAGAATTTTATACAATTGTTATCAAAATGAGTTTTTATGATGAGATACAACGTGACACTAGTTAAGAATTTCCACACCTTGATCCCTGCGCGTATTCTCGCCCTCTCACCAGAGAGGAAACTTGTGCCTTCGGCGTCCGACCTGGCCGTGTCTTCTTTGAGCACCGAAGTCCAGCCGCCGCCTCGTAGCTCCGCCCCCAGGATTCTCGCCCACACTTTGCCTCACAGCACGGTGCCAAAGTGGGTGAGTGTGCTCCTTCCCCACAGCCGGGACTTATTGCCGAATCGCGTGTGACGGCGTTTAAGGGTTCAACGCGGCAGCGGTTGTTTTTTTTCTAAAATGCCCACCCTTTTTTTTTCTAAAATGCCCACCCTCCCTGACCCCGCTGTCCAGGCGGAGGACGACGCCGCCCCCCCGAGGCCGCCGCTGCCTCGCCTGTGCGACTACGAAGAGACGCCGCCCGCGGTGCCGCCGCTCCCCCGGGAGGCCTCGGTCATCCGCCACACGTCGGTGCGAGGGCTGAAGCGCCAGTCGGACGAGAGGAAACGGGACAGGGAGAGCGGGCAGTACGTCGCCAACGGAGACTGTAAGGTACTCTCAGCTCCGTGGGCAGGAGGCCGTGTAGATGCACTACGGGGATTTTAGGGCACAATTGAGACATGCCGTTCTACAAAGAGTTTTTCTGGTTCCAGGCGGACTTGCGGTCTTACTTGAGTGAACCAGAGCTGCCGGGTCTGAGCCAACAGAACGCTGCGTCTGACGAGTACCAGTATTTCCAAAGCAAAGGTATCTGAAGTGTGTTAATGTGAAATCCATTTAACATTTAATAGAAAATTCCAGTTTTCATTAGTCTACTTACATGGCTCGTGGTTATTTCACATTTATTTATTTATTTCCAGGGAACAAACCCTGAGAAAAATGTAGTTGGCAAGCTTTAATATAATTGATTCAAACTTATATAGACCAGTGTATTTGTGTTAAGAAATACATATTTTCATTAGAAATCCAATTTCTTTAGAATCAAACATGATTTAAAAGATGTAGTGCTTATCTTCCGAATGCATTATCCCAAGGTAATGAATTGTATCGTCACTCACAAGAGTATAATAGTTCAATGTTTCATTCACGGAAGGTTATTCTAATTAATAAATAACACTTTTAATGAAATGAAAAATCATACTATTACTCTGCGCCAATTCAGCTGAGGAATGTATTTGACCGGTGTTGGTGTGTATATATATAATCCGTTCTAGTTGTTCCATTTAGTATTTGTGTGTTCGGTCGCTGTGTGGTTTCATTGTGCGCCTTTTTGTCTGGCTCTGCTGATCCCTGGCCTGTTCTTATGCACCAGGTCCGTCCGGGTGTCCGCTCCGACCAAACCAGTCCGACTCCATCGCCTCCTACGTCACCCTGAGGAGAGGCCCGGGCAGCGCCGCGCCCAGGGTGAGTCCACAACGCAACGGCTGCAGATCCCTGGTGATCAGCTAGCAAAGCGCTCCCTAACCCTCCCCCATCTCCAACCCCGTCCCCCGTCCCACCAGGAGCGACCCAAGAGTGCCTTGGAGCGCCTGTCGTCGCCCACGGAAGCTCAGCAGCCCCCCAGCGGCCAGCCGCGCGGGCGGATGACCGCGGAGGAGCAGCTGGAGCGGATGAAGCGCCACCAGAGGTCGCTGGTTCGAGAGCGCAAGAGGAACCTCAGCCAGGGCGAGCGCTCCGCCGTGGGCCTCTCCGCCTCCGGCGTGGGCCCCCGGCGCTCCTCCTCCTCCTCCAGACTCCCCTCCGGCACCGCGGACCCTCCGCCCTCCGTACGTTACCCCGTAGCCCCGCGAGGCAGCAGCAGACACAGGGAGCACCAGCACCAGCACTGCTGCTACACCACGCTCCAGCCCCCGGCCACATACTAACCCAAGCAGGAACCCTAACACGCTAGCCCCCCCCCGCGTAACCAGGGGTTCTTTGCGTTAGCACTAACATGCTAAAGGACGGGGGCTGAGTTAGCTTGGTTTACGCTTTAAGGACGATGGGAGGCCAGTTGGGCACAGGGAGGGGAGGGGGGACACTCTGGCAGCCCCTCCCTGTTTGTTTGATCTTGTTAGCACTGCCCCCTGGTGGCACCTCACTGACACGCTCCTGAATGTAGATCCACCGAGAAAAGGAGGAGATGGAAGGCATCACCGGAAAGTAGAGAGAAGAGCCCGTTTATGTACATCTACACGCCGTGTACTTGTACACCTTTTATTTATTTACTGAGGGATATTTTCAGTATACAGTTGTACAGTTATATTTTGTAGAGATTTGCTATATAGAGCATATAAAGGAGCGGGGGAAGTGTTGGAGAAATAAGTATTCAGGTTGATGGAATATGAAGAAAAGAGGCAATGCCAGTGGCACAAATCATGATCACACCTCCTTGCTTTCTTTCCTTCAAATGAAATCCAAGTGCCTTGTTTCTGCTGACTATCTTTTTTGCCTTTGTCCCAGATTTACCTCCTTAAATCAACATTTTAATTAATCAAGGTGGTCCGTAATGATGCGAGAGCTCAAAGGATGATTTTCTGTGTAGTAGGAGAGATGCTGCTCTTTTTAACCCCTAAAGGAACACTTTGACATTAAGACTAAACCTGCCCTTTGGTTTCCGTATGGAATGCTAACAATCCTAACAATCCTAACAATGTCAAAGTCTTCCGGTTAGAGAACACAATGTTTTTATGATTCCAGACTAAAATCTGCCAGTAATCAGACTACTTTTCCCTGAAGTTTAAATGTCACAGTGAGCAATATATAGTCTGCAATCGTCACCTTGTTTCAGTGCATATAACCATAAACACCAGAGCATTCTTAATTTTCTCTACTCCACCAGCATAAAACACGTTTACACCATTTTATATTTGAACTAGCATTAATACAGCCTTTTCCTGTGCACATTGAAATGTTATTTTCTATTGTTTAACAGTGGTTGATAATGACGTTGCCACAATTAGAGATCTGTACGCTCACAGAGATTTTTCAGTGGCCTATGCTATGCTGTTTTATGCATCATAAGTATACAGGACAGGTCCATGCCACAGGGCTGAAATGCAATAATAATAAGATAAGAATAGTAAGGAACAAGGAGCGGACAACTCCGTCACAAGATGGAAACAAAGTATTCTCCTATTTATGGTCTATTTGAGGATAATTTACTCATGAACATCATGTTGTATTGATGAAGACTTGAAACAAGCGCTGTAGACTATAAACTCATCTTTACTGCGTTTTATGTATGTTTGTTAAAATAAAGACATGCACACGCTAATACTCCCGGGAAATAATCAAATCCAAATTCAACCAAGTCGTTCCTTTCAAACAAGTGGCCTTTATTTGGGTTAATTGTACAGTTTAGCATTTAGTCTGCTGTCCGCTCCTTGTTTCACTTTTAACCCGGAAAGCTGTTGCGCTACATTGATATTTATCCTTCCACAGCTTCATCTAAGAACAACAAAGAAATAAATAGTTACAGGAGGGTGGAGAGTAGAAATCTAATAGAGAAACTAGAGAAGTGAACCGCTAATCGCCATCTAACTGTGTCATCGAGAAGCAACGCACAACTCTGCCCTCTTCTTTTCTATCATGTAGAGACTCGACAATAAAGAGTTCCTTGCTTCTCAACCTCCTCTTGGCTGTGTTCTTCCTAATCTGTCCCGGGGGGGGGGTTTGATGAATCTGTGTCCGCATGGTTTCTCTTTCTCTCTTCCCCTCTTCGTGTGAGTCTGTGAGTGTGTGTGTGTGTGTGTGTGTGTGTGTGTGTGTGTGTGAGTGTGATTCTCCTGGATGCTCAGAGCATGTTGAACACGTCGTGTGATCAGACCCCGCTGCAGGCTGCTGGAGGGGGAGCGATGCATGCATGACTTATGACTCTCCTCGGATGCTTACTCACAAGTACCTCCGTACCACACACACATACACACACACACACACACACACACACACACACACACACACACACACACACACACCAATCTGAAAATAAGAGTGGCACAAGAGAAGCATGTGTACAATTACAGCTTCCAGATGAATAAACCCAGTCTCCACTGCTCTTCTGCCACGGCTCCGTGTGGGTCGGTCTTTTATTTCGCTTAATTCAATTATATAAACATGTTGTGAGTCATTTTTTTTCATTGCTCTTTAAAAGTATTCAAGGCGACAGTGATTATTTGCATTGCCTATCTAACTGCAGGTTGTTCTTAATCATCTTTTGCTCTGATCTGCCCAAGATTCACTTTTTTACAAGCTGTTTGTTCAGTGCAAGAAATTCGATAAGCATCAGTGAATAATAACAAAATTAAAATAAATTTTCAAAATTCTTGCAAACTGCTTTAATACGTGTTTCATAACTAAATAATGAACTTTATTACACTGTAAACCTGTAGATCTCCTGTGGACACAATATTATAGACACTTCATCTACACTCAAAATAACGTTGAACATCGAGGGCCTTTTTAAACATGTTCAGGTTTTGGCGTCCGCTGCCGTCGTCTCCCTACATGCTTTGCACATAAAGTCCCTCCAAGTCCTCCTCACTGGCCTTTAAAGACTCAAACCACAGCAGCAGATCCATCTCTCGCTCTGCAGGCCGCGTGTGTAACCCCGACTCCTGCTGTTTCCAGGTGTTTGACTGGCAGGAGGAGCGACTCGCTGCCGAGGGTCAGAGCGACGAAGGGTGGAGTCAGGCGAAGGAGAGGGGGCGGATCCAGTCGGATGGGTGGGTGGTGGCGACGGCAGTGCCCATACGAGAGGTGGATGTGGAGCCTCTCGACTACGACCTGGATATCAGCCGGGAGGTAAACACTTATCGCTCACGGACAAGGGGGGCGGGACACGGATACATGCTAATCCTCCAACACGTAACTGTCCATCCAACAGCTGTCCAAACCGCAGAAAGTCCCCATCCCGGAGCGCTACGTGGAGTCGGACCCCGAAGAGCCCCTGAGCCCGGAGGAGGTGGAGGAGCGCTCGCGTCGGGCCCAACGCATGAAGAACCTCTTGGCCAAATCCAGGCACGCCGCCTCAGACAACGACTGATTCTACTCAGTGTTTTAATGGACTTCAAAATGCTGTGTTTGTTTAGAGAAAATCCAAATGCACGATTGACTCGCTGTGTTTGTGTCGCGTCTACAGTTTTCGGAGCGTGCGGGCGTCCGCCCCGCTGGACTTCGGCGAGCTGGACTCGGCTCTGCAGCAGCAGGAGAGGATCATGACGGCGTCCCACGCTCTGGCCGCCGAGGCCTCGCGCAAGAGCAAGCTGGTTGCCGGTCAGTGCACCTCAACTACCACAATGCATCACACGACACTCACATGGCGCTCTGTGGCCTTCAGGCGTAGGGTTTAATCATCCTAACCTTTGCCTAGAGGCAGGGTACAGGGTTGTCACGGAGACATGGCCTCAGATTGCTGTGATTTGTCCCCGGTGTGCAGGGGCCGAGGGGATGCAGAGTCGGGGAGCATGTCCAGGTACCCGCCGTTTCCCTCTCGGGTGGTTGTGTTTCACAGCTCGGTGTATCAGGAATGTGCACAGATTGGTGACAGAAGGGACTCAGACCCATCGGAAAAAAACATTCAGTTCAGAACAGGAAAACTAATCTGTGAGAATAACGGAAAAAGCTGATAGAAAAACCATATTTGACCTTTGGTGGCTCATGTTGAGGTTTGTGGCTTAGCCCCTGAGACCAATCCGTGTGCAGAGTGTGTTCTCGTTGTGGTCAGCAGGGGTCACGTGTCCCCCAGAGCTGCTTGGGTGAAGCGTGGTGGCCTTTGATGTGCGTGTTTTCAATGCGAAAAGGGGAAAATGAATGTTGAATTCTTGCAGGACGTTTGACATTCATACTGCTGACGCCTGCTGGTTTGTGCTGCTTCTGCTTTCCTCAGGAAGACTTTACCACCATAAAACACTTTATTGCATCACTCCAACGCCGGGAGTAGATGGTTTATTGTTTTATTGTTACTTTTAAATGCACATTTCGAGCTGGCACTCCTCTTCAATTCAATTTTATTTGCACAGACCGACTTCACGGACTTGCTTGTCCTCGGGGCTGTGAAGCATAAGACATCCTCGCCTTTAAAAAAAATAATGAAAAAACGCCCCTGAAAACAACTACACATGGAAAAAAGGAGAGTTTTCAGGCAGAGCTAAGGAGGAATCGCCCTCCCAGGAGGGATCGAAGTGCAGTGAAGTCAAAGGATGACATTTTTATAAAAGATTCTTCCAAATGACTCAAATCCACCAGAGACATTTTCCCCTGGAAGCGGTTTGTCCTCGATTCATGTCAACAATGGAAATGAAAGGTTTTCTTTATTCTTTTATTGAGGAATGTGAACAAAACAAACCCGATCATTAGACAATTCTACTGTGATTAAATGTGTGTTTCATCCAGTCAAAGAACCCACAAATGTGTTCTGTGTTTTTTTCGCGTCTCCAGCCAAAGCTGCAGCAGAGCACTGACCAGCGGAGACGATGCCGCGGCCGAGAAGACCGAGGAGCTCATCGCCTTACAACTCACTGACTGCGTCAACTAAATCTATTCATGCGTGGGCACAGGACACCTTTCTCTAGTTTTGATTGCTTGTTTGGAAACAAATTCTGCACAATGCACAATTAAGCAATAATAATTTATAACACAAGTTATTTAATCTGCAATTTGCCGTATTGTCGTTTTTATGAGTGAATAAGAGTGAGACGAAAGCCAATGCCGACGTGTTGCAACTACAACTACAGCCCGTTATTTATTACATTGTTTGGCTTAAAGTGCTTGTTCAACTCTTACTGTACATTTTCTAAATAACAATGATCATGCTCCAACGTACATGCATTAGAATATAACGTGAATTAAAAAGTGAAATATTCTGTTTTCCTGAAAGTCAATTATTTTTAAAAATAATAATACATGTCTGTCCGTCACACTCATTTGTTATCAGCTAAATAGATTAGAGCACAAAATATTGGGAAAATATAATGCTACTTATTGGTTGTTGGTTTGAATCTGTTCAGCTGGAAGTAAATAGCTCGCTAGGTGATGTCGACTCTTTCTACATGCAGAGGCAGTTTTCAGCAAGAGAAAATAAAGACAAAGTACAAATATTGTTTTTTTTTTTTTTTTAAGCAAAATGTTTTCCACTAAATATACAATTGACCAACAAGCCTCGTCTGTCGTTTCCTCCTTGTTGCTGCTGCGTCGGGTCGGTGCACGGATTGACAACATGTCAACTTGTCATCAACTTGATGATTACATGTCATTTCGCTGACGCTTTTATCCAAAGCAACTTACATTACAATTTACTGCCACTAAATTAAGAGGCCGCATGCTTGCTAGCTAGCTAGCTCGCTAAAATGACAACGGTTAAATTAATTAAATAAACGACCTTTCTTCATTCGCACATCGAGTTGTACGAAGAACCAACTCTCCGATTGGACCATAGGATGTCGGAATGAATAGCATCTTAAAAGCAAAAAGCCCTGTGAAATCCCTTCATTTTCCCCATGATGTAGTGCGTTATTGGTTTGAGCCTTGATTTATTCGATGCATGTGTTTAGTGAACGTTTACATTGCATATGTAGGGGTATTTAAGGGTATTCTCTTAGGCAGAACCCCAGCCTGAAGCCGCTCAGAGTGCCAGCTGACCGTTCCAAGACAGATGGATGTCTTCTCATTCTGACTGTTGCCAAGGAAACAATCGTCCCCTTCAAGCCGTTCCTGTAGCGAGCCACAGAGACAGACCGTCTCTACAGAGGACCGGTCCCCAGTCAGTAAGTCTCTCTGGGCTCCATAAGCTCACATGCATGCAAAGAAAGATTTTCTTACTTTTACTCAATATTTTTTAAATTTTCAACCCCCATTAATGATTTTTTTTTACAAAAATATATATTTACACTTTTGACGTCAAAAAAATATTTTCTATGGAGTTTTTCCATGAAACTATTTGACTTTGTTCCCAATATTTTTTTGACGTAATATTTCAAAACTTTTTTTCAAATACTTTTTTTACTGTTTCAAGACCTTTTTTGACCAGATATGTTTTTACTTTTATCATTACATTTTTTCAACCTATTTGACTTTTCCTGAGAACAAATGTCCTCACTACTGTAAAGCTGAATGGGTATCAGCAGGAAGAATGCTGATACTTTGTAATACCTACCAATCTACCATCAATTCAGCTCATCCATCGTGACGTCAGCTTCTTGGACTCGTTTGGGATGACTGCTCTTCTCCTGTAGTTGCTTGAAGAAGAGTCCTGGTTGTACCCAACTTCTTATGTTTAATGATCATTGGGGCCATTGCGCTCGGAATGGATCTGAAACTGTAGCCCAGATCGGCACCTTCTCACAAACCTGCCTGAGCTCTGCAAACAGTCGCTTTCAGCTCTGATTGGAATTGTGTGTGTGTGCGCCTGTTTCTTTCAGGTAAATTACCCACATGTGACCTAAATTCAACAAAACGCTGCACTGAGAATCTTCCGTTAGGGTGAGAACATCTGTGCTGTGTTCAAGGAAATCCCACCAGCATGTTGATTAAAATGTACAAAAGGTCACGTGAAAGACTTGACACCCTCCCTGGAGATGGGATCCAAAGAGGGAATTTTTATATTTATTGATAAGAACATTCCCGGCAGTTCACATATCACTTCGGTAGACAAAATGAACTGTTTCCTCTATAGAGAATTACTCTTTGTGACAAGGGCAGTGGTTGGTTAAATACATGTTCCCTGTCCAGGTAAAGGGGACCTTGTTATGAATACAATGAGCCAAGAGGAAAAAACAGTCCTACATGGAAGCCACTTCCTCAGGTTAAAGTGCCAAGCAGCAGCAGATTTAATACAGACACTTTCCTTTTATTGGTTTTCAAACAAGAATTCACAAAATGTACAACGTGTACACCAATCACGCCACGTGGAAAGCGATCCCGTTCCTCCAACATCATCCGTGGAAAATGCAGTGAAGTGTTAAAATGTTCAAAAGAAATAAAAATGGAAGTATTTGCCACCTTGGCTTTTCGGACCACCACCCACCCAAAAGCAGACTTCTTTAGTTTGCAGATTCTTCCCGAACACACGCTGCAGGATGCGGCCCAGTGACGGGCGCCTGAGCGGAGAACCAGATTGCCCGCAGCGAGAAGCAGCGACTGGCCCGACGCCTACAGCGAAACAAACGTCAAAATGTACAAATTTCAGATTACAAAAACTAGTTCCCCCACCCCGCAGCCCTAAGCCGACTTCCCGGACGCCACTTCGACGCCGCCTTTCCGCTCTTCGTCGCTGGTGTCTGAGCTGGACGCGGCCTCGTCGGAGGTCTGTTTCTGTGGATCGGACTCGCTGCCGTCGCTGTGGCTTTCTGCGGGTTTATCTTCGCTGAAGGACTTTTCCGGCTCTGTATCTTTTAACTGACCGTCCACTAGCGGGGAGGGCAACGAGTCTCGCTCCGGGGAGGGCTGTGAGGAAGAGGACAAAAATATATATCAGTAAATACTCATGGCTTTACCCCAGGATGCCTGGAGTGTAAACACATGACCCTGGGTTATGGGGGATAATCCAGCCTCGGGCTAAAGAACAAAAAATTGTTCTGCAGTCTTTCTATAGAAAACAATAGTGAATTATTACCGTTCCCTGCATCATACTATTTATTAGAATTCTAAAACGTAATTTCTAGTGATACAATATAGTAATGGTTTAAAATTAAGTTTAGTTGAGTTTCCAATTATATCTGATAGTGTAAAATAGTTGCTAGTGACTGCTAAACAAACACAGTGTGGATTAAATTACAAGATGTGTTGAGACATTGTTTCACTAGAAAACAGCAGCAAAAGTGAGCATGCGGTCAATCAACATTCAGATGAGGGAGGTCTGTGGTAAATCAATTAAAAACATGTCTGGCGAGAGAAATGAACGGCCTGACCCCTCACCTCGCTGAAACCCAGGCCACAGTGTCTCCTGTTCCGGCCCGAGAGCTTCCCATCCATGCTCTGCTGGTACTGCATCTCCAGCTGATCGTTCATCTGCTTATCTTCCCGCCCTGCAGAGGAGACACCAGTAACAGCAGGCACACCCAGCCAGTACAGGCCTATCCATGCGTGGATAGATCTGTGCAGCGGATGTGTGGTGGGGACGCCGGGTTAATTGCATTAGGCATAAGTACGAGGCAACAAAGGGACAGTAGTTTGGATGTGGTCTTACATACAAGCAGGACATAATATGGCATTTTACAGAAGCGAGATAAGGAAGCCTACCACTGCGGAAGTGGGACGTCGACCTGTGGTCGCCAATGACGAGGCGTCCTGTCGGTTCTTTCTGGAGAACAAAGACATCATCGAAAAACAGTTATAAACGTCCATTTATCTTTTTAAGTGCTCAAATACTGAAAGCTTAGTAATCTGAAATACACAAAGCGAACCTTGCCGGCGCCCATCAGACGTAAAAACTTCTGCTTCCTTTCATTGCTTCCGAGATCCGCTGCTGCCCACTGGGTGGACCCGTCCTGCCGGGACAAAACATCACGTTGACTCATGCACAGTATTATAATATTTGAGAAATGTGAGAAGACCATCAAACAAAAAAAAAAGTAAATGACAAGATAATCCCAAGCACACATGGAACAATGTAATATATAGTCACACTATGCAACCACATCGTACGGGATCCATTGGAGTTATGTCTTTAGTTATGAGAGAGTATGCAGCTTTTGTTTAAAAAAAAGAATTGTGAAGAATTAGGGGATTCCACTGTGCTGCAAGGAGTTTGCCACCACGCTTCACCCAAGTAGCTCTGGGGGACACGTGACCCCTGCTGAAACATTGTGTATGATTGCATGTTTAAAGCTGCATGCTTGTCTTCAATATTTATATTATATGCATATGAGGTGCTTTAAATCTGATTCATTCTGTATTTTTCCTGTTTTTGTGATTTGTGGACTTGGCAGTTATATGCAATCGAGAATATAACCTCAGTGGTTCTTAGAGGAAAAGGATGCGGTCATTGAAGGGAAAAACATCTGTCAAAAATAAATAAATGCCACAAATTCACTTAATGTGATACACCGTAGCACAACGGGTGATCGGATATTTTAACAGTAAAAGGTGATTAAACTTCGGTGTCGGGCTGCAGACAATAACATGTTCAGATTTCACGATAAAGCGCTGCAAGAATTGCGTTAGCAAACATGCTAACTAAATGCTAGCTGTACCAATAACTCATTTACGAATTGATGTCCATCATTTTACTCACGTCATTTGGAGACACTGGTCGTTTCATCCCATGCCTATTATCTGGAAAACTCATTATGAACGGAATTTTTAGTAAAAATGTCAATGAAATGTGATACCACCTAGCAAAGGCTAGCTGGATTGTCAACAACCCTGCGTGTTGCCACTTCCGGTTGCGTCTTCTTCTACGTTTGTCCTGCAGTCGGCTAGACCAACACTCTGCTGCCACCTACAGGTGGCCTTGTGTTGCACCCCCTAAAACAGAAAAACTGTCCATCAAATTCACCGAAAGACAACATTTAGAAAACACGTTTGCCACTCTGACGCTGTCGTATTCCATAATATTAAATTATAATATTTTATATTATATCTTGATCCGACGCATCAAATGCAAAAAAAGTCTAAAGGCACAAACAAAGAAAAATACATATATATTTGTATCTTACAGCTTGCTATGCGTAATACTAGTTACTCCCTAACCCTTCAGTATGAAAAAGTCAATTAGCCCAATGAAATTCTCCATTGTCAATCTAAATGTCAAGAAGGTTTCTTAAAGGGACTTAAAAGAGAAGTGAATTGCGTGTGTGATTCACAACACAACAACTCATACAGAAAAATGCTGCTGTTTATATTTTTTTAATGCAACAAAATAAATTCTTGCTTTCAAATAACTATGATTAATTGATTGAGGCTAATTAATTGTTAGTAAACACATGTCTCGGATATTTAATGACAGAGTAGGAGAGCAAGGAAAGACAATTATTTATCTAGCCTTGCACATTTCATACTCAGAGGCCACCCGAGGTGCTTTACAGAATGACGTTTTTAAGATAACGAATTACAAATATATAAAAATATAAAATATAACAATTACAATTACAAGAAATGGAAATACAAATAGAAAAAACGTCTGAATAAAACCCCAATTTCAGTATAAGTAAAACATGCTATTCCCAATCACTTCCCTCCCAAAGCTGTCGTGGACGGCCTGCATCAAAGCCGCCAGAAGGGGGCGTCAGAGAGTCCGAGAAGCGCGCGCCCCTCCAATAGGCCGCAATAAGTCATCCGGAAAGAAAACGATGCGTTCTGGGCCCCCCCCCCCCCCCCCCCCCCCGTTTAATTAAATTAACACGGCCTGTAAAATTGATGAAATTGAGTTACGTTTGCTTAATTGATTGATTAACTGTATGTTTGTTTTGTAAAATGAAGAATAATCAAACTTTGGCGACTTTGAAACTTCAAAAAAGAGGTGCTCCATTTTGGACCACAGAGCAATTCTATCCCCAAACACAGCTTTTATTACGATAATCGACCAGTGCCATCAATAACGTATTGTGTGTGTTTCAATGTGGTGATTTCTGGCGAGCTTATAAGGGAAAACATGTGGCCACTATTAGACAACAGCAGTAAAGGCATTGGGCCTAATTTTATCAACTTGTATTGAACATAGATGCACACGCACAGACGTGTGCCGGCACATGGACACTTGCACACAACATGTAGAAAGAGAGTCAGTGTGCGTCTGTCTGTGTGTGTTTTAGAGAGAGACAGAGAGAGACAGAGAGAGAGAGAAAGAGAGGGAGGAGGGGTTATCCCGCCTCTGCCTCTTTACCCGACACTGCCCCGCACTCTCACTTAACCTCCACTCAGTGCCGGACGGGAAGATAACTTAAAGTAGTTTTTTTTATTTTGAAGTAGACCCTCCTCCTCGCTCACCGTCGCCCTTGACAACGACGCCGACGCGTCTTATTCAACTTTCAGCGCAAACAGAGGAGTTACTCAAGTCCCGGAGCCGCTCCAGCGATGGTGACTTTACGCACGGGATCTGAAGGCTGCTCCAACTGACCGCTCTTGTTTTTCTCCTCCTCGCTGAAACTCTTCCTCATCGCCCGCAACGATCTCCAAGTTTGTGTGTGTGGTTTTTTTTTGTGCCGGAAAACAACGCAGCGAATGCCCAGTCAGTGAATCCAGGTAAGAGACGCCCTGTTGCATCGCCGCCGGGTACACGCGCGTCCTGTCGCAAGTGCGGTGCGCACTTCGGTTATCTCTGCAGCACAACAAGCTGCGATGACAGCGGACAGCGGGTGGAAGGGGGAGTGGGGGCGGGGGGGGGGGGCATTGTGTCTTTGAACCTGCGGGTTGCACCGTGATTAGGCTGCGTGGACCCCACTTTTCATTTGTTGTTTGTTTAGAAAATAAAAGAACAAGGAATAATAATTGTGTGTGGTAATTTATGCATGTTTTTTTTTTTTTACCAAAACTATATCCGTGACAAAACAAGGAATTTTAAAAACCGATTGGCACGAGTTAATTGTAATTTGTGTTCACTGGTTGTAATCAACGACACACGTGCTAATTATAAGATACATCCGTTATTCCACCTGTAAGTTGATATCCAAAATGCTAATAATAATCACACTTTCATTTTTGGGGGCCGACGAGGTGCTAAAATGAAATAAAGTGTAACATAAATCTGTGCTCCCGGAAAACCACAGAGCAGAAAAGTGTCTTATACGAACTCGTGGTATTGAATGTGCATTTCAATCTTATTTCTTTATCCTCCAAGTTTTAATTGAAATGTTTACTTCCAAAATAATTAAACTCTCTTAATTCAACAACAACTATATAGTGCATGAAAGGGCAGAAACCTCGGTTTAAGCCGTCCTGCACGCACTAACAGTTCACGCGGCTCTGCTCCATCACAAAACAATTCAACGTGCAAAAAAGGCTCTTTACAAATTTAACACCTTTTAAAAGTTGCAATTTTTTAATTTCCAAGCATTTAAAAAAAGTTGTCAATAAATTGGGGACTTCCTAAAGTCATCCCATAAGCCCCACTGGGATCTCTGGGAGGACACTTCCAGCAGTTTCTTCTGTCTCCGCGGACAGGCTGCAACTCCACGCGCGCATGTTTGATTTAATCTGCGCTGCTTTGTGCTTTGTGTACTGGAATGTAACAGAGATGGGGACAATAATGGAGACAAAAAGTGCGCCGTCTTTGGGGCCAAAGTTAACTTTCCCTCCTGGGGTCACGCCGCCTGACCTCATTAATTAAAATAAACTGGGAACCCCAAAACGGACACATTGGGTCCATGATGTCCAGTTGCCTCCAGATCGTTAAAACTTCGCGCCGCGCGTCTTAACTCGGGTTCCAAAGCCGGTCAGTTGTGAGTTAAGCACCCTGATAGAGTGACAGGCGTGCACAAAGTTACTACACCATGCCCGCGTGTAAGTGAGCCGTGCACGCGGGTACAGTTCTTTTTTTTGGGGGGGGACAATGCGCATGAGACAGAGGGCACGGGAGGATAAGGCGCACGCCGACGGGCCTGCGGGCGGCCGATAGGGCCACTTCAGGGTGTTCCCCGCATTCAGAGCCGCACTACACCTCCCAGATAAGCCGCTGCTCGCCTGCAGATAAGCAGCTTTCACAGAAACAGAGCGACCGAGACAGAGAGAGATCGCGGAGCGAGTCAGGAAACCGCTGAAGAGGAATCGCACAATTGTTTCCCCCTGATTTGTAAAGCAACTTCATTTGGAGTTGGCCGCGACTTTGTTTTGTTTTGTTTTGTTTGCACATCAAATCACTCCGCTATTCAGATTTAAGTGCGCGGCTGGACGGATCCTCCGGTTGCCCGTTCGGACCACGTCAATCACGTCAATCTCCCAACAAGTTGTTCACTTGTTTGGACCGCTGCGGGACAGTTTATTGACACCCTCCCACCCCTTGTAAGTGAGAGTGTCTGTCTGAAAAACAATCCGAGCGAGAGGGGGGTCGGGTGAGAGGGGGGGGGGGGGGGGCTCCGAAGCTGATCTCCTGTGGCATTTTGTTCTGAGCAGGTGCTGCGGGCTGAAGCTCCCTCATAAGGTAAAGTGGCATTAGAGCGTCCAAATGGCACACTTATATTTAGGCTGCCGATTCAGCACACTGTGCCGGGCTGCCCGGCCGCGCGCTCTCCGCTGTCTGACGGGGACGAGCAGCCTTTTGCTTTTTTCTTCTTCTGTGGAAATCCGCGCTGACAACAGGCGGCGGGGCCCTGTGTCTCCATCGGGGGCGGAAAATGACCCCGTGTCAGCAACACGGGGTCATTTTGAGCCGTGCGTAAAATGACCCATATTACTGAAGTTAAGCTTAGAAAGTCATGTTTTAGGTAATTAAACCCAACCGTGATGTAATAATGATTTATTTGTACTCACATTTAGTTTGTCATATGGGATTCATTTAATTTATTAGAAGGAATTTATGTTGTTCTTCTCTCATTTTTTCTGTTTTTATTGTATTTATTTTAATTTTCATAAAGGATTGTCTGTTGAAAATATAAGCATCTTATTTTTTGGGCCTCAGGAATCCTTTTCATATATACTAACCTAACAATCCGAAAAACCCAAAGAAACATTTACTAAAAGTCAGACTGTAATATATTTTTCTCTACCTGCAATTTTAAGCTCTGAGAATGCACACGCTGCAAGGCCGACCTCAGGATATAATTGTCATACTTGGAACTCCATCCATTGCTCCCACGTTATTCCAATACGTCGCATATTTCTTTGATTCTGAGAGGCCTGTTTTCCCTCCTCGGGTGTCACCCAGAGGGACTCTTGAGTGTCAGAGAGACGGGACGAGCAGTGGGAGAGACTGAGAATGAAGAGATGTGATGGCTGAGCGAAGGGAGAGATGAGGGGAGCGACTGAGCAGAGGAGGGTCTTGGATTTTGAGATTGCATCTGTGAGATTGCATCATTTACCACACGTCACCCTGACATGCCAAAGCGAAATAATCACAGCTATCGGAGGCAGCGTTGCGTTTAACCCCTCCGGCCACACTTTTGATTTTATTCTATTACCGCCCATCTTCCGCCTGAACGCCGTGTTTGCACATTCAAGTGTTTTTTTTTTTTTTTTTAAGACGTCCAATCACCATCATTGGAAAAAAACGTTGCTCCACCGCCGCCGAACCAGAGAGTCCTGATTATTTGTTTTCGGGCCCTTTGATAAAAAACACATCAGCCCCCAAATTGGACATGTGTTGTGCAAACACAAATGAAACATTTAGCCCTACGTATTTCTCCCCGGGTCCTAAGTGCATATTAGGCAGCCTATACTTATCTGTGGCTCGACGGTAACACCCAAATTACACCGTTGATGCTGGAAAAGAAAGGTTGAGGCCTCCAGAGAACGAGCGCTCGTAAGTTCCTAAAACCACAAGGCAAGCTTAGGTGCGTGCGTGTGTTTCCTGTTAATGCGTGCGTGTTTAAAGCATGTTCCGTTAAATGTCCCTCCGCCTATGCTCGTGTGTATTTCTACATCTAAGTGTACTTAGGATTGATGCATGCTCGCGGGTCCATGTGCACACCGAGGTGTGTTTGATGTGTCCTCGCCATGTGTGTCTTTTTTCTGGGCGTATGTATGTATGTTCGTGTATGTTCTTCACTGTGTGTCCTGCTGGGCGTACTGCTCCGTGATGACATTCCTTCCTCTGTTCTCCACCAGCGCATAACCTTGGAAGCAGACCCCCCCCCCCCCCCCCCAGAGAGTAACGAGGGGCTCATTCTCCTCTCTCTCAATGCTCGAGGTAACCGTCCCTTTCCGCCGCCGACCCTCCAGCACCTGCTCTTCGCCATCCAATTTTCAATTTCCAAACGGAAGCTTACCTGCCACCAGTGACAAGGTTCCCTCTACCCCCCCCCCCCCACCCCCCTCCTTCCCATCCGCTTCCAGTTTAACGCGTAAGGACGACGTCTTTGTTCGGGTGTCCTTGTAGCTAGGGTTCAAGAAGGTTATCCTCCTCCTGGGCCTTTTTAACACCCCCCCCCCCCCTCATGACTCATTTCTTCAGGCATCAGGGTGGGTGTCACAACGACAAAGGCCATTATGTACCTGCAGAGGGATTGAGTAAGATTTATAGATGTGTGGTTTACATAAGAGCCTTTGACTGCTGCAGTGTCACAAAGCTGGCGTCCCGCCTCAGGAGAAAATAACAAGCGGGCGGATTAAACACACTCTTAACTTCTTAGATTGTGATTGTCGCCGATGTGCGTTTGTCGGCGTTTGTCGGCAAAGCGCAGCATCGCTCCCGCTGCTCGCCGACTTTTCCTCACGTGGGAAAAAGACTCTCCCGCAGCACACGAAACAGAGCTGCCGCCCCCCTCAGCTGCTAAATGTATTTAGAGACTTTTTGAATGTGCCAAACAATCAGACTCATCATATAGGCAGAAGTACTGCTGGGGAAGCAGGCTCAATGCACCCTGGGAAGTAAACCTAAATGTTCACCCTGAATGCTTCTTCTTCCAGTATTCAAACCTTTTGGGAAAGATTTTCAGGTCGATCCGACCCCGCTGACCCCGCTGACCTGTCTAAAACTGATGTACCCTTTTCAGAGAAGGACACAAAAAGAGAGAGAAGCGTGTGGGTTTCAATTTATCTGCCCAAAATATGTTCCAATTAAGGTTTTCTTTCCAATGGATTTTGGAATAAAGAATAAAGGTCCTTTGTGAAATGGAAACCCAGCATGGAGATCAGACAGGAGTTCAGGCCACTTTTTCCAAACTGTCAACAGTTGTGGGGTATTTTGTTTCCAAAGTGAAACATCTAAACATAAAAACACATTACCCAGTTACACCCTGGTACACAGAAACGTTGAGTAAAGGTTTTATGGTAAAATAAAGATAGAGTTTGGTTCTCTCCATCTGAACACTGAAGGTTGACCTTTCTTGTTCTTCTCCAAAAGAAACAAAAGATCCTCTGATGTTGCTTGAAAAATAGATTAGCACCAGTTATTATTCATTGCTGCCTGGTCATGGAAACCTCATCATTCTGACTTTATTGTTTCACTAAGGAGGCCGAATTATCCTAAAAAGACATAATTCAGATGGTATTTTCTCGGTTCGCACTTGACGGCCCACTAAAGCTTCGCCAGGAGCAGCAGCCAAAAACAAAATGTTCTGGAAAAATGTCCAGCCCAGATGATTCTGTGCTAATTCATGGGCGCAGAATCCCAGATGAAAGTGTTGTGGTCTCTTTGTCTCAGACTGCAGACCTTCTGTGTGTCTCAAACTGGACCACCGGGTGACCAGGGGCCCGACCCCGGGGCTCCTGTGGCTCCTGGGCCCTGGTCTCGTTGTCTCATCGCTGCAAGTCGTGGCCTCGGAGAGCTGCGGGCGGCAGACGCTTTGGCAATCACAGCGCCGCTGATGATTTTACAGAAAAAGAGGAAATGACATGCGAGCATGTCTGCTTTTCCTCCTCCTTCCACTTCCATCCCCCTCCCTTCTCCTCTTTCAAATGGAGACGTGTTGGTCTCAACTCTACAGAAAGATTTTATTAGTAAATGATTTTCTCCTCATGTAATAACCTTGTGGGGGCTTAACATGATGCAGGGAGTTCATCTCCTGGTCTGTGTGGTTGGAAGAAGCCACTGTGTGGCTCAATCATTTTGCAATAGAATTAAAGTGTTTGAAGATGTTTTTGCTCATCTTTCACAGACGCACAAAACCCTCCCAGGTGATGTGTGCGCGAGTTATTAAAGATGAGTCTGCTATTAGAGATTAGAGTTTTAAATACAAGTCGTCTCCGGATCCGCTGTAGTACGCCACTGCAAGTTTCTTTTTGAGCGTCCACCACAGGTCCGTCCGCTCAAGAATGGGAAAGAAAAAAGAAGTGGAAGGAAATGTTTGTGGTGAGCAAAAGGCCACCTGTTCTGTTCCCAGGCGCACTAAATAAACACGCATTTCATGACACACGCAGCTTGCTTTCTTAGCTCCAAACATACAAAAGGGCTGTTTACTTTGCTCCCTGATGTACATGACTCATTTAATTTGATAACCAACCTGATACCGGTGCATTGTGTAAACAACGTCCCGTAATTATTCCAAGTGGTTGGAAGATATAATATGATAAGAAACATATTCCACGTAACCTTCGCAATAACAACTGTCATAAAGAGTAAGTATGCAAGCATAGTGAAATATAATCTAAAGGGTTACTGCACACATTAAGTGTTGCCTGAATCTACGGGGTCCTGCGAAGGACACATTCAAGCAAATTGTGCAAATTGAAGCAGCTTATTATCAGACTAACTTTGAATTCACTAGTTTGAGTAAAGCTCCACAACATTTCCCGTAATGCAAAGGCTGCACGACTGACCTCGCAAAAACCAATCATCTGTGATCAGAGAAATGTTCACCTTAGAATGAATTCATATGAAAGTTAAATGCAACAATCTGGTGCAAATAAGAGCAAAATTAAGCGAACATAAAGAGCCATGGGGATCCATGTCGACGTCACCTGGCCAAACAAATTGAAAAGGAGTCATGTTTGTTTAATTACAAGCCTGCTGTGATGCTCTGAGCCAATCGTTGCATTGTTTTTACAGTTTGGTTCCGCTCCTCCCAACCGGAGCAGCGTCACCCTCATCTAAAAGCAGGCCGGCTAACCTTCACTTAAACACTCGTAGTGGTTTGGAGTAATGGGGCGTGGCAGCAGGGTTTTCGGGGGGTGCGAGGCCTCCCAAATGACCCTGCGGTAAAGAAGCGCGGGCCAAGACGCCGTGGTCCCACCCACCGAAAGGCCCAATTCCAATTGGTCCTTGTCCAGCTTGTCCACGCAGGGCGGGGCCATGGTTTCTGGGCCATGAAGAAGTCTTTAATCAAGCCGTTGTCGTCATGAGATGGCGGTCAGTGTTACAGTGGAGAGATAGAGGCACCAATGAAAAAAGAGAGCGGATCTGCTTTCTGGCTCAGAATAGAAATGCGCCTCTTGACGGACAGCTCTGAGAACGGCGAGACGCAAACATGGCGATCCGTCCTGGTGTCACAAAGTTTCCTGGGCTGCACGGGGCCCGGGAACTTATCCATAAGAGAGAGACTCCCGACACACTCTCCTGGCCCCCGTCTCTTTCTCTCTATATGTTCTGTACAAACTGCTGGATTAGCACGTTGGGATGAAGGGGCGTGCAGAGCAGTGGCGCTGGCTCGGGTATCCAGCTGACTGGGCTCAGACCTCAGGTTTCCGCCACGTAATCCAACACACTCGACATGGCATGTTGGACGGCCCGCCGGCGTTTGTGCCAGAGGGTTCCACACACACACGCACACAACAATTAATGCGAGATGCCCCCAGGGGCAACGTTAGCAGCGCTGTGCGTGGGACCTCCCCCGCCGCCTCCCCCCTGTGGGCCGGTTTTCAGGTGGCTAATATGAACCGTGTGTTTTCTCTTAGTTCAGCCTGAGAAGAGACGGCGTTGGAAACAACCAATCAGGTCATTTGGCTTGGCAGGCGGCCGGTGCGTAACTGAATAAAATGTCCCTTTGCCAAAGTCCCTCAAGTCGATTCCCTGTAGGAGGGCGGGCGGTTTTCGGGGGGGGGGGGGGGGGGTCGCTGCCTCAGCAAGCTGTTTAGTCTCATGCTCAAGGAGCTTACACTGTGTCTCCCTGTTTAATATGGGAAACGTATAGGCCGGCCTGTGATGTCAATTGTTATTACTGGAGGCCCGCTATAGGAAAAAAAATAACCCTAATTTGCCTTTGTGAAGCACTGTAGAGAAAAGGAGCTTATGTCATAAAGACTCTATTGTGGCCCGCCGTGTGTGTGTGTTTAAGTGTCACCTACTTTGACTCACACATTGTGTACTTCACGTGTGTTTTCGTCACATTTATATAGGTTTCACTGGACAATAGTTTGTTCATTCGTCGCACTAAGGGAGTTAAGCGGGGAGCGTTTATGAATGAGAGCTGCTATTGTAGCTGCCAAATATTATTGCACATTTCTCCGGCCCGCCCCTGTTTTGGATTTCATGCTCTCGGGTGTTGTGCCGCTGTGTGGCGGCTTTTGGAGGTTAAGATACAAGATAGCGACGGGGATGATTGCTGTGTGTCAGCTCACGACCACAAACCAATGTGACAAGTCAAACACTTACATTTAAAAGAAGCAAAGTATTATCGACGCCAAGATATCGTTTATTCTCAATCATCTTTCCCTGGATTATTTACGTATTTTTAACCAACCCTATCTCCAAATTAAGAGTATGAGCAGCATCATGAAATGACACCGAAGTGGATGCTCTTCATCGTCAGTAAACGTTTAGAATTTTTTTTTAAAGAAGCAAATCAGATACTGGATGCTTAAATTCCCGTATGAATATGAATTGGAGACACGCGTAGGAGGAGATTGAACTGGAACATTTGATATTTATTGCTACCTCTGTTTTTTGTGTTGTTTTTTTAACCCTTCCTGAGGACCCCTCCTCCATGTCAGCGAGCCTCCCCTCTCATTTGCCTTCTCCGTGTTTTACGGAGCAGCAGATTTGTGCGCTGTCCTCTAAATCATTTACCTCTCTCGCAGATTGCTCCCCGCTGGAATATCGGCCCGGCTGCCGTCTTTTTTTCCTTCCCTCCCTCCGCTTCCCCGGTGGACTCATTTACATTTATGCACGAGGGCAATTAATTACAGGCTGGCGCTGGCCTTGTAAATTAGAGTGAGCCGAGGTCCGCCTCGTTATTGCCCCTGACAGTTAAAGCCTTGTTTGGGTCGTGACGAGGTGGACTCCGGGCCGGGACGGTGGAAGCCGAGCAGTCGTTGGCGGCTCTTCGTACATCTGATATCACTTTGCAGCAAATGACGTAAATGCACTTTGTCGACGAAGACGATGTTTTGTTGTCATTTTCTTTTTAAACTCCTTCTGCTAACATTAACGTTTGTATATTCCAGAAGGCTCATTGCCTCTCTCTGCAGCCGTTGGTCCTCCTCCCAGGCCCGGTGTAGTTGCTGTGTGATTTGGGGTCTCTCACCCAACTACCATGAGAGTTTTCTTTCTATAGACCCAGGAGTCAGACAGGCGACTTCTCACGGTTTTGGCCTTTTCATGCGGAGACGCTCCAACTTTTTTCCGGCTCCCTTCCCCACAAGGCCGTCCTTTCTTCTCTGTCACGCAGCGATGTGTTTGTGCATACCTTACCGGCTTGACAAAAGAATGGAGAGATCCTATTCACTTCTGCCTTTGACATTCGCCTCTTGTTTTTACAATCTTTGCAAGGCGTGCTGTTTGCACAGTGGAACAGGCTTTGTCTTGAAGAAGCGGGACAATGGCGAGCGCCATAATGTAATCTCCTAAGGGTAGTGAGCAGAGGGGCGAGGTTTAGACCTATGTGCTGGCGCTTGCCCCTATCAACCCGCTCCCTCCTTTCTGCAGTTTACTTTTGCAATATTTCATGTTAACAGCGACTTAGGAGAGAATACACGTTGTCACTTAAGCCTCTCTAATGTTCACCTGGGTCTTTTGTGAATGGGACACAAAAGCTTTTCACTCATGCAAACATCCCCTTCCCTCATTCCACCCATTAAAGGTGTTGTGTGTAGCAGGCTGCCCACCCACATGCATGTCTGCAGCTCAGAAAACCTTTTTCTTCTGCAACATAACCACAAAGCATTTACATTGAAACACTATCTTTCCCCCACCTCAGGGAAGTGTTTTATCAGCTTAAACCAACCACACATAGGATCAAAGTTCTGTGCTACGTACACCCGATCGAGCACCCTGAGACTTCTGTCCAGTCTAAGGAGGTCTGTAGGCACCCTGAGACATCTGTCCAGTCTAAGGAGGTCTGTAGGCCTCGGCCCCAGTAGGACTGTGGGGTTACACAATGTCTGAGCGCTCGGCTGCGTATACTGCGCGTCTGAGGAGGTTAAACTATCTCTCTCTCCCTCTTCACTCGTCTCGCCGTGTTTCAAACCCTTTTGGAATCGTTTAACTGATTCTTTAACCTTTAACTCCTTCTTTGTCTGACACAAACCTTTAACAAAGATTACGCTCTGGACTGATCTTGCAATGTATGGACATGACCTCAGTTTATTATTACGTTAACGAGCTAACCCCCCCTCCTCTCCAACATAGATGAGTGATAATTTGTGGATAAGTTGCTTGAAACATTCAGCGGCCCTCTGAATGTCCACACGTGGGACAAGCTCATCGTTTATGGTTAAGTGTGCCTCCTTTGAAGCATATTTAGTTTCCTACAGTGGAAGTGGCAGCGCACTGAGCCTCATGTGGCGCTAAGCTCATTGAGAGAGCCACTGTCTCATAGAGACCCATTGTTCTTACCCCGGAGCGTCCGCACAAGTGCCCTTGACAGCTGCAACACAACAACATTTGGGACAGTGCACAGTTTCAATGTGTGCATTCATTGTGCAGGTGCAGGCACTGCGCCGAATGTCATACAGTCTATCTCCTTGACGTGCCGCATATCTCTTACCTCTCTTGTTACCGATATCACGGCTTCGCTTTCTGCTACAAAAAAAAAAGCAAGGCCGTGGAGTTTTGCCGCTCCGAGCTGCTTCTGCAGCGGTAACATGTGTCATTTTGCAGCAGCTGGACCGCGGGTCACAAAGGTAGCTGTTGCTTCCCCCAGTTGTCAGGAGGAGCCTGGGATGGCTTTATGGTCCCTTATGGCAGCTCCCTCAGAGGGGGATGAGAATCTATGTCATGAAAGTTGCTAGATGCCATCTCGCAGCTCTAGGTGACTCCCACGCTTTGCATCTGAAATCTTTTTTTTATTTTTATTTATTTTATTTTTTATTTTCTGCTGTGACTTCACTTAAAGCCAAAAGATGACGCTGCTGAATTACGGTTCCACCTAAAAATATTCAAAAAGAAACCTTAAAATAAATGTACGGAGAGTTTTCTCATACATCAGTGCGTGCAGAAATGCACAGGCCGTCTATTGTGAGCTAACCAGTGTGTTCCGGCACAAAAGGCTTTTGCCAAATTTGTGTGCTTATGTGTGTGTGTGTGTGTGTTTGAGAGTGGGAGAGCATGTGCTCTTTTGCAGCAAATCTCCTCCACTGGGCAGCCAGCTGTCTCTCTGATTACCCAGCATCCTCCAGGTGTCACAGATGCCACTCATCTGCCATCTGCAGATGAGTGGCAGGGCGTGTGGAGAGCGGAGGAATGGGGGGAATAAAAAGGCGAGGAAACCGGGTAACTGGTTCTGAAGATATCTGGAACGTGTTCAGACGGGTCGGCTTAGAGAGTCCTCGGCTTTGCAGTGTTTTTGGGATAATTCAAAAAAAGAAAGAAAGCAAGAAGTTGCAGATCACAGAAGTGTTTACAGGGTTATTTCAGACGTTACGCCGTCTATTTGTTACCATTATTATTATCACAAGAAAAAGCGTAAGTTGTTTTAGTCAGAATTGCTGGTAATTGTGCCCTGAGAGGAAAAAGAGAGATCCAAGAGAGAATCATTTGGTTGATTAATATAAAGGCATTAATAAAAGATCATACATGCCCAGTGTTTGCTTTTTTCTTCATTGTTCTCAATTAGCCTCAAATTGTGGAGTCAAAGGCCTGTTTGTGTTGCGTTCTTTGTGCAACTCGTGCTGTGTTTCTGTGTGTAGTGAACTCTGTTTATCCACTTGTGGTCTTTATTTAACTAGCCACCCCCGACTCTCAATTAAGACTCGCTCGCATCCTCTCTTAAGTTAGGGGCGACCCCCCTTCCGAGCTCTGTGCCTTTTAAGTTGCACCGTCGGCAGTTTGACCTCTTTGATGCTCTTATTTGTTTTCGGTGACCCCCCCCCCCCTTTAGCGAAAGGCTGATTGCGACGTGTGCTTTTGTGCGTGTGAGGCGCTAATAAAGCTGACCCTGGTTTAGCTTTCCAAGTCAGAGTGGTCTGTTTAAACTGGAACGATTAGCTGTCCTCCTGATGAGAGTGACCCCCCCCCCCCCTCCCCCTCCTCCCTGCTCCCTCCCCTCTCACCTCAATTTCATTGGAATCATTTTTTTTTTTTAAAGAAAAAAAAAAAATCAGGCCTCGCTAACAGCATTAAGACAAATTGACGACTTCAAAGCTCGGTACAAGAGGCGCGCTTGTTTGTGGTTTGTGCTGCCGCGTGTGTGCCGTTGTTCGTGCAGTTAAAGTGCTTCAGCGGAGACACACTGGGCCTCTGTGGACCTCACACAGGACCTCTGTTCGGTCCTGAGCATCCAGCACTCACTGGGCTCCCGGAGCACGTTTAGCTCCACATCTTCAACCTTCCTTTCTTAGCGGCATGTGAAGAGTTTGGTCAGTGTCCGTTTAGATGCTTTAAAGCGTTGGTTCAGCCCAAATGACTTAAACCTCTTCGCAGGTAGCAGGTAGTTTGGGTTTCACCTGCCCGGGCTTGAGAGGAGAAACGTTTCCAGGTTCATACTTTTTGAATTTTGGGAATTTTCTCCCACTGTACAAATATATATGTATATATACGTATGTCTAAACGCGTTGCTCTTGAATACGGTGCACCTTTACAAAGCTTTTAGACAGCATATAATCTATTCTAATATTCTCAAACTGCATCGGACACATTAGCAGCCCACAAAAAAAGCGGAGTGAGTTATTTCATATTCAGCTGCAACAGCACAGAAAAAGAGAGTTCTTCACTATTTGTAACCTGAATTCTGAGGGGTGAAATGTCCTTTTTACGTATGCCGCTGATGCAATTATTGGATTTTTTTTTTTTAAAGACAGGTGATAATAATCGGATTTCTTCCCTTCTCTTCTGCTCTCTTCTGCTCTTTTTCAGGTAACGTTCATGAATTTCAAAGCCAGCTGCAAGTGAGAAGAGGGTGTCGGAGTTGAACTCTCTTATTTCTGTAAGTTTTCCCTAATTTACTGATACAAACGACTATTATATTATATATTATTCCCTTCCACTCTAACGCTTCTGTGTGCTCCGACACACTGTTTGGCACCTGGAATGATTGCTCCCACAAAAGTGGCAGATAATAAGCTTTTACCGAGAACACATGATTGTAACACTTGACTGTGTCGATGCGTGCAGAGTGTATGTGTGCGTTGGTCCACGTTAACACTAATGTAGCCGACTCTGTGAAAGTCCCGATGCTCGCGGCACATACAGAACGCTTTTGATTTGTCTCACAGCAAACGCAGACCTCCACTCCCGCTAGCATTCGGCCCCGTGCGCCCTCAATAGCTGCTTTCACTCGGGCCGAAGAAAGGGGTCTTTTAAAGACTCGCACAGGCGTCACTCCAGTAAGCTTTCAGCACCGGGCCCTACAGTATGCCTTTTAATGGACTTTCTCTCTGTGAGCAATAAAGATTATATCGGGAGTCGAATCGCGCCGTAGGTAACACTAGCCCAGATTTAGCTGCTGGGGCCGATGGCTTCAGCAGAGTCGGGAGACGTATGAAACGTACAGATGGGAGAGGTTGGAGAAAAGAGTGATCTGACCATCTGGCTAATCCCCCTGTTTAAGAATACTTATTAAGGCCCTCTGTAGTGGCCCTTGAGCCGTGTCAGTGCAAGGTCAACAAGTGGCCTCGCGGACGACTCGCTCGCCCAGCGGACAGACGAGCCTCAGTGTTCTGTGGGGGGGCGATAATCTCCGTCCCGCTGGCTGTCGGAGGAGTTTGGTTTCAAAGGCTTGATTTATGGCTCGTGTAAATCGTGTTGTATCACAATCTGGAGTTATGGTTCCCACCCACGGGGGTCAAGACCCTATTAGGGGGTTAAACTGACCCGCGACAAGCTATCACAAGTCGACAAAACTTTGTTTTAAGCGCTCTCGAGCACCAGAACACTGGTTTAGAGCAGCTAACATGATGCTTTTCAGGGCTTCTGAGGACGATATTTTCATGATTTAAGCAATGCAATAATCAAAACGTCACAGTAATCAATACAGGCCTCATCCGTTTACTTTCTGTGGTTAAGTTTGAATAGAGGAATTGTGTCATTATTGGGGAAAACCGGACCACTTAGGCCCCTTTTAAATCCATCCAAACTCCCCTAACTTCATCAATTCATCTTGAAAGTTGAAATCGCATTATTGCCTCTTTTGAAACGCAATTGCTTCTCCGATCTAATTATATGGCGGTGAGATGACAAGTGGACCTTCCTAACAAAATTACAGTCTTTATAGGGTGCCGACAGGAACAATTTCTGATATATTTCTTTTACAAGACCTCTGGAGAGAAGTGGGGCCCTTTTGTTGGAGGGTTTGTCCGAATCAAAGGGGTGCTGAGTCCAGTGGCTTCGATCAGAGGAGCTGGGGACCATCTTCACATGATCTGACTGTCACTGTCCTGAAACATATTCATATCGGTTTCCGCCCCATGTGCGTCCTCACAGCGTGGAGAACTGCATCCAGATTTGTATTTGTGCATTTACAATCAGTTTAGTGCTCGATAAGTGAAATAAGATCACGGATCATTTAGCGCCCAATTGTGTGCTTCTCCATGCGGCACGGCGATTATGGCTGTAGGAATGCCAAACATTTAGTCATAATTTCTGAGTCGCGGTGAGAAAAGGGTCTGGGAAAAGACTCCAGCCGCTCCGCGCATCGCGACAGGCCTGTTTGTGGAGCTTTGTTGTTACGCATGCTTGCTCTAATGCCAGTCATTTGCAAAGAGTTAGAAAAGTCATCAGACAGCGAGCGGCCGTCGGACCAATTCGGGGGAAGCTAACGAGCTAACGAGCTAATGAACTCACTGAGGTTACCTGTTTGGCTTCCCCAAAAAAACATTGTCCGTCTCCGGGCCTTCTTTGACTGCGTTACGGTCTGAGGCGAATCACCGCCGCTGCAGCGTCTAATAGAGTTTAGAGCAGATTCTCAGTACTTAACCGCACGTTAACGGTGAGCCATTATGTCCTCTGGAGCTTGGACGTCTGCTTAATTGATCCGATTTGTCCACACATATGAAATGTCCACTTAGGTCAGGGGCAGAGAGAACGCTCAGCGGTGGGAAACCAGAGCTGAACTTTTGTGCGTTTAATTGTTTTCCAGGCGTCGTCTGTACCAGCTTATCTGTGTTTGTGCTCATCCCCGCGTTCGAGTCCTCGTCGACGTCCCGTCTGAGGTTTCCCCCATCTGGTTCGCTTTTTGAAAAGAGGCTCGTGGAGCTGCGGCGTGCCGGGGCTTTGAGGCAGGGCCGGGCCGGCAGCGGTTCCTCCCCACTTACACATAAATCCACGGTGCGAGGCGCGCTGCCAGAAACAGTGTAGACCGACCCTCGGTGGCTACTTCCCAAACCACCCGAGCTCATCCCCCACTTTCTCTCTTCTATTGCCCTTGAAATGAGGCCTGCTCTAAATATTATCTCCCTCTGTGCTTTATCCCTGCGTTTATCCCTAAGTCGGCAGGGAGAAGAAAGAAGCCGTGGGGTTGAGTCACTTTTTCCCCTCTCTTCTCCTCTCTCCAAAACCACAGGCAGCGGCTTCCTGGAGATGAGCGCTTTTGTCTGTTGTGTGACCGCTGCGGCTTTAGGCAGATCCTCCTCTGATGAGGTAATGCACGTGGGGTGCAGGAGGAGAGCGGCCTCCGGATCTATATCTGAACCTTTGGTGTATCCAGGGAAAGGGTACTTTGTGGGGGAGCGTGCTCCTCTTCAGGGAACACCCCGCTGCACATCGGAGGGCCGCTGCGCTGATCCGCACTTTAATGGGAGGCCGCCAGAGCAACTGGTCATCAACTGGTGCCTGCTGCGCGAAGAGTCAACAACGTAGCGTTTTAGGGTGAAACGCGCAATGCGGCGGGAAGGGGAAACTCCACGTGTGCGCCGCTCTCGCTGATTTGTCGAGTTCTTCGGAAAATAACGACTACTGGAGCGGATGTGAGTCTCAGAGTGGCATCACCCTCATCGGGACGTAGGAAACATAGTGGCCTTCTGTTGAGAAATGCCAGCAGACCCGCTGACATATAATTGACAGGATAATTGCTTCCTGTTTTAACTGTCATGGGTCACGGAGGTCAGAGGTCAGGGTCATTCTCAGCTGTCGTTCTCAGGGCTACAGGGGGACACCACCTGGTCCTTAGATCATGGCGATGCAGCGCACTATACGCCCCAACGCCTTTTTTACATTCTTCAACGAGCCATAGAGAGAACGGTCATTTTCGGCTGTCTGGCTCCCTTCAACACTTCATTTGAAAAACACCGTTTTTGCGGTTGAGCGCAGTGTTGCCCATTGAGGCAGAAGGGAGGAAGGTCGCAACACAAAGCACCACCTTTCTACGGCAACGCTAACACCTGGTACCGGGGGACTGGTGGCAGCTCCCCCTCTGTAAGAGCCCCCTTCCTGCCGCTGAAGCTCGCTGCCAAACACCAACATCACACCCTCATAAATACGGCATTCTTGTTACAGTAAAGAATCCCGCATCCCATTTTAAAGCTGCAGTCAGACAAAGTGAACTGGCCTTAATGGCTGCTGATTGCATTCCTAAACTGGCCGACCCCCCCCCGCCCTTTTTTTTTAGCGATCTGATCGTTTAAGTACGTTCAAGCATAATTGAGGTCTCTGCCTTGATTAGATTTGCACCAGCTTTTAACAAAGCCTGCTCGAACTTAATCCAATGAGGCCCATTGTGGGGAGAGCGGAGGGATGACATCGCTCCCGGTTAGCCTCCGAATCAACCGAGCTGTCAGGCCATAAGAGGCCGGCGCTGATAAAGAGGCCGGACGACTGAAACCAAAAGTCACAACATAACAAGTGGACGATTGAGCCGTAATTCAAGGCATGAATTTACTTTTTGCTCAGAAATCAGAATTGTTTCCATGAATTTAAGTTCAATGTCAAGCAACAAGGCAGCGTTCATCATTGTAAACGCTGATGAGAAATAGTTTTGATTCTGGCACATGGAGTCCAGCTGTAACTACCAACGTGCACCAGTCAACCCTTCACTGACGGACCCCTGCAGGGGGGTTCCACCCAAAAGTGTGTAAGTCGCCTGCGGCTGCAGGAGCGCGATGCACTCGGCAGACCTGACCCACTGGGCTCAGAGCGAGCAGCCCGGCGAGGGGGGGGGGGGAGGGGGCGGTGCCGTCGGCTCTGGCTGCATCTTCCGGAGACACCTGCCCGTCCATAATCACAGTTGGGCTAAACCGTCTTCTGACCTGTGGCTGTGTGTCACACACTCAATCCCCTAATCGTCTCCTTTGTTCTCTGTCACCGTCAATTAGTCATGTACCAGGAGTCGGCCAGAGGAAAGTGTGTGTGTGTGTGTGTGTGTGTGTGTGAGGAGACGTGTCTGTGCCGTGCCGACTTTAATCACCCGTGCTGTTAAATGCCGTGTGCACTAATGTGTCTGAGACGTTGGTTGCATCTATTGGGCGTGCGAGGGAATTGGTTGATCAACCTAAAACTGTTATGAGAGTCAATTGATCATTTGAGTGAAAAGTCTTCTATGATAGCACATCTTGTAGTACTGCAGGTTAATTTAATGAAGACCGTTGATCGAGTCAGTTTGTGCTTTAAACGCACACAGTTCACCCGTCTCTATGAAATAAAAATACTTTATCAACAAAAGGCTAAGAAATGGTTTATGTAATCTTATCATTGGCTCAAAAAGTCCTTAAAGTAAGGCTACATCTTCTAGTTCTTAAAAAGCTCTTTCCCAAAACACACACCATCTGTAATTGTGTGCTCATTTGTCACTTTACAGTCATGTAAATGTCACTAGACCTGGTCTAATTGATCTCTTCTTTGACAAGATCAGTGTCTAGATTAAGAACAGGAAGGATTTTGACAGAGACAAGGCTCTCTCTCTCTCTCTAAACCCTCCTGTGTTCTCAACAATGGGATTTCACACTCTCTATAAATACGTAGGCCTGAACAAGTCGTAGCTCACCTGTTCAAGCTGTAACTAATCCAGAACTATTTCTATAGTTCCCCTTGAGGTTCAGTGATCCGGCCCCTCGAGGGGATGAGCAGGCGCGCTGGTATGGTGCAGAAAAACAAGCAAATGGATCCCAATGCGCAAAGAGACGGTTTTTTTTGGGGGGGGGGAAATCAAAAGCAGTTGATTGCAGTTCCTGGATAGTTTTATTTTTATTTTGCGTTTCTGGTGTACTTCACTGAACTCAATCACTCGGCTTTGGCGGTTGAGATGAAACAGCACGCACTCCATTATCTGCGTCCTGTGTTTACAGCAGACTGTTGACAATAGCTGATATGCAGCGCGACAGATGCACTTTGATTTGAAGGGGGAAACAATGCGGTATTATGTGAGCCAGGGACACTTAAGACTGGAGTAACTGCGATGTGAACACTAGCCAAATAAATGTGTGCGGGTGTGTGTGTGTGTTCAAGAGGGCAAGCAGCCCCAGAGTATGTTTGTTGAAGCCTTCGCATGACGCTCCAAGATGCTTGGCTCGCTTTCAACTCCCGGATCACTCGCTGATAATAGAGACAGATTTTCGACGGCGCTGCCAATTTGTCGTTCTGAAATGACGGCTGTTTGCATACGCAGTGAAAAGTGCTGCGTACGGGCATCGCTGCCGGAAGAAATATCCAAATGCAAATGGTTGATTCTATCAATTTAACCTTCGGAGTCTTACTCAATAATTAATGTCTATTGGCATATGACCCCATAAGCCACACAGTAAACAGCGTGTCTCATCACTATGTATGAGAACGTGTAGTCAGCTAATATACGGCCCAGAGACGAGCCCCGGGCCGCAGTAAATCAACCATATCTAATGAACCGCCTAATTGTGATTTACAGCCTGTGAGCCCAGTGCTGCGATGCAGAGACAAGCGGCTGCAAAGAGCGAGAGGGAGACGTCAGGGGACGAGTGTGTCCACGTCCAGCGGAGCACCAGATTAAATATGGAGGCTTTATTAAAAAACGCTGCTCCCCTCCAGCAGCTGGTGAAGTCTGGCGTGGGTCTCGACAGAAGTTACGGTGAAAATACGGTGCATAGTGCGAGGAAAACCAAATCAGCCGGACAAGTTACCGTCACATTCACGGTCCAACCGAGTGAGTGAGAGAGAGAGAAGTATGGATATTTTCACACATACTTAAACTACAGCTTGTAACTTTAGTGAAATTAACTCGTATCCAGACTAACTCAGCCAGATATTTCTCTCATTGAAGACCTTTCAACATCGTGCCTTTAAAAACACACGTGTAAAAGCTTTTATGCACGAATGCGTACAGCAGAATCAGCGCTGTTCTTTCTGCCTCTGCATCATTTCAGTAACAATGAAACTAAGCAGCAGTGTGATGTTAATGCAAAGTTTTATTGGCTCTGCGTGCTCGACAGTCATGTCGCTGACCCCACCTTATGGCGTTATATTTGTGCCACAATCCTGAGCGCGTAATTGTAAATTTTGAGCACAGAGAACTATGTTGTAGCAAAGAAAAACATCCCGTGCGCGCAGTTTACTGAGGTGCCCTCTCCACAAACTGGTTTTCTGCGCGCAGGCAGCCGTTGCTGCGCTCTCTCTCTCCACCTCTTCACGCTGCGCTCGCTCGACGTTTCACTCACGCGCTCGCTCGACTTGCAGCAGCGTTACATTTGTGCCACAAAACCAACCAATCAGAGAATTAAAGAAGGTCCATTTTGATTGGCTGTTGGTCTCCAATCACAACGCTAGTAAAACTACCTACAGCATCGCGGAAGCTCAGCGAGTTGTTGAAGTTTGCAGCATTTGTGCTAAATGCTAATGGCCTGGATTAAAACACTTGCTGTTCTCATCATTTGCTTCGGTCACGTCTGATGGTGGCTAGCCGGACTTCTAATATCACTTTTTTTCATCTTCTTTAGGAAGCGTTGTGATTGGAGACCAACAGCCAATCACAATGGACCTTCTTTAATTCTCTGATTGGTTGGTTTTGTGGCACAAATGTAACGCTGCTGCAAGTCGAGCGAGCGCGTGAGTGAACCGTCGAGCGAGCGCAGCGTGAAGAGGTGGAGAGAGCGCAGCAATGTTGCGGAATGTTTTTCTTTGCTACAACATAGTTCTCTGTGCTCAAAATTTACAATTACGCGCTCAGAATTGTGGCACAAATATAACGCCATACCACCTGAGTCTTGTGTACCCGCCCTGCGTGGTTTGAAGTGAGGCCTTGTGCACTGAGAACAATGCGTTGGGACAATGGACGCCTTGTGTCGTAGCTTCGACCTCGCGGCTCACACTCACACCTACGCCCAAACAATGTGCCCGTGTTTTCACAGCTTGCTTGTGTCCACGTTGCAGTGCGTGGCTCATGCAGGTTTCTTTCTCAGCTGGCCTACATGTGTCTATTGGCCTTCCCGTCCCCGGTGCCGCGTTGAATGGAGTAAGACAGTGTGAAGACTAATAAAGATGGTTTTGGTGGGTTTGAATGAGTCGCGTTTCGGCCATTAACAAGGTGGAATGAATGTTGTCCGACTGCAGTGGCATTCAGGAGAGCATTTACATCTCTTTTTAAGTCTTGTACATCCAAATGAATTATGAAAATGGTCCAAATCCCTTTTGATTTCATTTATTGTATATTTCCATTACTGCTGCTGGAGCCACGGATACCTGGGACTGCTGCGGGGTAATTTGTCCCGGGAATGAATGCCAATTGCAACGTACTTAAGAGAAAAGCCAGATGTTAGTGGGTGTACGTTGTTTTTGGGCCGGTGGGAAACGGGATATACACAGCCAAACATAAACTCTATAACAAGTGGCTGCAGCCGGGTTGGAAAGGAAAGGATTAGTCTGGATTTGGACAGCTGATGCCGGGGGGACATCGACGTGCCTCCAACCGGCGAAGCAGACAAACTGCTCGTGGAGGAGAAGTAGGTGCTCCACTGCTGCTCCAACGTCACCGGCCTCGCTTCTCCTCTGCCTTCTATACACTGCGTTCACGTCGGGGGGGGGGGGGGGGGGGGGGGGATTTATTGGACCTGTCCTTCCAGAGGTGGCCCACTGAGGGATTGCCTCTCGTTTTTCAGGGTCAGGGAAAAGAGCTAACGTGGGTAGTCGCCTCTGCAGCGACGGCCCGGGTCGGGGAGGCGTCGGGGGATAAGCGTCGTATGAATGCAGTGCGCCGCAAATGAACATGGCTCACACACTGGTATATATCACCATATCTTTACGTTGCACGAGTTGTTAACTGCTATATTCCTGTTTGGAACTTTGAAACGAGAATGTGGCTGTAGAGGACAAGAAACAGAATCTTTGATTATTACTATTATTGCTCATCATTTAGGTTCTATTTATTGTAATGTTTTAGATCATTTGTCAAAATGATCTAAAACATAGAGAATGGAAGAAAGTAAAGATGTAAAATAAGCAATATAATTATATATCAAAGCATGCTGGAATAGGTAGGAGCACATAAATCATCATTTTATCACAGAATTGTCATTTTTCATCTGTAGTCTTTATGTCAATTTATAATACTGTTACAATTTTACTAGAACTTATTAATATAAGTTAATGGTGTTGCACTCAGTTTAAGACCCAAGGACACGAGTGTCACACCGCCTAAAGTGTTAAGGAGTCTAATTACTTCTCCTCTTTCCCTTGACATGTCTGTATGTGTGGCAGAGTTACACGCTGCCAAAATGAGTATCAATTAAATCCTGCGCTATGATGTTAGAACCATCTGTACACATTATGCATTCCGGCCGGTCAATAATTGAATAAAAATATGTTGTTTTGCGACGGGCTGGAAGTAGCATGACTCTGAATAATGCAGCCGTTTCCTGCTGACAAAGCTGAGGAAACCTTCAGAGCTCCTTCTGAGAGGAAACAAAGCTCATTGTCAGAGGATAGAAAGGCAACTGGGATTACAATGGGGGCATCCAGTGAAACGACTTGTCAGTCCTAATCTGGGATTAACAGCCTTTCTCGTCTCCCGGCGCTCTAAAAGCCACCTGTTTGGACACCCTGCTGATGATGTTCCTCTCCTTGTTTGACTGGAATGCTTTTTTTTTTTTTTTTTCATTACGATGAATACAATCATATTTATTCACAATTGAGAAATATAAAATGTATTTGTCTAACTGGAACTAATGAACAATTAACACAATTGTTATCCGCTGTGTTTTTAGAGCGATTTTGTCCCCCTGTGCCTTCACGTCTCAACAAATGTGTCCCGGGGATGGACAACTGATGTAAATGAACAACCATAAAAAAAGAGTGAACACGGATGTGGGATTATTGTTCTTAGCTGCGGTGAAACCCTGGAGTCCTGTAATGACTTATTGAAGCTCACTTTTCTCTGCTGCTGTCCGTGGGGCTCATGCAATTACTCTAAAAAATGTGTGAGGGCAGCTGTCGCGTCGCCACCGGCTTCTATCGTGACTTTCTACCGTTGATGTCACCCTGAAATAGATTTAACTGCCAGTGATACTTCTGAAATTCCACCCTTTGAAAAATGAAGCCGCTTTGATGTCTCAATCGGCCTAATTTACTTGATGTAACGTATTGTGAAGATGTCTTTGTTTCTTTGAGTGCTTTAGAAAAATATCTTGTTGAATCTTCTATTTTGGACACGTACGAAGGATTTCAAAGTTAATGTCTTTCATTCTTGGAAAAAAGACATCTATATTCTCAAGATAATAGGATTTTACCTTGTGTACAGGTCGAAGCACAACAAGGCTTAAAACTTGTGTAACAAGCTTACTTGCCTTACGTTGGAGGTCAAAGGTAATCGGTGTAATGATTAGGATAGTGGTTTGAAGTGAGAGGACATGTGGTTGTTTGATGCGGCCTCCTGTAAGTCAGGTGTTTGTCAAATGGTAGGCGGTTTGTGCTTTAAGCCGATATAGATCGAGGGTAAAAGAGGTGAGGCAACAGAGAGAAGATAGAGGGAGGGAAGGCAGGCCGAGTGTCATTATGGAGACTTAAATGAAGGAAGAAAAAGGACAGAAAGTTTAAATGTACTGGGTGTCAAAATCATCATTGGTAGAATTAATGCATTTTTTTATTTAGTTCACCATAGTTAGACTACAAGTTGTTTTTTGACAGAAGTTTAGCAAAATTACAAAATGTTGGAAAGGATCTGAAATCACCAGACTCAAAACAACTGCTTTCAAATGATGAAAGCAGCTTGATCTTTTTTCAAGTATGGAGAACAGTTTTGGTTAAATAGATTTATTACGTATACGTATTCAAGTGCTGCAGGACGCTGTTTAACGTGCATATGTTATATGTTTGTCTAATGGCATATCTACCCGGACAATATGCTCTACTCTAAGCATAAAGAGACAAAATGTTCACTCTGTCCAGGTCTTCCAACTACCTTGGGCGTGAGTTAGTAGACAAACGGTCCTTCTGAGCCCCCGTGTGTTGACTTTGGTCTTCAATGGTTTCTTCAATGGTTCACTCTGTATCGTCGCCATGAAGCAGATAAATGCATATGTGTACTGTATTTGTGTTAGCTGGGAGGGCGTTCGCGTGCCAGGAAAAATAACAAGCACAAGGCAGGGTGTTGGTCAATAAGGGCACTTCTGGATTTCTCGGGGTCTGCGGTTTTGGTCCGGGTCCCTGAACACAGAGACCCGGCATAGCGATGTGTGTTTACACCCACCGCACAAACGATGCATTCATGATTTGAGTATTCCATCATTGGCTTCGATTAAGATTTTCCATCAGCAGGACAAACAGACATTAAACCCCATGTTTGCTCCAGGTGTCCTTACGATGAGAGACAAAATCCTAAGTGCCGTGTAGCTGCCGTGTGATCCGACACAGAGTGGCCTCTTACAGTGAAATCCATGTTAAACAAAACTGCTGTTCTTGCCATTGAGGCATTGACGAAGTGGGCTGGTTTTGGGGGGTAACCAGCGTTGCAATTGAACATTTCTATTTCGAGGGAATATCTGGGAGAAAACAGGGCAGCGCGTGTGTGTGTTCGCATTCCACACGCGTGACCTGTGACAGTGCCCTCTGTGTGCGGCACTCTGCGATGATCTAATGAGAGTCCAGACCGACGCAAGATTTAGGGGCCGTTCTCATACAAGGCCGATTCTCTTTTCTCATTTATTTATCCAGGGCAGGTAAGTTCTAAGCGGTGCCCTGCTACTCGGTTACACCTCCAGGTTGCCTGGTACGACCCCAGACTTTTACTGAGGGCCACTGAACTTCCGGTTTAGGCTAGAGGTCTAATGATAGATGCTATCGAGTTGCCTTGTTGGAAGGTGTAGGATTCAGCATTTCTGCTACAGCCCGACCTTTTCAAGGGACTAAAAGTCAGGATTTATCGCCCCCCGGGGCTACGATTTTATTTGAATCGATCGAGTATCCCTTTGAAAAGATGTTTTACAACTTGGTTCTTTTTTTGTATATGTAACCATCCTATCATTTTTTTTAGCTTTGTTCACAAAGAATATCAGGAGTAACTTGGCACCAAAAATACCAAAAATACAAATAGGTGATTTAGATTGTTTTGCATCTTTTTTTCTCCTCAAATCCTCCAGTTTCCTTTTGCTTTTCTTACACCTCGTCCTTTCGTTAGGACTGTCCCAGGGACAAACAATTCCATCAAAAATACTCACTTTTCTTCTTTCTCTTGTGTTTTTGTCCTTTTTCCCACTTTCCTCGGCTCTAACCCGCTGGGACGGCTGGAGGTTTTACACCCAATTGGTCGAGTCGCAGGCCTTTGTCGGAGCCCTTCTCTCGCTCCACAAGTGGCAGAAGGGACCTGGGTTGTGAATGGCGCTTTGTGTACTGTTTTTCTAAGAGGGGGCCCTCTCATCTGTCACAGGTCCCTCTCCGTCCGCGCTCCACAATGCCTGATTGTTTCTGCCAAGTCGCCAGGTTCCAGGCCAGATCTGAACAACGCTTTCCTGCCAAATTCCGACCCCGGTTTTCGTTTTTCTTCCCCTCACAAAGGGATTCTAAGTTACTGTCCACGTTTCAGAAGAGGACTTAGCGAGCCGTCCACCAGCAACAGTTAGTTTTCTGAATGTGTCTCTGAGATTAAAGGTTTGAGAATGTCCAAAAGCAACAAAGGAGGGAAGGGAACTAAATATGCTCAAAGAGAACAATAACATTACTGATCAGACCTTTATTGTGATTTTAATTAGGTTTCTGATCAACCGAGATGTTAACCCTACTCATGGAAAACCTCACTCATAAAAAAATCAAAAAACCTCACCGGTATCACTTTTCAAGACATATTTCAGTTAGAAAGAACTGCTTTCAGAGGAATAAGTTGATCTTTTTCTAGACGACTGTCAATATGAAACAACTTTTCAGAAAGAGTCTCAAGGCGATGCGTGCATGAAAAAAAAAAGTCCCTTTTCAGGTATCGGTGTGACATTAGTGTCAAATTACTGTTTTCCGAGAGTGTTTCCACGTTGCCAAATTCATTCTTTTGTTGGTCTCGTTGGGAAAATGTTGTTCCTTCAGCTATAATCATTCAATTTCTCCCTCCGTCTCACTGGGGAAGGACTTGATATGGACGTGCGTGAGAGCCGTGGTCAGAGGGAAAACCCACACCTCCAAAATGTTTTGACATTTTTCACACATTAGGCAAAATAAATGCTTATTTCACTCATTACGCACATCCATCTTTTTCCTAAGTGCAGCGCTATCTTCTGAAAGCTTCTGCAAACTATCAATCTGAGTGGAACGACAAAGACAGAAAACAGTGACGGCTCTCTGTTTTCCTCCATGACATGATGGAAGCAGCTGCAACATAATGGTTCTAATAAGAGCTCCTCTTCTTCTTCGTGGGTACATATGTACTGTTTGATATCGCACAGCATGCTTGAACCCATTGTGATTATGCCTGATTTCTACTTCTTTACTGTTGCACTTTCTGTTGTTTCTCAGCTGTTCTCTTACAGCGTTCGTAGCCAGTTATCCGAGTTATCATGAACAAAGAAGAAAAAAGGCTGTGAAGGCGCACACGGGGCGGGTGGGACGTCCTAAACAAAAACTGGTCTCTCAGCCAGGAGTCCGCTATTTGCTCCTCTCGTGAAACTCATCCTGGTGTAACTTATACCTACCACAGCCAGCTACAGAGTTATTTTAAATCCAACCACAATCATTTCACCTCACCAGGTACTTTTGTTGCCAAAACCAAGCTTAACACTTTTGTTCAAATACAAAAACTTTTTGACAATCCATCAGAAATATCAAAGTCATGTAACAAACATTTTTTTTAAAGCGACCATAGTTCCTAAAGTCATTCCACAGCAATCGATTATCAGAGCTTGACATTTGCCGTGTTAGTTAAAAAATCCGAGTCATCGAATTCCTGGCAGGAAGTATACTGTTCTCCTGCCCAGACCAATCACAAGAAGCCCCCGCGGCATGCTTACCAACAAACCCCCGTCCTGTTGCACCATGGTGCCGTATCAGTGGCAGCGAGTTATGGAGCGAGGCACATGAGACCCCACTTCCAAGAACCGGAGTCTTAAGCTCCGCCATAAACACAGCACCAGCAATATTGTCAGCTAAATATAGGGTCTCCTCTGCCCCCCCCCCCCCCCCCCCCCCCCGGGTCCCTCATTGCTTCAGTGGGGATTGCAGGAGTTGATTCTGCATTAGTCATTTGCTGTTTGCTGGTTGTCTGATTGTGATCACATGCACTCACACTGCCGTGTAAAAACAACGGAGGTTTGGAGAAATGTAAATATTAGCTATTGCTAATCCAGGTTTTTTTAAATCAGGCTTTGGGTGACATTCTTGTTGAAAACTAAATTACAGGTTGACATCAACTTGCAGCATCATTAACAGGCCATTGGGTGAGACTGGGCTGTGAAATGACAGTGACTGGACCAAAAGGGAGCTTTTGTTTTGGCCGTCATATGAGCCACATTTAGAATAAAGATATTGACTATCACGGCTTAATGGTAAAATATCCCCTCACTGGCATCATTTTGCACAGTGTAGCTGGCAAAGAGCCTGAGGAGATTAAATCGGACAGAGATATGTGTGCTTGAATGAGAGAGTCGCTGGAAGCTGACATATGTAGTAAAAGATGCCACGCAATGAACATCGTGACCCTCGGTTTTGTGGTGTCGAATAACACCACAAAACCCACCGTAGAAGCAGATGCACACGTGTGGAACAAAACTTTATTCCGCTGTATTTTTGTCACATTTTCTCCAAAAGACTGAATCTTTTATCTCACTCTTATGAACTACCTGTATAAGTGGTTTTGCTGCCGCCCTCCACACACACACACACACACACACACACACACACACACACACACACACACACACACACACACACACACACACACACACACACACACACGCGCGCGCCGATCGACTGAGGGGCAGATTTACGTGTAAGCGCTCCCAGGAGGCCTCGTATTTCAGAGATCGACGGCCCGCTGTGATTTACTGGCCGCTAAATCTGATGTGGCAATCTGTTTTACTTTGCAGAAGTTCTTTGTATACGAGTGCTTGTGTTTGCGTGTGTGACATGATTCTTTCCAAAATCTGTGTGCGTTTCCTTTAACGCACCAATTAGTCCAAAAAGATGTGGAGAACTCTGTAAAATGGGCTTGTGTTTGGATTTGGAATGGGAATTTTAGGCCGAGATCAGGCTACAGGAGAGGGGGGTTGAGGGAATAAGTGTCCTCATAAGTAAAGAGCAACAAAGGGAAGTCGTTCCAGTAAATGATGTAGTAGCCAGAGGCTCGCTTGAGTAAAACAGGTTTCTTTCCACTTAAACGCGGCAGCATGGCGGATGAGCGGCCCTGATGCCGCTTAATAGATAGATAATATAATAGATAACCCCAAGGCAGTATGTGCTTAATATGCACATATGCACACGTGTGTGAGTGTGTGTGTGTGTGAGTGTGTAACATTCAGCATGAATTACCTGAAGTGTAAGTTTCTCAGGTTGCAATAAAAGTACATGATGTGTACATGAAGTCGCTCCCCTCTCCTCTCCTCTCCTCTCCTCTCCACTCCTCTCCTCTCCTCTCCTCCCCTCTCCACTCCTCTCCTCTCCTCTCCTCTCCTCCCCTCTCCACTTAAACTAGCATGAAATAATGTTCCATAATGGTCTAATCACTGCCATAAAAAACCACTTTGTCTTGTCCCCCACAGAACGATGTCTTCCATGCGAGGAACACCTCCCTTTCAGCCACAGTCTGAGGAGGAGGACGCGATGGGTCATGACCACGCGGCATGGACCAGCGAGGAGCGAGAAGGCCCGAAGGAGACGCCGTCTCCCTCCTCGCATGAGCGACCCCACCCAGACGAGCTGCAGCCAATCCGGGAGAAGCTTACTGAGTCGGACTGGGGGAGCATGGTGCCTGCTGTGGTGGTGAGATGTTGATCATATCTTATCTTGAGATATGTTGCCGTAACTCAAATCTATAAAAGAAATGAGGTGTGTGTGTGTGTGTGTGTGTGTACATAGTGTACACACTCAGGGCGCACGGCTCATAAAACACTCATGAAATACATGCAGGGGTACGCAGGGTGTGCAAATTGTCATGCATAATGATGATTGTGCACCATCCAACGCACACACCCGTTGAACGCACACACGCACACAACCAGCAGTGGTCCTCTCTGGTCTCAGTGCTGCAGGCAGTGCTACAGGCAGCCCAGTGAGGCTTCACCTCCAGAGAGTTACAGCCCTTGGTTCTTCTCATCTCCACCTCCTGCCTTCATGTGTGTGTGTGTGTGTGTGTGTGTGTGTGTGTTAGTAACTTGGCTGCAGGTTCTGTTGGTCCCTAATGGAAGAGGCCAGTTTGAGGCGAGTCCAAATTTCTGAGACTAAAGTTTCTTTCTTTATGTTGTGGCAGAATATATTTAATATTTGCCCAAACAAAAGTCCTGTTCATACTTCTAATCCGACTAAAACTTAATTATCTTTTTTGTTGTTATCTCGAGACTATAACCAAGTTAACGATTCTCTGTGCATAGTAAATACTTTAACGGCAACAAGATTAGAGAAATCTTGACTTCAGTTCAAAGTGGCCTAAAAGCTGCTCAACTTCCAACAAGGACTCTTAAAAAGCGCTGACCTGACACTTTGGTCAGGTCAGCGCTTTTTAATAAGGAATAAACTTAATTCAAAACCTAAAAACATTTATTTATGTTTGTCAACTGACCCTCAAACTTATGAGTTAAGCAAAGGAAACAAGGAGAAGGACAACCGTGCGTCAAAGAAGATCTACCTTTCTAACTAAAATGGGGTAAAAAGTTAGTTTGGAGTTGGTGCTTCTTTTTCATTCCGCTATTATATAACAGGGTTTTAAAAAGGTTAAAGCACACAAAAACACATTGAATGGATAGCAAAGGTATGGAAGGACAGGCCGGCTTCCCTTCTCTCTCTCTGACCTTTTGGTTTTTACAATGATGGGATCATCAAGCCTTCCTGCCTTCACCACACTTCTTGGTGGCATTATGTGTGGACCTGTAAAACACACCTGAACAATCCGCGAGTGACACACTATACCCTAATCCTCATTACAGAGCATCTTCCGCTTAAAGACAAAGTGTACAGGAGGGCCTCCGGGAGCCGTTTCAAGGGCGCCTTAAGATCCCGCTGTTAGTTAAAGCCCCTTGTCTTTGAAACGTAAGCCTGCTAAAGTTCTAGGAGATCCCCCCCACTCTGTAAGGGGAGGAGAAAGCGTTCAGAAATAGCCCCGTGTTACCACACCTGTGCCAAAGTGTCTGTTGCGTGGGACAATGTGGTCGCCTTGAGGGGCTTATCGTATCGGTAAATATAGACCCCTTGTGCCTCTCACTTAACTCATAATAAAGCAGAGCAAACAGCAGCGGGACGAAACCCCCCCGCCTGCACCTCATGGAGCGGCGATATACTTAATAAGTTAGTAGTACACCGCTGGGTACTACTGTGTCAACACGTCGCTTCTTGTGGAACTTTCAGCCTGGTAAAAACTTGGGACACTGTTATTTTATTGTTATTCACAAACTGACCTCGCGGTACATGACTTGAATTAGTCTAAAATCCGTTTAGCTAATCTACGATTGCTTGTGTGGATCCCAGGTGACGACCTCTAGCTCTGCACTCATAAAGTGCCTTGAACTTGCATTCTCTCAAATGGCCATCGGGAGGCGACTCCTCTGTTTTTTAATAGCCTGTGCCAAACGGGTTTGATCAGTTAACATTTCAATCTGTACTTTCAAGTGTTCTTCAACACAGCATGAAGTTGTGACCTGTTCTGTAAATGCGTCTCCTCCCAGGACAACGAGAGCAGTAAAGGCTGCTCGCTCTACTCCTACCGGACCAACTCCACCTCTCCGCCCAAGCCGGAGGAGGACTCCAGGGGCCGCGGGGAGCCGATGATCGGCCTCGTCTTCGGGACGCCGGAGCGCCGCAAGGGGAGCCTGGCAGATGTGGTGGACACGCTGAAGCAGAAGAAACTGGTGGAGCTGACCAAGACGGAACAAGACGGTAAGCCGGAGTCTCCGACTTGCTGCCTCACCTTCGATTCACAAGATGCTGTTGTTCCTCACCTACTCTTCCCTCGCACTCAAAGCGTGAGCGGTCTCACCTCTGCTCTGTTTTCCCTTTTTTCCGAACGCACCCTCCCGAGAGGATCTTTGAACATCTAAAATTACAACTGACGGGTCCTTTTGCACGTTAGATCACAATATCAATCAGTGAAAACACAGGTTTCCCTTTCGCCTGCGCTTCTGATCTGCACCAGTAACACAGCAGAGTCTCCCAGCATGCCTCAGCTCGCCCACAGCGAGTCAGATCTGAAACCATCCGACACCCCTCCTACCTGTTAGGTGCACATAGTAATCATGGTGATATCAGAGGAGCGCTTTATCTCTCTCATTTGAAAGGTTTCACTTTGTTATTGATACAGCAGAGCCAGAGGCGGAGCAGACAGGTACTTCTACCTTATTATCTACCGTAACTGGTTTGAAACAAAAAACATGTGTGTGTGTTAAAAAGGGTTGTGACATCTTCCTGACAAATGAAAGGGGACATAAGTGGAAAAAAAAATGCTGGGGGACAAGTTGAAGTGTTTGTCTTCTTCTGATTTTCTACAATTTTTTTCCATTTCCTGAAGCTGCATTTTATTCTAAAATAATCCTTCACAGGAAATGTTAACAAGAACTTCATTTTTATCTCTATTTCAGAGAATGTAGCAAAAGCAATGTTCACTATTCGAAGCTGGACGACAATCATACATATTCACACTGCTTCCTAACAATGGCAATAACACACTAAAGGTCAAATATTATTCTGCTTCATACTTACAGATTCTTGGTTGTTGCAATGGACATAGTGTATTATTAATGCTATTGTTTGAGCACATTATAATGTGTTTTAATCGTGCGTTTAATATTCCTTTTACTACTTTTTATGTGTTGTTCTTGGATTGATGAACGTTCTTTGGTGCATAAAGACAAACAGGTCATCAGTGGATCCGACATCAGCAGCACAGCTGAAGTCTTTAATCCCGAGAATCACTCAGATTTCCTCTTCATTGGGGGGAAAAAAGGAAATCTCAGCCTACTATTGAGTGTGGCTCATCCTTTGCTAATTAGCAGAGCGACCCGTCCCCAAAGGACTATAGCGGCATTGATCACGCTTTGTGTGGACAAAAATGAAACGCGCTTAACATGAGCGATATAACCAGGCACAAACAGTGTTAAGGTGAATAATAACTCTGGGCCCTTTAAACCTCCCTCTGACTGGCTGTTCCCTGAAGAAGCACTGTAAACATGCATTGTACGCCTATATACCCACTTGTTCCCCTTTTCCTAATGATTTATGTTGAAATGAGAGGTGATCAATAGCCGGATGCGGCTGAATGCGTCATTGAGCGAGTTCGACCCTGGAGCTCCAAACCCGTTTCTTTGTCTCGTTACATCTTCCTCTCCTTCTTTACATGACGATGGCATGGTCGTCTAACTTCAGGAACCCTTGAATGCACATTTTTGGGATCTCTCCTCAAATGGCGGCCTTGCCGATTAAAAGATTTTTCGTGTGTCACTTTCGAACTCAAAGGTTCGAAACACGATACAGATCCCACATGTGACACTGTTGACGGATCACTTTGTCTTTCAATAGTTGCGCGGCAGAAAGCCCTTTACTACGTAATAAAAGTCTTTTTTTCCCTCCGGACTCTTCTTGTGTTCACTCGACTGACACTTGAAGTCTGTGCAGAATCCCACCGCAGCACCACTGGATGTGATCATCCGCACTCAAATGGCACATTAAAGCCTGAGCGATGTTGTCCGTTGCCTCTCCCTCCACCTCGCCCAGATTAGATGGGGTGTGTGGTCGGATGGAACGGAGCCTATTAGCCACCGAGCGCTCACTTAGCCTAACTGACCCCGCCGTGCTCTGTAGCCCTGAGCTGAGGTGTGGGCGCTGTTAGCCTCACCCGCTGTCGGCACGCCGTTGCCTTCTTCGCTACTCAGCGCTGCCCTTAAGTGCCTGTGACAGATCCAATGAATAGTCATGGCCTCGCTTTGCAAAGCGGGTGATTTTTTTTTTTTTCTTTGTCTCTGCCGCCTCAGCTTTTAAAAGCTTTATTAAGACGTCTTTAAGAATGTGTCAGCTGGCTGTATTACCACACAGCTGGTTGCTGTGAACGGGTCCTTTCTGACAACATGTGAGCCAACAGGGTGAAGGTCCGACACCGCCATGACAATTTATTGTTTAAGGTTGAGTTGCACCTGCATTATATGAAGGTTTAAATGTACTAAAGGCTTATTCTATACTGTTAAAGCGCCCAGCACGTACTTATTAAGCTGCTAGACTGGTTACTGAATACATACAGATGTACAAGGACGGCACCGGGGAACATCATAAGAAAAACACTGTGGGCAGGAGATGTGCTGCGGAATGGAAGCGCTCCTCCATCCTCTGTCATGCGACCAACTGTTAACGGCATGGGCACAGTGCCCCCCGTGCCCACCTAGTTAGCCGTGACGTGGCCAGAGCAGCTCTGGCGCCTGGCAAACACTTACCATCCCTCCCTTGCGGGGCCGAGGCCCCGGGCCCTCGTGAGCTACTGTACAAACCACGTGTTTAATTTGCAAATGAGATCAGGTTCAATTACCGCCATGCTGTACTGCGGCGGGGCAGTTATAAAACGGACACCTGCGTGACTAATTTAGGAAGGAATGAGACGTATCGTGTTCATTTTCATAATCATATTTGTCTTTTCGAAGGAAAATGTTTGCTGCTTCAATGTTTTAGAAAACACCTGAGTTCACCCTCCCGTTGAAAAGTTTTACAGTATTCATAAATGACCTACTTTATCATTTCATAAAAGACTGACACTATTGGACCTTTATGTCTGAGGCGATACCGTGCGGCTGTTCATGCCATAGGAACAACACGAAAGCAGCATGTTTCAGAGGCTTCAGCCCATAGACCTGATGTGACATTGCTGTCTCATGTTTTTTTTATGAGCCCTCTCCAATCACGGAGTTGACAGACAGTCAGAGCCTATATGCTGAAACCCATCAGCGTGGAAAGGCCTTCGTTGCTACCGTGAGGCACTAGAAACCCCGACCAATGACCAAATGTTCCAGCTTCCAGTCCGGCATCACAGGCGAACAATCCATGTTTTTCTTCTCGTGAGTCATCAGGACCGTTTGGAATTGATTCATTTTTTCATTTAAGCTTGTGATTAAAAAGTCATTTTCCAATTTTTACAGCCCAGTGCCAGCAATGCACGATTAAAAGGCCTGAAAACAATCCGCTGGTTTTCTCAAATGAAAATATGATGATACTTTAGTGCCTGTTAACAACATCTAATAAAGTCCTGATAGCGACCTAACTGAGTTTTTAAAGGCATTTGCGTTGCCTCCACTGGGTTGGCTCTCAACAACGGTTATTAGCGTTAGCTAGACAGTAGGGCTCACTCACACGCATTCACATGCACTAAAACGCATGCACTTAAACAGCCCTGCCATGTGAACAAAGCACAGAACATATCACAATACAACACACACGCAACTTAATTATCTCTTACTCCAACATTTGCATAATAAATAGTTATTTGCATTTGATCGACTGGGTCCTCGTCAGCGACGCTGCCTGGTGACCCCTCGTGGCTTCCCATGCAGCAGCTGTTTTACGAACCCCGTCCTTGTGCATAAACTTGTGCTGTACAGTTTGAAGGAGCTCGGCACCCGATCACCCATATAATGGCTTCCCCAGATGGAAGCGGAGGTCAGAACGAGGCCAAGCCTTCCTCTCACCCCGCTCCTGCTGGGACAATAGAGACATTCTGCCCGGCTTCGTTGGCTTTGTTCTCCCTCGCCGCTGAAAGCCGGTTTCAACATCTCTGCTGTTACCGCCACTCAAACTGTGGAAAGCGTGTCCTCTCGCCGAGGGGTCTGCACAGGAGGCGGTGTGGACTAGTGCACCCCTGTGCTTTCGCGCCGCGATGTTCAACGACTAAAAAAAAAATCGACATTAGCCGTGAGATTCCTTTTGATCCAGGGCCGCTTAGCTGTCAGAAGCACTTATTGAAGGGAAAAACATCGGCAGGCTTCTTCAACTAAGCTGCAGGTCAGGACCGAACTTTGAACTTAAAGCAGTCCTGCGAGCCCGACCCGTGTGTGTGTGTGTGTCTGTGTGTCTGTGTGCGTGTGGGTGAGTGCTTACCGATTCATACACTCAGGTGGAAGTAGTTGCGATGACAGCTTAACGGGGCGAGTGGGGTCGGCCCCCCGAGAGTTAAGCCTATTGGCTAATTAACACGCTCTGGGCTCCACTGTTTGCCCTCCTCCGTGGGATTGGCAGCTTGAGCTGTGATCGTGTGCAGGTACGAGCTTTGTGGGTTTAGCATTAAAACGCTGTGCGAACCAATGGCGGGGCACAGCTGTGTGTTCAGGGTATTGATATTTACGGTTCGTGCGTCGCCGTCTGGGGGTCCGCGGCGCTCCGCTGGGCCGTGCCAACGGGCCGACTCCCCCTGGACTCCTTGTGGTCGGTCTCGATCTCCTCCTCTGTAATTGATAGGGATCTCTTTACTAATGATCAGCCACCGCCTGTGAGTCCTGACTACACATTTGGCAGCGGGCCAGCCAGCATATGGTGCGAGCGCATGCGATGCGGTCTCGCCGGAACAGTTTTGAACGTCGTCCAAGAGAATCCGATTAAAGAGTGATTTCATCAAGTCCTCCTTTTTTCTTCTTCTAGGATTTCAGTTAAAAGCCAAACTGTTCACCTGATAATTGAGCATCTGACAGAAGCCGACGTGATGTGACTGCAGCATAAAAAAAATCACAAGACCAAGCCCAAACAGTGGAGGCAGTGGAGCGTGACATGTGATTGACTGTTTGAGAGCTACACAGTGATGAATCTCCAATTAAGTTGCTCTATAAACATCACTGAAAATTGATTAAAAACATGTTTGGGAATGCCAACAGGATTGTGTGGGGATTTCCTTTTTTGAAAAGTTGAGGCTGATTATTCTTTGTTATAATGATGAACAAAGAAAAATGTATGTAGGTATTTATTAATATTCGCAAAAAATGAAGACAGTGGAAGGTGTTAACGAATGACAATGCCCAAATTGGTTCACTCCTATCTGACGGACATGCCAGTTACAGTTGTTGAAGGTCATTCGGCGTTCATGATGGTATGATGACATCACAGACAACTTGAGGAGGATCTCCTGATATGAAGCCGTTGACAAGACAGAGATTTGTGTGGCCGCCCGTCCGGGCATGTTGGATCCACTTTCTCCCTTTTCTCCTCATTGGGTCAGCAGAGCGGTTGCAGACCGCCGGCCTCACCACCAGGCCCCCCCCCTCTTCTGATATTTGGCTCCCCGACAGCCCCGTCTCATATCTGTGACCTAAACCACAGGGTCCGCCCACATCAGCCTCCCCCAAGGGCCCGACCCAAAACAACGCTTCTATTGTGTCTGAACCACACAACGTGCTGTGTGTGTGTGTGTGCTAAGTAGAGGGGGGGGGTCATATATCATGCCTAAAGTGGAACCAGAAGCTCGGGTCTTGAACTGGTGTTTTGAAAGCGTGCGTTTGACAAAGAAGTAATTTTGCACTCTGGACTCGAGTCTGTTCGAGTCCCATTTGTTGGAGTTGATCTAAAAGTAGCGATTTCTACACCAATATCTTTTTTTCTTCTCAGCATTATGTATTCCAACAAAGTTTTGTTTCATTCAGTGTGAATACAAGGACTGAAATTAATTAAAAATACCGCAGAACTTTGTTTTCAGAGAAAAGGTAATTTTGATTCATCAACAGTTTTTGGTTTATTTGTTTTAAAAAAAATAAAGAAAAGAAATTGCAACCCTGGGAGGGTGAGGGAATCAATTAAATATGAAAGCACTGCCATTAACCAGTGAATAGATGCTTTACTTTAAATGAATGAACTATGAATTAAATCCCAAATGACCTTGTAGCTGCAGTTTTCCTTCTCAAACAAATAATAACGGTTGGTTCCTGTTAAAAAAAGATTTAAGATACGGTGTCCTTGGTTGACGCGGATGCGAGTGGCTTCCTCACACCCAGACTATTAGGCCGCAGTAGTTGTTGACATCAGAGCCGTAAGGTCGGCCGGACCTCTCTGCTGCAATGCAGGGATCAGCAGCCGGGCTTTTCTAGAATCAACCTCACACCTTCAGTAGTTCGGGGCGGCGGTGCCTCCTCACACAACGCCGAGGGACTACTTTGTGAGTATTTTTAGCAAGGGAGGGAATCAAAGTCAGAGTGGGAAGGCAAAGTTGGGGCCCGATTTATTTCTCTAAACTAAATAAATGATCTTCAGCTTTACTTTAGAGCTTAATCGACGAAAAACATGAAAATAATAAGTACGTTGATTGATTGTCCATTATTTGTTAGGTCTTTTGTGACCAACCGACTAAAAAAGAGAGAATAATCAGCAGATTAACTAATAACTAAAAAAGCCTTTTCATGTTTAAATGGATTTGACACTTAAAGTCTACTTGGGGGGGCACTCCTCATGAATCATAACCCGGATCGGTTCAGCAGCTACATTGTGGCTCCTACCGCTGGAGCCCATCAATGTGCGTGTGTGTGTGTGTGTGTGTGTGAGGGGGTTACTATCTCTCAAGAACCCCCCCTGCCTCATCCCGCATCTTTCTCAGGTCATGTTCTGCGACAAGAGAGTCCGGGTGTCATCTGACAGATGAAAATAGTGTGTGTGAAACGGACACCGCGCTAACTCGCAACCAGACTAACCACTCTGCAGTTTAATGGTTTTACAACACCGAGCGGGCAGTGATAGCCCCTTGAAAGTGTGTGTGTGTGTGTGTGTGTGTGTGTGTGAGTGAGTGTGTTATAGTCTCAGCAGCGTACTGGCATTCTTTAATCGGTGTGCTTGGCGCGCATGTACGTTCAAGTGATCCAGAGTGTTTTGTGTGTGCGTGTGTCTTTTTCCTTGTCTTGGCCGGCCTGTCTCCTCATGTTTGGACATATGTTGAGTTTTATTTCACTGAGACATCAATCCTGCCGGCCAGCTGTTCGGACAGCTGCTCTCTGCGGGCCTCTTCCCGCTGAACTCACTGCGTCAGTCGCTCGCCGCCTCTCTTCGCCGTCTTTCTTCCCGTCTTTGTTTCTGCATTATTCATCTTTCGTCTCTTCTCGGTGCTGTTTCTTTCTCCTCTTCCTCTCTGATGCTGTGGGGTCCGCAGCTGAAGTCGCACTGACATAAATTTGGAAGTGCAAAGTGTGGCTGTCAGCTTCCATTTACACGCTCAGTAGCGAAGTCGAGAAGCAAACAGGGTTTTTTTTTCCAGCCATGGGCGCGTTACACAAACATCGAGCACCCACTGACACATCGGCCTTTGTTATTGTTAACATTAACTCATTTTTTTCAGGTTAATGTTGTTTTATTTTGCTCTTTGCCTTGGCGCTCTGACTGCAGACTCAAGGGTTCCTGATCTTTGACAAATAGAGAGAGAGAGAGAGAGAGAGAGAGAGAAAAAGTGAAATAGATGCCATCTTTCCATCCAAATGTCAAGTGAATTAAAAGGGAAATGTCATCAAACACGAAATGCAAATGAAATATGCTTCTACAAAGCAAACGAATCGGCTTCTCGAATGTAGACCTCATGTCAGGAAACAAATGAAATTCTTTCAATTTTGTTGTGTATTTGAATTAGGCTCAAATTTCACTTTTTCATCAGAATCAAAACACAGGGAAAATATATCTATCTAACCATTATAGAGAATATTCCGCAGACGGCCTGAGGCCCTCGTGTTGATGGCACGGCGTCAGAATGTGCCGTCAACTTTTCTTATGTTAACGTTTTTATCCGACGGAAGGAGATTAAAGTTCACAGAGAAGCCCAACCTAAAAAAAACGTCTATCGAAACAAAGCATTATTCAGTTGCCTTCATTAATAAGAACATTAACAGAAATTATTTAAAAGGAGCTTGAATTATGTTTTGCTGAAACTCCGGAAATCAGTTAAAGAGATTCTGGGTCAATTGTGGATGAATTTGGCAATCGTGCGTCACTCAGAAATAGGAACTATGAGCACGTTGCTTCTCAACAAAGGACATTTTATTTCCAATTCAATTCCACGACAAACATTCAAACCCATGGAAACCGTGGAAGAAAAGAGAAAAAAGGGGATTTCTGTCTGTGACGGGATGTGGCACACTGAGTTGTTGTTGGCAGTGGCTGTTTTGGGAGTGTTGATGCTTCTCCTCTCACACACACACACACACACACACACACACACACACACAGTATCACACACGGTGAGGTTTCTGTGGCTTGTGTAAAACACCCAAAACTCTGTCTCTTGGCAGGTTGGCGCACAGGTGATAAAAGTGTGTTTACCCTGAACACCCGCCGCTGATTTACTGCAGCTCTCTCTTCATCCACTTCTTATCTCCTTCTATCTCTCCTTCACTTTGTTTTATTGCGCACTCATCCCTTGCTCTGTCTCTCCTCCTCTCTGTCTTCTGTGCCCGAAATGAAACAAGCAGCTTCATCATCTCGCTCCTCAAACCGCCGTCCCACTTGTTGACTTCTTCTGTCCTACACTTCCCTCCTCTCCTCCTCGCCCCCCCCCCCCCATCCTCCCTCTCCCTCCTCTTCTTCAAAACCATCCATCGTCCGCAATTCTTCCCCACTTGATAAAGTTGGTGTTGGGACAGCGAGGAATTTTTATCCACCCTCCAATCTAAACAGCACTTGATCCCAGAGCGGTCGCGGGGACAGAAAGCCATCTAGGGTAAAACCTCTCCTGCTCATCCCTCTTTTCTTCCTCTTCTCCTCCTCACGTACACCCCCCCCCCCCCCCCCCCCCCCTACTGTCTCTGCGTCTGATCTGTTTATCGGTACGGGGGGTATAAATTCTGCATCCAAGTACACACACGGGTGACTTATGCAGACGCATCTCTGAGTTAAAGGTTGTATTATCCTCCCTAAGTGCTCTCATAAATTGCCCTTCCCTTATTTTGTTTGATAAGAGGCTCGATGAACGAGTGCACGTCGCCGTCTCTCAGTCTGGTGATGAGGAAAGAAGAAAAAAAAAAAAGCCTCACATCCCGACCTGCGTCTTCCAGCTTTCCCCCTCCAATCGGCAATAAATACCACCCCATTCAACCTAATGTACGCAAATACATATTCAGCCGCTTGTCTTGTAGAACGTGGGCGGAGAAATTACATCAATTACCTTATTTTGCTGCAATGTGGACTCTCTATAATACCCCTAAATAAGGGAAATGAGCATTATAGCTGTAGTTTTGGAGTTGTTTCTTTGTCTCGGTCTCCTGTTTACATTGATCCCATGTGATGTGGAAGGCTGTATTAGCTTATTTACAACAATCGTAATCCGACTGTAAACATGCGCGGCTTTAATGGACTCAACGAGGAAGTCGTGCTCGGACCGGCGAACAGCATCTCTCGACCACACAATGGTCCCATACGCACAAACATTAAGCCAGGCACAATAGGCCATGTGCCCCTGTGAATGCCTATAGCGCCTTTTGTCAGGATAAAGGCTCCACAAATGAGCTATTGTCCGACTTAACTATTCTAAATCAGGCAAGCCCTCAGGCGCATGTTTTCCACACAATCCAAAGAATTTCTCCTTTCTGTGTGTGTGTGTGTGTGTGTGTTTGTGTGATTTTGACGTCCTTGGTGACTGAGGCTATGGCGTGGGGCCCTGCGCGACCGTGACGCCGCCCTATATACAGAGTCGTGGGAGAAGTATTACCTGTGCAATAAGTAATAATAAATATTGTCTCATTTATTTCACATTTAACAGGTTTCAGTCATTTCACAGGTTATTACTGTGATACAATAAGCAGAATTGTAAAGCAATATGTATAATTAATAATTATATAAACACTTTACATAAATACTCATGTAATACTGCAATATATATTAATAATTTGGAAGTAAACAATATATCTGTGAATGTAACAAGGAGTGGAAAATAAATCCACTTAGTTCCATGCTCCCTCATACCCTCTTAGTTCCATGCTCCCTCATACCCTCTTAGTTCCATGCTCCCTCATACCCTCTTAGTTCCATGCTCCCTCATACCCTCTTAGTTCAATGCTCCCTCATACCCTCTTAGTTCCATGCTCCCTCATACCCTCTTAGTTTCATGCTCTCTCATACCCTCTTATTTCCAATATCTCTCATACCCTCTTAGTTCCATGCTCTCTCATACCCCTCTTAGTTCCAAGATCTCTCATACCCTCTTAGTTCAATGCTCCCTCATACCCTCTTAGTTCCATGCTCCCTCATACCCTCTTAGTTCCATGCTCCCTCATACCCTCTTAGTTCAATGCTCCCTCATACCCTCTTAGTTCCATGCTCCCTCATACCCTCTTAGTTCAATGCTCCCTCATACCCTCTTAGTTCCATGCTCCCTCATACCCTCTTAGTTCCATGCTCCCTCATACCCTCTTAGTTCCATGCTCCCTCATACCCTCTTAGTTCCATGCTCCCTCATACCCTCTTAGTTCAATGCTCCCTCATACCCTCTTAGTTCCATGCTCTCTCATACCCTCTTAGTTCCTTGCTCTCTCATACCCTCTTAGTTCCATGCTCTCTCATACCCTCTTAGTTCCTTGCTCTCTCATACCCTCTTAGTTCCATGATCTCTCATACCCTCTTAGTTTCATGCTCTCTCATACCCTCTTAGTTCCAATATCTCTCATACCCTCTTAGTTCCATGCTCTCTCATACCCTCTTAGTTCCAAGATCTCTCATACCCTCTTAGTTTCATGCTCTCTCATACCCTCTTAGTTCCTTGCTCTCTCATACCCTCTTAGTTCCTTGCTCTCTCATACCCTCTTAGTTCAATGCTCCCTCATACCCTCTTAGTTCCATGCTCTCGCATACCCACTTAGTTCCTTGCTCTCTCATACCCTCTTAGTTCAATGCTCCCTCATACCCTCTTAGTTCAATGCTCTCTCATACCCTCTTAGTTCCATGCTCTCTCATACCCTCTTAGTTCCATGCTCTTTCATACCCTCTTAGTTCCATGCTCTCTCATACCCTCTTAGTTCAATGCTCCCTCATACCCTCTTAGTTCCATGCTCTCTCATACCCTCTTAGTTCCATGCTCCCTCATCAGTCTTAGTTCCTTGCTCTCTCATACCCTCTTAGTTCCATGCTCTCTCATACCCTCTTAGTTCCATGCTCTTTCATACCCTCTTAGTTCCTTGCTCTTTCATACCCTCTTAGTTCCATGCTCTCTCATACCCTCTTAGTTCCTTGCTCTCTCATACCCTCTTAGTTCCATGCTCCCTCATACCCTCTTAGTTCCTTGCTCTCTCATACCCTCTTAGTTCCATGCTCCCTCATACCCTCTTAGTTCCATGCTCCCTCATACCTGTCAGCTTGCCGTCTTTCGTGGAAAAGTCTCACCAAACATTCATGCTTGCACATGTGCAGATATTTCTGTCTCTCTCTCGCTGTCCCTGCGATCCGCCTGATGAAGAATTGAAAAGTTCCCATTGTCTCCATTTGAACAAATAAGACCTTATGAATCTGGTACCACGTGTCTCTGATGTCTGTTATCCTGAGGCTGCGAGACACATTGTGAGAAGAAGACAGTCACAAATCAGAACAATGCAGACATTATCAACCGCTCAGCCGGATTAGCTGGAGGGTTCTTTATTTTTTATTTGAAATGGTGCCTTGTCCTGATTTTTTGTAATCATTATTTAACAATTCGTGGTATTGTTTCTTTTCTTTTCTTTTCCTGGTATGCCACAGTTGAATATTCTCAGGCCTCTTTAGCAAACACATCACATTGTTGTTATAAGTACAACCTAGGATCAAAAGTGAAGGGGGTTATTTTCCATGTTTCTGTAGAGCCAACTTGCATGGAGGGGCTCCTCTCAAAGGACTGGAAGGAGCACGTTGACCGCCTCCATGCCGACCAACTGCTCAGGGAGGTCAAAGGTAAGAGTGTCCTCGTCAAGGCCGGTATCCTAATGGACGACTGCAGCTAAATCCAATGATACGTCGAGGTTTATGTGATGGAGGAGAAACAGAAAGAAACAAAGAAAACGTTGTGAAGCCATTCCACCCTTTTTGGGATGAAATGGTTTATCAAGTGTCTTTATGAGACTGTGAAATATTCAGAATAATTGATCTGATTTATTATTCACGCCCCGATGTGTCAAGGTGCAGAACTATTACACTATAAAAGATTAACATGTAGAACCTCCTTTTCGCCGATGGGTCCAACCCTTCACGTTGGGTTCTGGACCAAAACATCTAATCCTCTGAAAAGGTACCAGCTCAACTCTTTATAAAAGGTCCTAACAGGACCAGACAAAAAGCTTCTTTTATGGGGACAAGCTTAAGGACCCTATATGGTTCGAGGACAAGAAACGATAATTTTTGGCAAAAAAAAGAAAGAATCAAGGGCAAGAAGCAGTCAAACATGCTCTAATTCTCTCCCTGTGTATATTTTAGCATGTCTCTGCATATGAAAGCCAAGAGTAAGTGCTGGCCTGACCCAACTGTCCCCATGGAAGGAGCGGCGAAGGCCGGTTTAGACAGTACGGGTTATGATCCTAACTAAAGGGTGGCTGTGGAAGGAGAGGCTCCACATTCGTGAAGCAATAAATTGCACCGAATGTATTTTCAACCTGCCCTGGAGAAAGTGGCTGCAGCAGGAGGGAAAACAAAGGAGGCCTTTTTATCCACGGCACCCCAACATTTGCTTCCACTCTTCCCACATGATGCATATTTTGCTTAAGGATGGGATCAAATTGTCCTGTGATGCTCACTGGCTCGTAGGTGGTACAAATTCGACTTGGTATCGCTCTAAACTAACTCTGAAGCGTACCAGTGAAAAGTTTGGACACATTTTCTCATTAAATTCAATGAGAAGGTTTCTCCAAACGTTGGACTGGGACTGTAAACGTGACAGAAAAGACTTACTATTGGAGGATTGGTACATTTGAGACGTTTGCGTGCCGCTTTGTTAGACGCTGACAGAGGAGTCGAGCTCCTCTCAGGGAGAAAAATTGAAACCGTTTCCTACATTGACTTAGACTCTCGCTCTCACACACACACACATGCGAGGATACTATATTTCCAGTGAACATCTAACTGATCACTCAGTCTGCCTTACAGAAATAAATAAAAAATACCAACTGTTAAGTTGAAAATCCACTTGTTATGATTTGTTTTCATTTGAAAAGTGAGACCGAGAATTTTCACTTTCATAATGTTTTCTTTTTGTTGGATGTTGCAGGTCAAGTGCTTGATCTCTCTTCTCTTAGACATTTCCAACTTAATTTCTCTCTTATAGTTCTTTGTATTTGACATAAAAAAACACTCGTTGGGTTATAATGTCAACTGAAAATGAGAAACCCGCTGAATAACACTGTTCGCTCTTTGACTCGCATTAAGTTGGCAGTCAGTTTATATCTTTCTGCTGTAGTTTTTGTTTTTTAAAGCTCACTCAGCTTGTGGGTGTTACAGTGTTCATCATCATACGTTTTTTTAGCAGTTCACAGATTCTCAAATACACTATATCTCAGTTCTCCTGGCTCCCATTTTGAATCTTTCATTCGTCTATATTTTCTGTCTCTTCTCTCAAAATCCTGCAAGAAAAAAAAATGAACTTAGCACTTTTCCCAAACATGTTGGGAAACATGTTGCATAGGGCATTGTATACTTTGATGAAACATATTTATTAGTTTTCCGCCAACACATGCAGTCTTGGAATTTGATCACCTGTAGTGACGAGAATATTGTTCAACTTCTAGAAGGTCATGTGTAGGCACTGATATTGTACAAGATATTATATTAATATCTGACAATATGATGCCTGATGTCTCGTCTGTTGTTGTGTTATATCGTAGCTTCATGGTTCTTTTATTGAATGCTTGTTAATCAGCATTTCTGACAGTTAGAAGTCAGCCTGCATTACGTTTTCCTTCAATGGTGGGACAGAAAACCATGTTAGGATCTCAGAGCTGTGCTGGAGGCAACTAGAACGAAGACAAACGACGTGCTTGTGCTCTACATACAAATGGAATGTATATCAATTTTCTTGAGTGTTAGTTGAAGAGAATAATAACATGCATACATATAGCATGTACCAGTACATGCATGCACATACAGCATCACACACACACACACGCACACACACACACACACACACACACACCAACACTGTCTGTGCTGGTCCAGCTGCGTCCCGACCAAAGCGACGCTCTTATTGAATTCTTCTTCTATTTCTCGGACTGACCTAAATTCACAGAGACAACTGTTGCTCTGTGTCTCCTCACGCAACAACTTGAACCTATTGGTTCACTCACAGTTATTTAAGATGACCTCTTTTTTCTTTTCATGTTTTTTTATTAGTTTATAGTTTGCAGCAAATATGATGGGACTTTTTTAATGTATTTTAACTACATGTGTGTCAGTGTTTCACACGTACACATGAGGGAATGTACCCACAACAATAGAATGATTCAATTCTTCTTCTGCAAACCACTGTGTGCTGAGCTGGATCTAATTAATAGGGCATTACATTTTTTTGCAGATATTTTCAATAGGATGGTCTAAAAAGAGTTTACGACAAACTTTTGTGTGTTTCTTGTTTAGGAAATGAGAAAGGTTCTCAGGTGTGTAGTTTGCACTGGAGAGAGCGTGCCACATTTTAGAGTTTCTTTCTTCTTTTACATGAGGTTAAAAAGCAGAGAGGGGCTCGAGTCGGCTTCATGGGCCGGTGCTTCTAGTGAGCACAAAATAATTTAGGAGTCGCTTAAATCAGGCTTCTAACCCGCTGCAACTTTGCTATTTACCTTCACGCTTCTAACTGTGAGCTGTTTGCACTAGAAGTGAATGTGTGCGGATCACATGTGATATCTGGCACATCCTGACACTCCCTGTGAGGTAAATAGGAAGAGGACGGTTTCGTCTCGGGGCCGGTGGGCCGGTGGTTGGAGCGTCGTAGTGTTTGTTGCTGTGACGCTGAGAAGAAGGTGAAGTCATCCAGAGGAAGGCTGCTTGCTGCTCGGATGAAACCAGATGGTTTTAAAAGATGCTTCTTTTGTGTGTTTTGTTTCATAAGTTGTGTTTGTGTAGGTGGAGGAGTTTGTGACTGGACTTTCTCTATAATTATTGATGATTTGATTTCACATGATTGAATTTAATGAATTATCAATAAAAAAAGATTAATTTTAATTTTCATGTAAAGGGGTTCATACATTCACATACTGTCAGTATATAAATATTCACTGACACATACAGACACAAAAATAAAAATAAGGTACATTTATAATGTATATATTTGATTTATACACTAAGTGGTTTTCTTTTTGGGTTTGTCAAATTTTCCCCATCAAAATGAACTACATAAAAACAATGCTTTTGTCTTCAATGAAGAATTGACAAACTGACAAACAATATAAACATACAACTATTTTGACACAGTCTACTGTAGAAATGCTCTTTTATGAATTAGTTACTTAATATGTTGCGATAAACTGAGATTTCTTTCCCACCGTCACAAACTAAAAAACAGCTGATGCAGAAGCAGCACTCAGCGGCTAACGGTGTTCTCCTCTGGCCGGTGTCCTCAGCAGGTGTCAGGAATAATCCTGATGGATGGAAAACAGAAAGCTTCTGATGGTTATTGGAGCCAGAAACGCCGCGCTTGGAATGCGTGACCCGTAATCCACGAGGATGAACCGTGGAGCGGCGAGCGCAGTTGCTGCGATTACACAATAGGCTTTTTCTTCACTGCCGGAAATGTGGAGAAAGAGGGAGAAGTCTGTGTGTTTTAAGACATGACAGCGTTATAAAGCATCAGTTTTGCAAGAGTGAATCGGTTCAGCAGCCTCAGGGAGGGGTGAAGAAGGGAGGAGATGATGAAGAGGTGGGAAGGGGTGATGAAGATGGCTGGTGGGAAAAGAGAGGAAGGGATGAGCGAAGAGAAGGAAAAGTTAACAAGTAAAGAGAGAGAATGAAATTCAGGGTGGAGGAGAGAAGGCAGAAGAGCAGGGGAGTGAGGAGGGGAGCAAAGGAAAGGAAAGAAGACAGGAGAAGGACTCACCAGAGCAGAGAGAAAAGGTGACGAGAAAAGGAATAAGGAGAGGACATGAGAGAAAAGCAAAGAAGTGGCAGGGAGGAAAGGAGAAGAGGTCAGTAGGAAAGGAATAAGGCGATGAGAGAAGGAGACAGGGAGAATTTGGATTTGGAAGTAACTGATGGGGAGGTCGTTTGGAGGGAAAAAAGCATGAAAAAAGAGGGAAGAGAGGAGGAGAATGTTGCCTTTGATACAGGGGTGCTGAGGGGTATTTTCTGTGTGTGTGTGTATGGGGGGGGGGGGGGTCTGGGGTACAATAACGGCCTGACAAGACAACAATGGAGACTCTGTTAGTATGCAGGTAGTGTTGGGGCCACCCTGCAATCTCCCTACATGGCCCCAGGGCGAGCCCTTACACACACACACACACACACACACACACACACACACACACACACACACACACACACACACACACACACACACACACACAGAAAACCAAGGACGTGTCCTCATGTTGGACACGAGTAAGAAGAAGAAGGGTCAGGGAGGTTTGGGCTGCTGTAGCTGAACGATTCCCCAGAGGGTCAAATGAATGTTGCTGTGCCAACTAAGTTGCCTTATACATTCAAGTTTAAAGACTAAATTAGAATACAATCTTTACTAATCCCAAAAGTTGTGTTCGTTATTTTATTTTCTTCAATAATCCTTAATCCCATTGGCTTTTTGTAGACCGGTATGATGCTGACCTCCGGGTCGGATGCTTCGCCGTGCTTCGTTGTTACCTTAAATACCCGATCCTGTAAGCAAAAAGATCAATGATGTGGTTAGGATGTGTTCGATGAGTAAAGAACAGTTAATACGGGGGGGCTTGGATGTGACCTGATGCTCATGAAACACTGCGAGTTGTTCTTCTTCCAAAATAAAACATTCCAAGAATGTCTAAACCCGACAAAGAGCCTGTGAGCGCTTCTTGTTTTCTCTGAAAGTGATTTTTATTGTTCTTGTGTGCAGACTAAGTGATAAACACTGACGGCATGCACAGACAAGACAGCAGATAATAAGTAGTAAGATGAAACTACAAGCCCCGTGAGCTCCGAGATTTTGGGGGATGAGAATTTCTGGAGTTTGTTCATGTCGGCCGACCCTATTGGGATGGTTCTGGTTGGAGTTACTTTACTTTGGTAACTTTAAGCCGTAATAGAAAACTTGTTTCAGTCCCATCTCTCTTTAGACATTAAAGCACATTGAACGTCAGTCAGCCAGCTGGTACCATGGCGCTCTTTTAAAAAAAAAAAATCCTTCTCCATCCCCCCCCCGTTCAGGTACGCCGGAGTCGCTGGAGGAAAAGGAGCACCAACTTTCCACCATGATCGGTCAGCTGATCGGCCTGAGAGAGCAGCTCCTCTCCGCCCACGATGAGCAGAAAAAGATGGCCGCCTCACAGCTGGAGAAGCAGAGGCAACAGATGGAGCTGGCCAGGCAGCAGCAGGAGCAGGTGGGGGGTCTGAGTCACTCCTTCCAGCGGAAACTTTTAAATCACAAGCTTAATCGCTGAGATTTGGGGATGCAGATGCAACAGGTTTAAGAACATAAAAAAAAATCTTATTGACAGACGATCAAATTGGTTTGAAAAACTTTCAGCAAAATCATTCAGCAAAAAATAAGAATTGTGTAATACAAAGCAATGCCTCTGTGGCAAGCGTGAGGTGGGGTAGGAACTACCCCAATAATCTATGCTTTTAACTAGGGGAAAAAGAAAGAAACTAAAGGAAACCAGCAACGCCACCCTGGGAGAAATCACCCAGGGAAAAGAAAGAAATCTATGAATAAGGTAAATTACTAAATCTAAACAAAAGGACAACACCAGTTCGTTACACTGAGCAGGCGAGAGATGTGTTTCCAAAAGCATATACAACAGTTTATTGGGCACAATTCAAATCTAAAAAAAGTTATCCTATTTGTATAAATTATCATGTATTCCAGGGCTGGGGCATTTGTGCTCAAGGTGAGTGAGGGGTGGGAGTATAAACTTAAAATGGGAGCACCACAATCCAAAATTAACACTCCAAACACACAAGGGCAAAGCAAAACAAAGGAGGGGAGTGAATAAGACACTACACACGAAGGGACACCATCACCAAACAGGATCACCAGTGAGGCCCTCAGCACCTGGAATCACAAAGATGGACAGTTAATGGGAGACTGAAAATAAATTCAACAACAATAGAGATCCAATACAAATCAAAAAGAAAGGAAAATATCAAAACAGGTTACAGTTTGAACTCAAAGAACTAAACCATCAAATAATCAAAAATAGCTACAAAAATAATAAAGAAAAATCTCCCTTGCCATCCACCTCCTATTTCAGGCAGCTAAACATGAAAACATAATACAATAGGCATAAAAATGCGGACAACGGGATTTCCACACCCGAACGCAGCAGCAGGCAATGTCCGTAAAAAGTGTGGGTTTTATCCCCACACAAAGCAGCAGCAGTCCAAAACGGGTCAGGACAGTCGGGACCTCAGCGTGGCATAGCTCCGGGACAGAACGAGCAAACACGCAGTCCGACCTGCCAGCGCCTGCACATAAACGCAAGTTTATTACGGTGCCGACTAGATCGCCGACGCGCAATAGACTGCAACATACCTGCACGGTGGAACAATTTGCACAACCCTGCAGAGAGTGCCGAGCGTCTGCCGAACCTGCAGCCAGGTAAACCCGGAAGGGGGAGGTGCGTATCAGCTGTCAGAGAGCGAGCAGATCTACAGGTCCCTCCTTATATAATAAATTAAAGGGGGACAATACTGCGAGTGGACGGAGCCACTGGAAAAGCAGTCATCCTGCTACACCTCCTTATGCCCTCTCTTCATAAGTTTCTGTGAACGGGGAAAAGGGATTTGCCCTTTTCTTTACATATTCGTAAAAGGCCTAAAAACTTTGACTGCTCACATTTGTCCTTTGTCTTTGTCGGACTTCCTCCTCGTTACGCTCCGACGTTTAATGTCACCAGAACACAAAGCCGTGACAGCCAGAACCTCCACAATTACAGGTTTTTTGTCGTAAACACGAAGAAAACAGAGAGAAAACAAAGAAGAAAACATTTGCGCGTCTTTCTGTACGTGATGCCTGAGCGCGTTGTCTCCAGGTGTCACCCGCGAAGACACTTAGAGTGTCGCGGTACAAAGGGACAGCGTCGGCAGGCGAGGGGCTCAGGTGAGCAGCTCTTTGTCTTTGGCTGTTAGCCGACACGTTTACTGTAGGCCGACATACAACGGGCTCTGTTTGGACAAGTTCACGCCTCCCATCACAACACATTCCACCTTTCACGGCTTCACAAAGGAACGGGAACGATGGAGAGAGTGAAAAGAAAGACAGATTCCAATATCCGCCAGTCATTTGGCTGTTGGGACTTGATAGGATAAAGCCCCGCGGGACAAACGGCGAGAAATCTGCCTTTAATGAAATATGACATGTGTGCAAATGGGGCGCCGCCTCCCATTCAGCAGCCTGTAATTATATTTCAGAAGAAATGTGCGTAATGACTTTGCAAGAAAAAAAAGAGAGGCAGCTGCTTTAGGAAGGGGGGGGGGGTGTCGAATGGTTGACGTGCTGCGCCTTCAAGGGATTTAACCTCACGGGACCCGCCGGTCCGAGCTGCCCGTCACTGGCTGAGAGTCAGTCCTGCAACATGTGACCTCAGGTGTTATTAAATACACGTCCTTACATCAGAATAACAGGGATGAATGGCTACAATCGCCCCTCCCCCTGTTGTTGGGTCGCCAAGTAAACATGTCAATCAGACCTTCAGTGTCAGTTCAGAGAGAAACTTGCCGCGCTGCTAAAAGCAAAGTGTTGTTCTTGAATGCAGCACTGAACAAACACGCCGGACTCACTTCTGCGTGTTGTTTAACATTCTGGCCTTTATCGATATAACGTCACTGTGAATAAACGTTTTGAAAAGATTTAAAAAAAAATTCTACCTGGATTTTTTTGCAACATGCAAATGTTATTGTTCATCAGAATTCCATCCGGTAAAACCTTCCTTGTGTGTGGGGGGGGGGGGCATCAGTTGATGCATTGAAACATGACAGCTGTTTGGGCTCATTAGGTCTGTGGGCAGATCATCAATATAGTTGAGAAGATTTTTTTCCAATTAAAAAAGTAACAAAACACAATCACTGTTAGATTTTAAAAACAAAACTACTTATTCTTCATCCTCTTCTTCATCATAGCCATGATTGTTACATCAACCCCTTCGGTGTCTCTCGTTGTGTCATTAGATCAGCAGACAACAGCAGCAGCTCCTGCAGCAGCAGCACAAGATCAACATTCTGCAACAACAGATCCAGGTTAGTGTGCACACACACACGCCCACACACCTACACACACCTATACACACACACGCCCACACACACCCACGCGCCTACACACACAAACACACCCACAAACACACCCACTTCTCTCCATAACCTCACATCTTTGGGTCACGTACGTTTGGAAAACTACAATAACATGAGAGGTGATGACCTTTGCCTGCTATTGAGAGGCACAACTGCTGTGCCCCACTGGCCTCGCATACACACACACACACACACACACACACACACACACACACACACAGTGAAACACACACAGACGCACACGGTAACGCACGGCAGTGAGGCAGTAATTGCCCTCCTTATGGCCGGATCATTTACTTTCCCATTGATCCGTCAGAAATCAATATACCAGCATCTTCTACAGCCTGATTCAGACAACGGGCTTCTGAATCCAGCCCCATCAATATATACATATAGATATATATATATATCTATATGTATATATATATAGATTGATTTACATTTACTCTACTTGATTCCTTCTCTCCTTTCCTACATCTGTCTCATCCACCTGATGCTCATCATCTGTGTACACCGCACATGCTCGCCTACTGGCAGAGAAATTACCACCAGCTGTGGGCCAAATGCTGCTAAATCTGCGCGCTGTGGCTGTCGGCCATGTGGGAAGTTAACCAGCTTGTATTTCATCCGTTTATGTTCATTTAAGTGGCCACACCGCGGTAGGAATAAATCGGTGAGACGATCTCAATCAGGTTTTGCCTCGTCCCGGAGCCCGGTGACCCCCCATCGGCCTCTGGCTTTGGATCTCCCCGCGCTCCGGAGGTGTGATCTAGTTAACGAGAGCTCGTTTCCTCCTCCTCCTCCTCCTCTGCTTCTTCTTCGCCGTTTTTATTACCAGGCCCCACACTTGGGTCTTAATGAAGCTCAGATCGGACTTCATTAGGGCTGCTGAGCCCCGAGGGAAAGCGAGACCCTAAAAAGCCGCCCCTCCTGCGGAGCACGGACACACCAGCAACATGTCATCACGCAGAGAACTGAGGCCTCAGCCGAGGATTCAGGAGATTCAGGCTTCAACCCCAAGCGCGTCAGAGTGACACGGGAAGAAACTAAAAGAAAGGAATAGTTCTTAACATCGCATGCATCACAGCCGAACCGGGCTTATTATGAGGCGCATGTGGCCTATCTGCTGTACGGAGGTTTGGAAGGATTGTGGCTGAGCTCCAGGGCTCAGTCACTGGAGTGTGGGCTGTTTACGCTGCGTTGGCGTTAAACACACAGGCAGCGCTGCACCGGTCTGTTTCCACTTATCAAATCCAGACCTGAGCTCCTCTCAGACCAATACCCGGAGGAGCTGACCGAATGCTACTGTTCCAGCCCGAGAGGCCTGCAGCGCCGCGCAGACACTTTCTCTCAGAATTGCCGGTTGTTATTCATATCTTAATTTGAAACACAAAATGTTGTCCAGATGGAAGAAATAAGACCCCCCCCCCCCAACTCCCCCTCCTCCTCTCAAAAGTTTTTGCAAGAAAAGTGGAACAGTTGGAACTCTCTAATGCGTTCAGCGCACGCTTTTCCAGCTGTTGCATCATCACGGCAAATAAAGTTAACCGACCTGCAGTGATTAATCAGCGTTGCTTCTGTGACTTCATCATCATCATCATCATCATCACACGGGAGAGTTTCACGGAGTAACAGCCACTTCTTCCCTTTGTCTCACCGCGTCTCAGTTGTGTCCTCCTCACGGACGGGCCCAGTGTCTGAGTGTGTGGTGGGTGTTGTTGGGCGGGAGGGGGGGGTGGGGGGGGGACCAGTGTAGTTCAAAGTGAAAAGGTTTCCTGTCATGTGGTTTTAAATGGTGTGGAGAGGCCAGCGGGGGATGTCCACGGGTTAAAGCAACGCTTCCGAAGGCCCCATTCTGATAGATATGGTTACACACACACACACACACACACACACACACACACACAGGCATCTGATATTAACTCAAAGTACAGACAGCTGATAAGCTGCATAAACACACACATGTGGACAGTTTATAATATCCCCCTGACACGCACACAAAAAAACACACATGACGCTTGTGAAAACAACACGCGTATAGTCTCACACACACACACACACACACACACACACACAGCGGTGGAGGCCCTTTTGTGTGCCGTGTAGGCAGAGCGGCCCGGCCCAGCTCGGTGGCTGACAGGCATGTGTCTTTGTTAAGTCAGTTCCTGTAATGGCTCTCAGATGTGTCCCATTTCCTTCAGGCCCACAAAGGCAGAGGCCCCAACCGCACCGCCCGGGCCCCCAGCTAACGGGCTAATTAATGACTGCAAAGCCGCAGTCCTCCTCCTCCTCCTCCTCCTCCCTCTCTCTGTTCTTGGTTTCTAACTCCTCCGTCTCCTCCTTCGCCTTTTGTTTTCCTACTTTTCAGTTTCATCTCATCTCCGCTGGCGGAGTCAACAGCCGGTCCCGTGGACGCAGCGTGCTGCCCCCTGTAGAAACGCCATCAGCGCTTTTTTTATGCACTAATTAATGTAAAGGTGGGATTTTCACAGTGCGTGACCGCTCGTCCCATCCAAAGCTTTACGTCTCGGTCGGTTCGCCTACAGACAAACGCCATCCACATCCAATCGGGTTCATCACAAGCTCATCAAGCTACGGCTAACGCCATTTAGCTTGTGTTTGACCCACAGGAGGCCCGACAAGCTGCTTTCTTTCGCACCCTACCTGCTCTCCCGGTTGTTTAAAGCTAATGGGTTAGCATGTTTGAGTAGTTTATAATACACACTGTAGGATACAGTTAAGGATGGAGGACGTATGTATTGATTTAATGGACACTATATTAACCTTTTTTAAATTGAGCAGCTTGATCATTGATGGAAATTTCTTTGCAACTCAGTGGGCAAATACACTCTACATATACATTTTTTACCTGAATCATTACAAAGCAAACAAAATACAGAAAACTACAGAAAGAAAGAGTACAATTTGTTGCCATCCATAGTGCCACATATTCACATATTATTCTTATCATTGCATAATTCACCCCCTCCCCCTCCCACTCCACAAGACGACCATTAAGTCGAGGAGACGCGACGGGGGAGTGTGCACGCGCGTGCATGTCTCCTGTGACTATGTGTACGTCCATGAGCCTGGTGGGCAGTTAGAGGAAGGGGGCCGTGTGTTTTCTTAGGGGCTGGGCGGAGCGGGGGCCCCCGGACCACCACCTTACCCGGTCCATTCCCCCCCTGCCACCCCCCATCCCCCACCTCCACCCCCTCGGTAAAAGAAGATCTTTGTGTGTTTGCGCTGGTGAAGCAGCCCCAGTCATTCCCAGTGTTCCCAAAGGAATACAATGAATGGGAGCACTTTGTCCCATAGACACCCCCCCCCCCCCTTCACCTCTCTCTTCTTCTTCTTCTTCTTTGTCATTCAGACCGACAGAATAGTTTTTATTCTCTCTTCATTCCCTCTTCTCTGTGTCACATGACATGTAAAAGACGTCAGACAGCTTGTGTGTGTGTGTGTGTGTGTGTGTGTGTGTGTGTGGGCCTGCCGAGCTATCTGGGTTTTTTTTGGAGTGTGACCTAAACGACCTTGTTTGAAGAAGCAGTCAGGTGATGAACACATGTAACTGCACGCTTAGTGAACAATGTTGATTGTGTGTGATACGGACGCTAAGCGGCCCGTATAGCGGCACGCATGCTGATGTGAACTTGTACAACTGTTAGAGTCTGAAGCCTCAAAAAGACACAGTTGGCAGTTACATGATTCACATTCGAGAATCAACATATGTGATGCTTCACTGGATATAATAGTACTGTCATTTAAAAAATCAATTGATCAACAAGATGTTGTTTCCCTTCCCTTAACCACATCAAATCAAACGGATAAAACAAACAGTTTGACTGAGTGGAAAGATTTTCTAGAAAGCGTTAATTATGTAATATTGTTTTTTTAATTTTATTTGTTTTATCGTTTCATGTATAAAATGTAAAAAGAAACATCCAACTATATTAAGCGCTCAACGGGACTAATGAATGTTTTCTGTGGATCTTATTTCCAACCCTTTTTTCATTTTACATTCAGATTTGTTGAGAGATCAGAAATTTTTCTCAAAAGAAAAGACAGAGGAGAAAAAAAGGACAAAATTCTACAAAGAAAAGAAGAGAAAATGGGGCCCAAGTTGCAAACAGAAAACAGCTAAAACATCTTTATGGATACGGGAGAATTTATGACCTTCAAATTGAGACACAGCAAATTGCAACACGAGTGCCAAAATGTCTTCTTTCCCTTTGGGTTAGCAGGAATTATGATCTTAGATCAACAAAAAGTAATCCATGTATATAGACAGATCAAAATGGTTAAGAAATGCCTAATTTGTTTCTTAAGCTTTAGAAAAAAGTTTTGCCAACATTCACACAGGAACTTAACGAGCGAGAAGAAAGACAGGAAAGGAAAGAAAGCCGAGGAAAGACAGACCGAGGGAACGCCGAGCAGAGGAGACGCGACGGGGGAAACAGACAAACAATCTTTGAAAAGTTGAGATTCGGTGGAGAAACGGAAGAGCGAGACAGTCCAGCGGTGGAGTGCAGCCGGGCCTAATGGATCCCTGCAGGCTCATCTTTGATAGCTGCAGCCCTCAGCGCCTTAACGCACGTTTTAAGGGTCTTTCAAGTTGACATGAAAGGAAGCCGTGAGCCCGTCTGTTGTGTTAAAGGCGTTTTGTTTCACGTTTGCACGCTTGTCTCTCGAGAGCGCGCGTCTTTATTTGTGGTGTGTTTTTGTCTTTTTCCGTTTTGTGGCTTTCCTTTCTTCCTTTTCCATCCAAAATGTGTCTTCACCGTTCTCTTCTGGTTCCAACTGCTGCTTGTCCGTCGAAAAGGATTCCAGTTGTGTCTCGGCCAGTCTCTCTCTCTCTCTCTCTCTCTCTCTCTCTCTCCCTGTCTAATCAACGTCTCTCGTCCCTCTCTCTCAGGTCCAGGGTCACATGCCTCCTCTGATGATCCCGGTGTTTCCTCACGACCAGCGCTCTCTGGCTGCCGCCGCCCAGCAGGGCTTCCTCTTCCCGCCGGGCTTGTCCTACAAGCCGGGTACGCAAGCTAACTGAGCGATGGTCAACAGTTAATGAATGAAATGTCTCCTGGATCCACAGCCACCCTCCTCACACACAAGCTGACAGTTCTCATTAACTAAAAAGGAAACTAGCTAGTCACAGTATTTCTCTCCACACACACACGTGCGCACACAGAGAGGAACACAAACGCTGGAGTCCCAGTCCATGTTAATGAGGTGTGTCAGGTGAGGAATGTTCTGGAAATGAGCGGGAAGATTTACAAGCTCTGCTTTTTGCGCCTGGAACAATACATTGGACACAGCGAGGACTGGAATGTCTCTTTTATGGCGCGTTGAAAGCATGTCAGTTGCAACACATCTGTAAAATGGAATTTCACACTTTCTCACACACACACGCGCACACACACACACACACTCTCTCAAGCATGTTCTCCTGGTGCGCACCGACACAGCGGCCTAAGCGTAAGGAAGATGCAGACAGACGAAACACCCTGAGAGGATCGCACGCATCGGAGCGCCGAAGTCTCACACAGACACACACACACACTCCAAGCACAGTCCTCTTATTGTGGGATTCGCAGCACCTGCTTTCTTCCTCTTTCCTCGTCCTTCACACATTCCTCCTCCCTTCCATGCATTCCTCCAGGCGCTCGCCCGACGCCACGCACCGCCGAGCCTCGTACGTAATAATACGTGTTTACTCCCGCCGTGTGAGCATATACGAGGTCGGAAAGAAATGAAGAAAGGGATTAAAAGGCCATTATTCTACACTCTCCTTCGACTTGGGTCTGTTTGCAACAAAGGCAGGGACATGGAAAGCCTTTTAGGGACAGACAGCGGGGGTTGTGAACGCTACTCGCCCGTGCATTCGTGAGTGCATCCCAACGAGGCCACGAGGACTAGAACTCAGATCTCCCGAGTCCCCCCCCCCGCAGTGGACCCACGGCGTTATTGACCTTTGAATGAAACGCTCATGACCCTTTGTGTTTTATTTGTCCTGAATAAAAGTCTCACAGAGGCTGGCTGGAGGTAGAGAGCAGGTTAGTTCTTGTGCAGTAGTCTGGTTCCTACTCTAATCCACAATGTGTTCTGCTCTGTTTTTCTTTAGCAGGTGACAATTACCCCATGCAGTTCATTCCATCTACAATGGCAGCTGCAGCGGCGTCCGGACTCAGCCCTTTGCAACTGCAGGTAAGTTGAAAACAGCTGGTCTATAATCAAGAACACGTTCCACGTTGTTTTTTGGCAAACAACCATGGCAAACATTTCGCCAGTTCTGGAACCTCAAATTGCCTTCGTTCTTAGACCAAAACCAACGCTTGTTTGCCCTCTTGAACCTAAACTAAAGGAAATGTGTCCAAGTTGTTCCCTTTGTACCGTGGCACAAAAGACGCTACTTCTTCTCGGAGTTGGCGACGGCGTCGGAGTAAAGCCGAGCAAAGTAAACCTCTTCATTATCTGTGATGACAAGTCGAGTGTTTCACAACCAGATAAATAACTGAAGCAGAAAGTTTCAGCGCTGCAGCAGCAACAAAGGCCAAGCCGTAAAGGTTGTGTGTTTGTACACTGAGAAGGTTCAAATGTACCTAATCCCAAGGTGTAACCAGCCGACCACAACTCCAGACAATTGTGCCTAAGTGAGTAGATAAATAGAAAAGAGAAAAGATGAGTTGACAAACTAAATGAAACTCCCACTTGTTCTAACCCCGGAGTTCAAGTGCATTAGAAAGCCAGCGATATTTTCATGGAATAAAACCACTCTGAAGCACAAAGACTTTAACGCTCATGGCGTGTTCATTGCAACTCGTCGACACAATAGTGCTTTAATCTATACCTTGCAGGCAGGAAACCTTTCATTATTTGTGGATGAGACCTGGAGGCCAAGGCTATCATCGAACCTGCTGGGTGTCTGCCAGCTTTAAAGTGGGAAAAAAAAACACAGGAAACACATTAAAAAAGACTAAGTGCAGCGTTCTTAAGTCTGCATAATGTTTGCATAATGTTTAATAGAATGAATTCCAAACGCAATCGCCCCCCCCCCCTTCAAGACAGCAAGTGTATCAGGTGTTTTCCACTTTCACGTCTCAAACAGGGAAAGCTAGCAGGTTAAGACTAGTGAGCAGTCAGAAGTCAATGATGGCATCTGACAGTTCATTCAAATTGGTCCTTAATCGACAGGTTGAGCAGAGCCCAGCAGAGATTAGCCAAGGACAGACAGACAGACACAGAGATGCACAGAAACACGACCAAATGCATAATCTCCTGGCGCAGATAACTAGCTACTAGCTAGCTAATTATGTCTTGACTGCAGAAGATGCAAAGGAAGGAATGTCACCACAAGTGATGATGAACTGGAGGCGCAGATGTGTGATCACAAAAGTACCATCAAAATGAACTGAAACTTAACAATGATTATCTCCCTACCTATCATTATTTCCTGCCTTCTTTGTACAACCACCCAATAGTCTCAGCTGCTCCACGTTGCAGAATAAGTTCATACCCCCCCCCCCCCCCCAAAAAAAAAAACATCCATAGGGCAAAATGTGGATACAACATTCAAACGGAAGCTAGGATACACAACCACAGGAACCACAGATCACAGCCTTATTTCCTAATTAATTTAATGGAGTTCACTCTTTTTTTTTCTTCTCAAAAACAACATGAGACAAAGCTCTATAGGGGCGACGCCAACGTGCTAGCTCACTTATCCGCTGCTTGTCAGCTGTGACACACAAAAGCTGTTGTGATGAATCGCAGAGGAATTCCGCTGCCGCACAACACCTGGCCCGAGCAATTCATCAAATATTTTATTGCTGCTTGACACCTGTGGTTTGAGAATAGCACTTATCCATAATGGTTATCATAGAACATATTTGCAAAGAAAAATCAGGGTAACAAAAAGAAAAGAAAAGAGAAATGAAATCACAAGGGCGGTTAGGAATTACACAACGCGACCCCGTCACCCCTGCGGCTGTGAGCCATTGGTGAAAAGAACAAAAGGCCTCAAAAGCTTTTCACTAGCAAACAATATTGATTCATCATGTCAGTCATTACCATTGCATGGCTTTTGGATGCTACCAGAATCCTTATCTCAATTTATTCAATTTGTATTGTGGTTTTTCGCTGATCGAGGCCCTCATTAACCGCTATTGACTCAGCGAAGCGGCGTGCCGTGCCAATGGGATCGCAGCCGCAGCCCCATCTCCACTCCTGGCTCTGAAACGATCAGAAGAGCCTCTTACCTCTCACACGTGCGAGAGGTAAGAGCACGAATGATGTCGGAGATGCAGACTCATTCACGTGGAACATTGGAGGGGGAACCTGAATGAAAAAGACGGCTGAAATCAAGTCGGATACCGGGAGCGGGAGGAAGACAGGGAGCGCGGGGAAGTGTTCCTGCATGGTGGGAACAAAAAGAATTGATGCTGATTATCTGAGGAATTTTTTGCCAGACTTCCAGCACATGTTTGGACATTGTTTTCACAACAATGCCAAAGCCAAAAGCAATTATGAAGAGTTGTACTTGTTATGTATCTTCATCCAACGCAAATGTGGCAGCATGAGCCTCTTTGTGCTGCGGTACAGGAGGCGCTTGTAGCGCACAGCGAGCAGATTGGGACGGATACAATAACACATCTGCACGGGGTGCTGCCGTCCAAGCAGGCCGCCTTGCAATTAATGCTCACTTTGTGAAGTTGATATAGTTCAGCTGTCTGCAGTGAATCAACAGCTTAACACCTCCCTGCGTTGTAATTCATTACAGACACGGCCGTCGCTGTGTGAGATGCTTTTTTTCTTCCTCATGTTAGCGGAGTTCTCTGCAACTTCAAGTCCCGCAGGAAAACCCCCGACTGACGGGAACTGTTGGGGTTCAGCGTAGAAATGAAACATCCTGCTTTATCTTCGTCCCTTTGGCCTTCCGGGCTGCGATGTCTCGACACGGCTGTCCAGTGCGCACACTGAGCGCTTGTCTGTTCCTCAGTGTTTTTTAGTTTTTTAGTCTCAGTAACGCCACACTTCACCAACTGCGTGTGAAACTGAGCATTAGCGTGTGAAAAAAGGGCACAATTACGCCGCGTTAGTTCTACGTCGGCGCCTCTGCAGTGCAGCACAAACCAGCTGGCCTGTCAATGCCAGACCTGAGGACAGATGTTGCAGGCACACTCATCCAGATGTTCGGTGCTCCGTAGCAAGCTCCGGGCAGCTGGCGGGCGCAGACGGTCAAGTGGGCAGAGGCGAGAGAAAACGGGCTTACAAGAGGTTTGGATCCTTTGCATTGTTTTATGCTGGCAGCGGGAACACGGACAAAAGCTTCCCTGTTGTGCTGGACCCATCGTGACCCGACCTGAAGGTTCTGCTAGCGCAGTGTCGTGCTATCAGCGTGGGAACTTGACGGGGCCAATTGCTTCCAAAGCCCCAGAGTGGAACCCTTCACAAACACTGGAGTGCCGGCGAAGAAAGGCCCCCTTTGTTGCGGCTAATGCGAGTGAAATACAGTTGCTCAGCGGACATTCTTGTTGAAATCATAAGACATCTTTCGCTGCCCGCCCCGGCGCTCTGCCTGTTGCTGCGTGCGAGCCGTGGAGCGGACGCCGAGGAGCAAACTCTTGTGCCCCACGGTCATGATTACAGCGCTGTCGGCAGAATGGCTTTCTTTGTCCTAAATTGAGGACAATGAGTGGACGGATTTGCTTTGGAGGCTCACAGAGCGAAGCATGTGTTGTGTCGAGGAGAGCCGGAAGTGAGATATAGTTGTCTTTCACCGCCTTGGACGCCTCCCCGCAGTGTCCTTGCAGGAGGTCGATCCACGAGGCGCTCCTCCCCCATCCTCGTCTTCCTCCTCTTCCATCTCACCCCCTGCAAACCAGCTGAAAAAGACAAAAAGCTCATCTGTTTTGTTCACTCCTGAGATCGATGGCAGCTGAGACGCTAAAAACGGCAGTGAGTGCTGCTCAGAGCCGGACCCCAGAAACGTCTGCGTCTCCCTGCTTCTCTCCGCGATTAAGCCGAAGTCGGCTCAAAACCTGCTGATGATCAGGACGGCCAAAAATGACGGACTGATCATTTGGATTTTAGTCAAATTAGCACTAACGCCGGAAGGCCAGTCAGATAGTCTGGAGAGCTCCGCCGAGGGCCGGGGCCCTCTTTGTCAATTTGTAATTTAGGAAATTGCGGCATTGTCTTCCCTGGGGGGGGGGGTTGAGTGAATGGTGAGAGCTGTGGTTGTGGTTGTTTACGCAGCACATTGGCCCCCACAGTCACTAATCAATCTCAAGGCGTCTTTAAGAAACAGGGGAAAAAAACAAAACACGGCACAAGCTCCTACTCGCTCAGCCTTTTGTTTGCTCAACAATTCCCTCATCGTATTTGGAATCGCTGACGGAATCGCCGCTCACAGCACACCCGCACTCGTGTGTGTGTGTGTGTGTGTGTGTCCGTGTGTGTGCGTCTGCTCCCCTTAGAGCTGTAAGAATATCAGGCATCACCAGAAGTAACTCTGCGGTCGGGCTTGATTGACGCGAGAGGCCTCACCGCCAGCCATTCGAGGCACATTCTTACGGGGGTCTCATATCGCCGGGGGTTGGGGGGGGGGGTTGGCCCGAGCGCTCCCGGTGCCTTCCAAGGAAAATAAGCGGCGTGACATCAGGGCTTTGTTTCAGCGGCGAGGCCCCTTCTGTTTGTGTTTAATATCGCTCCGAGAGAAGTGGAAAGAGGGGCGGCCAATTCTTTTTCCCGGGCCCGAACCGCTGAGCCCGGCGCTGCGGCGGCGAAGCGACGGTGGTCTCGTGTGTCTGCAGCGCCAACGCTCTCTACCTCCCTCTCGTTCTCAGTTGAACACTCTTTCCTTTTGGATCTCTTTGGTCCCCGTAGGCCTCGTAGTTTTGACTACAGGGAAATCAGATCCCACAATACCGGGGGGGGGGGGGGGGGCGGTTTGGGCTCAGGGGCCCGGAGAGTAAAAACAGAGAGAAAGGAGACGGCGGGGATGATATGAAGAGCCATTTTGGACCGAAACTGAGGGACAGAGGAAAAAAAGGGGAGAGGGGGGGGGGGGATCAAACGAGAGAGACAAAAGAAAGACGGACGATTTACGGGAGGTCGGAGAGTCTATATGAGGTGAGGGTGACTAAATGAGAGGCGAGCAGGACAGGAAGGGCGCGAGGGGGGGAGTCCTGGGGGAGGCCAGCCGCGTCTGGGTGGTTTTCCTGAGGACAGGCGCTTTGATTCTGCAGCCCTCACACTCCGATGCATTCAGACAGGGGCTGACAGTGGTTTCAAGCAGCGGTTTGTCTGGCTAGCTACACAGCAAATTGAGCAGAGTTAAATTTCTGGTGTTGATAAAGATAGAGTCAATCGAACTCTATTTGGAATTGATCTAAATCTCTATGTTGTTAAATCTGTTTGATTTCACACTGCACCACAAAAGAGTTGGTGTCAAAATGGAGTGTTATTACTGTTATTGTGAAACCAACTCTATGGGTCGTCAGTCTCTCAGCTCGGGTGTAAGGAGTGACTACCCTCTGGCATCGCGCGAACAATAATCTCGTGAGAGCAACAATCTGGCGGGATTCAAGTAATTTACCTGCACAACTCAACTGGAGCAACGAGCAGCACAACGTTTTCGAGGACAGTTTGTTCAAAATTGAAGAAAACGTGTTGCATTGTGTCGGTAAGTAACAGTTAATTAGATAACCTAATGAGTGCTATTATTATATACAGATGGACATATATTTAGACATTAGTAATATATTTATAGCCGCTCTAATGTAGGTTAACTGTTATGCTGCCACCTTTACTGCAGCCAGGCTAATGTCAGCTAGCTAGCAACCGTAACCTACGCCCAGAGCGGACAAACTACTGTACGGTAACTGGCAAGCTAACGTTGGCAAGCTAATTTTGCCAAGCTAACGTTAGCAAGAGTTTGTTTCTTCTACTTTCACACGTTTTCTGTTTACTGGTCTATTGAGTCTGACTGTGAGCAAAATAGAATTCCTGTTGAGTGTTTCAAGTTTGTTAATGTAACGTTAAGTTACGTGACGGTACTTTAGTAATGCCAACATTCTTTCAAATAAATAAATGCTAGTTAGCTGGCTAGCTAAGAGCCAGAACCGGTTCCCACGTCTTAGCTGCATGGAAGCAAATATTCTCATACGAGGACTGGGTATATGTATATCTAAATTACATTTTGATTATCAGAAGTGTCGGTAGTTAATATGAAGTTACTATCGGAAAGTTAATCGGAAGGACTCCTTTCTCAAATACGTTTTACTGTGCCTATAGTTACTCAACGCCGCAGGGCTCAAGTTTTGAAGAATGGGGGGCTGAACGCCACGGCTGACCGGGCGTGGACACTACGTGCAGCGGTTACGGTTACAGACACCGTCGGGAAGGTTGGAGGGGAGCCAGCGCGGACTTTTTTTTCAGCGTGAGAAATACGATGTGTGGCGTAACACTTGACAATCATTGTCTTAAATACATATGATCTGTCACTGGGTAGTAATTAAGGAAGAATATAATATGCTTAGTACTTTTTAAATGCTTTATTTAAGATTGAGATTGTTTTGTTACTGATAGGTACATTTAAATTGTCTTTGTTCTGTCTGCCATTTTGTAGATCTGGATGTTGAGCTGGTTGCAGATCAAGCATCCTCCTCTGTATTGACATCGCTGTCCCCAACTTCATCCTTGGTAGTGGCACAGACTGCACTATCCCCAGCTTTATCCCATTCATCTGATTCCACCGTTATTCTGGAGTCCACAAGAAAAAGGAAAAAAAAGAAAGAACCCAACAGGGTTAATGGACCAGAATGAAGCAAAACAGGTAGAGCTTTGAATAAATACATTTGAAATCCAAAATTAATTATTTTTTGTAAATGTATTCGCAGTATAAAGTAATGTCATTAGAAAAGTTAAATTCTTTAAAAAAAAAACTAATTTTTACCGTAAGCATGCCATAACAATGTAATATTTCTTGGCAGATGGTTGAGGGTGTTCTGAGGGCCAATCCAAAGGGTGAAGAAGTCTTCAATGAGTATGATAAGACTAAAACACTAATAAACACTAGTAAACAAATGGTGAACATCCTGGTTGCAGATATGATAGAGCTACATGGGTAAGAATTGCAGGTCACTTGGTTATGTCATGTGTTGTAGCTAAATAATGCTGTTCTGTATAAGTGGTAAGGGTGTATTTATTCTTACAAAACATACATGCTTAAAAGTAAACTATGACTTATTTTTAAAGGAGGGTTCCACCGTCAAGTGTAAGGACCAATTATGCACTGGGAATTGTGACTCTTTTTCCATACCTCCGTGATCCATTCTCCAAACTTGGATATGTAAGTTCTATCTGAAAACCAAATCAGTGTGATTTCAATATCTTCTTCACTTTTCTAGTTTGTACTCATCTTGTTTCAGATGAGTTTTTGTAGGTTGCTCACCCTTGCATTTTCAACCTGTTTTTTAAAATGTTTTGCAGTCTATTCACTGTCTACAATTTTTGTGTTGAGTAACTTATTCTTAAATTGAAGCATGAGATGCCTCTGTTTGGGTCTTTCTTTAAAAAGGAACACTACTATGATCCTGAGGGTAATACTGGCTTCATTTCACGGAGGATCAAGACGGTTCAACGCAACACCTTTGCTGGCTTGCGGGGTCGTTCCAAGACCGTTCTTCAGGATGGTCCAAAAACCAGGCGAGAATCTCTGTCAACCTGCCAACAGCTATTTGGTGAGGAGTGCAAGGAGGCGATATCTACAATAAGACATTCCAGCGATGAATCTGTGGTCAAAGAGAAGATGAGAGCGACTTTCCAGTATCGACAGAAGATGGTTGGGGATGATGCATCATCTTCATTCCTGGATGTGTTCCCTCGTTTTCTTGATGTACCTGGATTGGTAAGAAAACTCTTTTGCTTTGGTTGTAGTTGTCCAGTGTAGAACAGTAATATAGTCCAGTGCAGAACAATATAATATCTGTCTGCACTATACTATAATCTCTTTAATCTTCTTTTCAATCTTCCATTTCAGTATTTGACCTTTCATTCATTTTGTGATGTATGCTTGAACCTGTATATTAAAATATTGTTTTCCTTGTTTATAGATCGACCAGGATTTCTCAATGATGTTTGGTGACGAAGTGTCTCAGAAGTTCCTGTCCAAGTGGTCAACTTTCTTCAAGCCAAACATCACAGACTGCAAGACTGCAAAGAATATGGATGAGTTGCTGTCAGCAACTGAATCTGAGTCTGAAGATAACAATGGTCAGTATAAAACGTTTTCTTGAAATATATATTTCAGTGTTGTACTAAATAAATACATTTTTTATGCCTTTAGGATGGGACAGTGATCTGTCTTCAATCCTTTTGCTGCTGCATCTACTCCCTCCAACTTCAAGGGGCCAGAAAAAAACTACCAAGATCAGTTCAGCTCAAGCAACCAGCCGTCTTGTTAGATATCTTAAGGTATGCAAAAGTTCCTACACCAAGAATCCCTTAATAGATGTTGGGATTCTGAGACAGTTTTGCTCTGTATATCTGCAGAAATGTGATCAAGATGTTATAGTAATTTATGTCTCTTAACTGACCTACAGGAAGGAGCCAGTATTCCTACCTTCCTTGAGAGTGTCGACGCAAACAACCGTTCCTCCTTTGCATCGGTGAGCAAAAGAAGAATATCCAAAGGTTCTACCTTATTATCGACCGAAAACCACTCCCGTGCAAGGCACACACATCAGTGGCAGCTTTAGACATTACATTTGGACGCCTGTTCAAATGTTACAAGTACAAGGTGGGTCAGATATTACGGTACTGAGTACCAGGTTGGGTTGTACTTATGCACTGGATGTACCGATGATCTTCCTGTGTTCAAAAAGATCTGTGATATTATAATACATGAACAGCACGCTTTCATGATATCCTGTAATGTACAAACAATGTACTATGATGACCACTTTAGTGCATACTGTATAGAAGACCAAATGAATGTGTTTTCTGTCATATCTGTGAAGGCACTGACTTATTTTAGACCATTTGACAAGCAATGCTCTAATGACAATAGTCAAAGATACATAGTGCCTTATTGTTACATTTAGATAAATGTACAGCAATGAAAAAAGATTTGGTAATGTTGATGCATTTGAAGAAATAAAAATGTTAAAGTAGTGAACTTGTCATTCGTATTTCTAATTATTCACATTTCATTTAAAGATTTTTTTTTTGTGTGGGGGGGCGGGGCAGCAATAACACTTTATAGTGTTAATGGGGCAACTCCTTTTATAGTATGCACATCACACTATAAGAGTTAATTAATGACTCCGATGAGTATTAATTTCTAACACTACCCACTGGTGTTGAGAAACTAACGCTTGAGTATTGTTAAATTTCAACTATATAAGTGTTAAAATTAACTCTATAACAGTGTTAAAATGGCAACACTTTAAAAAGTGTTACATTGACACTGCGTAGTGTGGACCCCATGGGACACTTTAAAAGTGTTGAAATTAACTCCAATAGTGTTAATTTGAGTCTGTCCATTTTGCTGTGTAGCTTTGATTTAGAAGGCCCTGGACTCCGGGCCCACTATTTGACTCTTTGATTTTTGTTGGATGGAAAATGGGTACCGACTTTTTTTGTGCAGTAATGGTCTCATGATACCTTCCAAATCCTTTTTAAAATTTTTACATTACATTTAAGTGTTTTTTGATTGACTCATGACCAAGCTATTTGCGGTATGACTGCACCTACTTAAAAATGATTTTCAACTATTCTGATTTTGGGGTCAGTTGGTTGATTATCTGAGCTCTTGCAATGAGTTAAAAATACGTAACAAGATTAGTCTCAAGCAATGTTCATAGAGCAACTTTGTGTTTTTAATCTGATTATTACCATTTACCAAATCAAAGCTGGTCAAATAGAAGATCAGATTAAGAAAAACAGCCATGTTGATTTTATCATTCGTGGTTTATAAAGGAGACCAGCTTGTTATTGTAAGCAGCACTGAGCCAAGCATCGTCTAAAACGTTAATCAACATCGACCAATCCAAATTTTTCGGTAGATCCGATTCAATTTGGCAAAATTCAAATGTTTCTTTAGCATTTGATTTGATGCAATTCTACATCAAAGTATATTTGCAAGCTGCTCTCAGCATCTGTTGAAAGAATAGATGTCAGAGATGGCTCAGACACGCAACAGTCAAACTCAGAAGATGCAGCAAAAAGTAAAATGCTGTATCGAGGATGGGGGGGGGTTAAGGCGAGGAATGCCAGTAGCCTGACAGCGTTGCTGCTTTCTCTTTCTGCAGCAGCTGTATGCCGCCCAGCTGGCGAGCATGCAGATGCCTCCTCTCCCGCAGGCCAACAACTCCTCTGGTCCCCTCTCCCCCTCCGCCCTGAAGAGCGAGAAGCGAGCATCCAGTCCCATGCCGAACATTAAGGTGAGCCCATGGATGCGCACGTATAGAGGGAGGGAGACGAAGCGCTGTCTCTGCGGTGAGCAACACGCAACGAAAGGAAAACACCCCGAGAATAAAGCAGTTGAAGCGAAAGTGAGAGGCTGGAAATTGTTGAAACAACATTTTGGCCCCGCGCTCTTCGCCCAAAATGAGAAACAGCTTATCTGAAAGTCCCATACACCGATCGACACACGCAAACAGACGCACACTCACATAATGACACTGGCGCTGGCTGCTGTTTGGGCCCAGAGCCCTCGACTGGAGAGAGCGTACGCCTCATCATTGCGACGGCGAGGCGGTAATGGAAGCCATGTGTGAGTGTGTGTGTGTGGGGGGGGCACAGCTGCAGCCGGCGTCACAACGGGCCGGCATCAGAGCTCACTCCGACAGTAGTGCCGTGCCCTCTGAACTCCCCGTCCTGCGCTGACCCCCCCCACGCAAACTCAGCCCCCCCCCCCCAACCTTCGGTACCACCCGCCAAGCCAGTCATGAACTCGTCTCCCTCTCGACGCTTCCCTCAGCGGAAGCTCAGCCCCAAATTAGATCCACGTTCATTAAGAGCTCGCTGACAACACAAGAGCCGCGGTTGTTTTCCCTGTTGAGTTACACAGCATTTCCCTTTTGGGGGGGTTGGGGGGGGGGGGATTTCTCGTGCGGATCAGTGCGGCCGTGAGCCTTTTGTTTAGAAACGGAGGAGTCAAACAAAGTTTCCCTTGTTTGCATGAGAAGATGCGCTGTTGCCCCCCCCCCCAGCGCTGGAATTCTTTTATTGGAGGGGCTAAAAAAGCCCGGTGGGGACGAGTGATCGCTGAGTGGGAGCATCACTTGAGCACTTTGAGGAACACTTTGGGCAAAATTGAAAATCAGCAGCTGTGGTCTTCTTAAGTTGAGTCCATTACCCTTCCGACGGGGAACCATTTCCACAGCAGAACCGCAGCTCTGTGTTCCGCTGACGTTGTGCCGCTCGATGCTTCCGGTACATTTGGAAATAGTGATATTGGTAAACTAACGACCTACGGATTGCTTTCCCTCGTCAAATGTTTGAAAGCAGATTAGGTGCGGAGCCTGCGTTGCCTTCGTTGCTGCTTTGCTATGTTTTCTTACGCAAAGCGTGAAACCGTCGGCCCCACGTGCACGTGCGTCCTTGTGCACGTACACAACACACTAGCAAATTGAAGAGCCCCCTTACAAGGATCGCTGCGGTCTTTCATTCACTCATTTCATTAATGAAACACGTTATTATTGACGTTATCGGGGATTATCTTGACCGCTGTAACCCGGAGACTGTTGCTGCTTTCTCCCACCAGGAGGAAGCGACCACGCAGCCGCTGAACCTCTCAGCCAGAACCAAGCAGGCGGAGCCTCTCCGCTCCCCGACTTCCCCGACGCACGGCCCGTACTCCGGCAGCAAGTCCAGCCCGACCGGCGGGGGCAAGGGCCGCATCCCCAGCCCCATGGCCCACGTGAGCAGGAACACCTCTCTGGGTAGGTACCAAAACGCCGACCCCTTTACCCCCTTTATCAATACCTTGATATTGGTTCTTCCCAATGACGTGGTCTGAAAAACCCGGGGAAGCAGTTGTACACAATGTTTGCAATCAGACATGTGCGTGTTGTTCGCACGGGTCCTGTGAATGCATCCAGAGAGACACGTGTCTTCCCTTCATCCGGGAAAACAAAAAAAGCAGCCGCCCAAACACCCCCGCCCGCCCGCCCCCCCCCCCGCCACACCACACACAGACAAGCCGAGCAGCGCCGCATCCGATAGACTGCAGACACCCCAACCCCACTAGAGACCGGTGTGCGTACTTCTGTGTGTGCGTGTGTGTTTTACAGGAGTCCAAAGGCCTGTATTTAGCCCCAATGAAAACCCCAGCAGCGGAAACAGTGAAACCCAGCACACGTTATTTGTTTTTTAAGAGCTTCCTCACATCATTGTCTGCCCGCGCTAGACCTTTTATGCCCCTACCTCTGCTATCTGTTATTAAGGCCAATCTAAACCCTCTCATTATACACCCCCCCCCCCACACACACACTAGAAAACAATTTTGCCCGCTCTTCTGGAGTGGCTTTGAGGACGCGACGCTTGTGTTCCCTGCAAAGTTATTTTTTGCCCGTTTTAACGGCCACCCAAGCATTCAGCGCTTCCCACTCGTCTGCTAATTAAACAAGGAGGGCGACGGAAACTTTGCATGCTTTTATTTATTTTCTTAGTTCTTCAAATGTGCATCGGCTTCAAAAGTGTGAAACGGGGCACAAAAACAAGGAGGGGGGGGGGCATACAATTCTGCACCAACCAGATCTGATGCAACTTCTACTTGGGAAGATCACGTTGATGAAAAACAAATTGTCTTTGTTAAAATAAGACCGAAAAGAACGCCGGCCTCTTTTTTTAGAAGCCACGCACTCTTTGCTCTCCCGCCGCTCAAAGCGACCGACCGTTGTCCCTCTGTCCCATCCTGAAGACATCCTGTCCAGCCTCAACTCCACGGCGCTCTTTGGGGACCAGGATGCCGTGCTGAAGGCCATCCAGGAGGCCAGGAGCATGAGGGAGCAGATCCAGAGGGAGCAGCTCCACCACCAGCAGCACCCGCAGCACCCGGGGCATCACAGCCTGGAGGCCAAGCTGTCCGCCCTCAGCAGCATGAGCCTCAGCAACGGCAACAAGGTGAGCGGGACGGACGGACCACGTGAGGACACACCGACAACAGTCACATGCAGTAAAAGGCCGTTTTCTCACATAACGTGCACACACACAAACTGCACAGTTCATGTGACACCACCAACAGGAAACGTGGGCTGTGAAGTTGTACAATTTCTGTTTAATCCAACTTGTTTTTTCTATAGTTACTGGATTCTATCTACAAACTATATGATCTATATCAGTGGTCCCCAACCTTTTTTACCTCACGGACCGTTTTCATGTCAGACAACGTACATAATTAGGAGAAAATCCGGTCAATTTTCAAAATAAAAATAATATATATAAGCTTCCTGTGGTGCGGCCCGGTACCAAACGGCCCACGGACCGGTACCGGTCCACGGCCCGGTGGTTGGGGACCACTGATCTATATGACTCAGCTCAATTGAGATTTTGGTCTAAAGCTTTATCCACTTTCAGACCAGTAGAAATAAAACAACAACCACGTTTAGTGGTTTATTTTTACGTCTGATTACTCAACACATTGAAACTTCAGAAAATTGTCATTAATTAACTTGGAGCGTTTTGTTGTGATATCTTTTAACAATTTAGATGCGTTTTCGCCTCTATTGTCTTTACAATCTGTTTACATTATTTTATCAGAAATGGAGCAATACACTGAGAGATATCCAAAATGATCTCAGTAAAAACCTTTGTCTTAAATTTTTAACATAATGAAACAGGAATTTTGATACAATGACCAGGTTTATGTTGTGGAAATGCATGCAAATTACCACATATTCCATAAGACTACATCATTTTCATTTTCAAACATGCATTATTAGAAAACTGGTGATAAAAAAAGAAATTCCAAATCCATTAAAGAAATTCAGCTCTGTATTGAATCACCCCGTCCCGTACAGTTGGGCTAGGGTCGGGTCTTTTGCATACAAAGGCAAACCTTTGAATTACACAAGTATCACCACTTTCGTTTCCTGTAAACTCAGCAGCAGGAACCTGGAAAATAGGAGGATCCACATTCCTTTCTTTCCGTTGATCTTTATTCGGCCATCACAACAACCCCTCTTTCCTGAGAGATTGGAGCTCAGCGCCTGTCGAGTACTGCGGGTTGATATTCGGTGCTGTTCGGCGCGGGCGGCGGCTCTGCAGTGCTTCTCTTTTCCCTTCTCATCTCCGCGGCCACCCAGAAGCCAAGAGCTTTGAAGACGCAGCAGCTGGGCCAATGACAAGTGATGGTTTTGGCGTTTGAGCGTGCGTGTGTGTGTGTGTGTGGGGGGGGGGGGGTTGGTGTTAACATTAGAGTGTGGGTGTGTACTCGTGTGTGTGTATAATGGAGTCCAGCTCCCCACTTGCCCTGAAGGGGGGGGGGTCCCGGCCTCGGGGTTTTAGCCCAATTAAAGGGCCTTTCTCTGGGAAGGGGACCCCCCTTCCGCTCATCCCTCCCGCTCAGGGGGACGGGGTCTTTGTACCAGGATATCATATCCAGCGGGACGTCCGTATTCCAAAACATCTTCAGTCGGTGTGATCAGCTGAAGATGATGAGACTCTCCTGCGCAATTGATCCCGTGTTGCTGGCGAGGAGGAGGAGGAGGAGAGGAACTCATGAATATTTTAGGGGTGGAGACTTTGAACCCAGCCAGCCCCCAAGTAGGTCATGATTGGTGCACTCCAAGGAGAGGCTGTTTTGAATTGTTTTGGACGTGTTTGCCTCGACTCTTCCTGAGGAAAACATCCAAAATGTATGAAAATATATCTCTGCTGTACTTAGCGTCAGTCCCAAGTTGATTTTTTGTTTTTTGAAGGTGTTATGCTGGTAAACACTGAGAAACTCATAATTATAAATTATATAACAGCCTTTACTAATAAATTGTTTATTAAGACTCGGTTTGAGTTGTCTGGCAAAATAATCCCACAAATATTCACAAATATATTTGCTACAAGTTATCTCTGAAAGTGCAACGCGGCCATGCAACGCTTTGCAGTGCAACGCGGCCATGCAACCGTGCAACGCGGCCTGTGCAACGCGGCCTGTGCAACGCGGCCATGCAACGCGGCCATGCAACCATGCAACGCGGCGAGGAGCCCGGTGCGCTTCCCAAGCGCTTTCATTTCCAACTTTAAAGGAACAAAACCAAAGCAATGCAGTAATTTGGTTTATAGCTCAATGTGTCCTAATAAAAAGCTCATTTGGAAAGTCTCAAAGTAATTGTTTTCCGGTTGGTGTTTGATATTCGTTACCCAACAACAGCGTCTCTTAGCTTATATAATACATATAATACATCATTTCTTCTCGTAGACAGAGATTTTCATTTTTTTCTCTCTTTCTAAAGCCCTCAAAGGCTTTGCTCTGTCTCAAACAATTCATGGATGGAACTTGCTGGATACTGGGAGAGTGAGTCAGCCGCTCCACCAGACCGGCTCTCTCTCTTTACCTTGGATTTGTGTGTTGTTTTCTGTCCCTCAAATACATTTTGTTACACAAGAGACTTTGAAGCGTCAGCCAAGTGTTTCTACTTGACGACATTGAACTAACACGCCGCATTGGGCGTCTTTGAGGGGAACGAGACAACTGCTGTTCATCGCGCCCCGGCGTTGTGCAGAACGTTGCGGTATTTATCGGGTTGTCGCGGTGACGTCCGAGTGGGTTCATTTCGCTTTCTGTTGGGGTATTTTTGGGCCTCGTCTTTCATTTCAAGGAACAGACGACACAGACGTTTCCCTAAGAGCTGAAAGTGATCCCAGGCTCCTTTGTGTGTGTGTGTGTGTGTCCTGGCTGTGCGCTGGCCATGTTAATGTCATTATAGCTGGTGTACAGACGAGAGGCCGGGCCAGTTAGCAGCATTGTCGAGTATCACCTTACGCTTGCGTTGCTTCCAGCTGGCCTGCGGCTGCCAAAAGCTCACTGAAATAGCCGCCGTGTACGACTGTGTGGGTGTGTGCGTTTTCTTATTTTATCTAAACAGCCACAAAACACTCCCTGAAGCCACTTCAAAGAAGATTTTGATTAGTCAGCTGATGGAAATCAACCTCTTGTCTCCGGTAGTTTGCTCCAACTAATGAGTATATGGAGTCATCACACGTGGAAGCGTCGCAGCTCTGTCGAGTTTCAATGAAAGTCTTTCCAAGGGACATCAGGTAAATCTACATCTACAAACCTTTTTCTTTCTTTCTTCGCCTGAGATGCGAATCTGAAGTTGTAGATGTTGAATAATGAGGACAGATGGATGTTTTTGGTGTCTCTGCTCATATAATTAACGGGTGAAGTTGACAGATGCCGAATTTTTGCAGTTTTGAAATGAACCAGATCTCTCAATCAGAGTATTTAAATGAACGATGTGGAGGGACGTATTTTGTTTGTTGAATAGTTGAACGGTGCGTTTTCTGTCGGTGGAGCGGAGTAAGCCTTCAGAGGGGGGGGGGGGGGGGGGGTGGTTGTTCAGAAGCTCGCATTAACTCTGCTGGTGAGTTTGGTCCCCGGGAAGCGAGCCGAACCGACAGCTCAGACGGCTCCAGGTCTTGATTAAAGGTCACTGTAATGTTGCTGCATCTCTAAGCCTGAATGACACACATTATGATAATGTTCCCTACGAAGCTCAGCACTGGCACCTGCAAATAGACTGAAATAGAGTGTCTACTTCTTTGGGGTCCGAGCCTCTGGGGCTGCTGCTGGTGTTGAGGGCCTGATGGACAGCTCTATCGGCACGCGGCGTCGCCTGAGGGAGGAACGAGCAAGACAGTAGGAATAGAGGGAACAATGGCACGAGGTGGGCCGAGGAGGTGGAGGAGACGTAAACGGTCAGCTGCAGGCCGTCCGTGGGCCCCTGAAGAGTCGGGTGCCTCTTAAAGGAACAAATGTGCATTCAGCAGCGACGCTGTCAGGTCGTTTTTCCCTCCCTTCTCTTTTTGGTTAATTTAGTCATGGATGCGTTAACTTGTCTGCTTTGAGCCGCGACTCTGTTCGCTCCGATTCCCGCTTGGGTTAAATAGTAAAGTACAATACGTGACGGGTGTGTTTCACTGTCTGAAAGCCGTTCAAGATACACAAACAAGTCGGTCCTGAAACACTGTGCCTGCGCTTCAATGCAACTGGCTAAACAACGGGATTACAAAGCCTCGACTGTTTTTAACCAGTGAATCTGCTGCGGAGACAAAAGCTTTCCGAGGAGCACAATCCAATCATGTACACAATGCGGAATCATGAAAGAGCATTTGAAATAGTCTATAATGCCGCTCCAAAGGGCAGCGGTCCAGTACGAAAGCAGCCAAAGCCTTTTCAACTTGACTAAACAAAGTAAAGACAGCTCCTTATTGCATTCGCCACAAGAACTTTCAAGCAGACCAAAAGTAGACCAACCGCATGGAATATTTGCACATTTTGACCCAGGTCTGCTGTTAATCTGCCTTTTGGATCAGCTCTATTGGTGCTGTCCTATTGCATTTTCCGCAACCCAAACTCTACCGTGCATTCGTTTTCCATCGTCTGTCTCTAACTGTACTTAAGCTACGCGCTGCGTTGCATCTTACGGAGCAAAACCGTAATGTACAGCATCTTTAGCATCCGTCTTCTAGGATTCATCACCCACCATCGATCCGCTCTAACACGCTGTCGTTTTAGCGCCACGAGGGGCTCCAGCCCTTCTCCTTGTCTCGGGTCCAGTTTTCCACTCCTGTCTGCTTCTCTCTTTACATCTCCCTCTCTCCCTTTTCTTCAGTCCTTTGTTAGGCGCTTGCTTCCTGCGGTGAGCATGGCACTGCCCAGGCACATGTTCTGTGGCGGGCCTGATTACAGCCCTGCCGTAGTGCTGACATTGGCCCGCGTGGACTCTTCATCTATAAACACACACACACACACACACACACACACACACACACACACACGTATGTATGTACACATGCACGCCGGCCTCTAAGTTCCACCGGCTGTGCCAGCGGCTACCGCGGCATGACTTCACCCGGCAACCATTCCTTGCGTCAAACAAAATGCCTCTGTCACCAGAAAAAGGAGGAGAGCCGAGAGGGGGGGAGGGTGAGGGGGGTGGGGGGATGAGAGAGGAGAGGAGCGTCGATGTGCGGTAGCTGTGCGGAGGGTTCGATGTTTTCCACCACAGTTTGGTAGCGTAATTTTAGCTGCAGGGCCTCGAGGCGGGCCGCTCGTGGAAGTCATTTGTCTCAGAAGTGGAGCGGCAGGCAGAGAGAGCGTGGTGATGGGAGGCCGGTGTTGATCCGACGGGCCCGCGAGGGGCCTTGGGTGTGCTTTTGGCGCGATTGGCGACTCGCAACCCTCAGATACTGTAAATAAAGGTTACGATGCCGTATTGTGACGTTCGACCCAATCTAAAAGACGCCGGGCCCACGGAGCACACTTGACTCACACATCAGATAGTAGCAAATGAAACGGGGTTGAAACTTCGGCATCATCTTCATTCACAACTTGCTTTCAAATAACCGGTCAGATGGGTTTTTTTGCAGGAGCGGCTGCACTACGAGACGCTGAGCCAGCACCTGGGGAGGCTCGGGGAGGACGCTGGGAAGATGGTGCATCGAGTCATCGACCTGACGAGACCAGAAGACCTGGACGGTAGGCAACACATGTAGAAAAGACCCGTTAGAAAATGGGAGTCTGGAGGGGAATCCAAGGCAGGAGATCTTTGAGAAGTCTCGGTTAGAAGCAGTCACATCCTGTGCACACTGAATTGTTACCAGTGACCCTTAACTCGCTGGGCCCCCCCGACAGAAGAGGCCCCACTTCTGCTGTTCTGCTGCAAAGAAGAAAGCATCTTCCAGACAGCCAGAACACACAGGTATTCAGGGAACACAAATATTTATTGTGCTCCCCGGGATGCTTGGATGAAGGACACCCTCAACAGCTAAACAGAGCGAGCAATGTCAACATTTTATGCTCTTGAACAATTTCACACTGTTAATTCACCGCACATACAAGGGGCCGAATTCTCCGCCTTTTTTTCCGCGACGAGTGTTTGCGACACGAGATCCCACCCGGTGCGAGTATGCAAACAAGAGCCGGCGCTCTGAGTGCATTAATGCTCAGGACAGTTTTACGATTCTACTACGAATGATGGAAAGTCATTTTTGGCTGCGTTGTACATGCAGTTACTCGTTTCTGGTGCATTCAAAATACCATCTCTGAATTCCGTCTAAAGACACTGACCCACCTGTTACTCATAAAAAGCCTCTGTTTACAGACAATGAGGAGTGATCATTGTGGTTTACTTTAGAAGCGGAGCACTAAACACAGCAGCGTAGGACCTGAGATACTATCCGACGGAAGCAGACTAGCGACGGTCCGTTCAGCCCGTGTGTGTGTTTGTGCGAGCAGGTTGAGGGCATCGCAGCAAGAGCCCCGTCACACTTTTGTTACACTCATGTTATACATCCTCTCCCAAGGATCAAGGGCTGACGAAAACAAACAGGAAGGGCTCATCCATATCAGCGCAGCGCCCGGCATTAATCCGGCGTGGAAGCATGACAGATGCACGTGTCACAGACGCCGTTCCTTTGTGTCGCTGCAGGAAGCAGCATCACGGAGGCCAGGGTGTTCAGGGAGGCACGGGGCAGGAGCAACGCCGAGCCCCACATCAAGAGGCCCATGAACGCCTTCATGGTGTGGGCCAAAGACGAGCGGAGGAAGATCCTGCAGACTTTCCCCGACATGCACAACTCCAACATCAGCAAGATCCTGGGTGAGATACCACACACTCACGTTATTGGGGTGAACATTTTTTGTTTTTCCTCGGTAGCAACTTGATACTGATTGTTTTGACTTTCAGTGTTCCATTGATCAATTAATTAATCAAATAAAAACACGCTTTTGCTTTATTATGGATATACGTAAATACATAAATATATATATATATATGTGAATATATTTATTTATGTGTATATATATACATATGTATCAAATGCTGGCTATCTGATCATGTATATTTATGTAAATAAATAACACAGAATATTTGACATTACAGCTTGGTTTTGGTTCCTTTATAGAAAAATCTAAATTTGCTTTACTTGATGATTAAATGAGATACAGCAACTTGAGTTGCAGAGGAATCACTGCAGCGCAACAGAACATAACACCCGTTGACAGCGTTAGAGTGGAATTAGATAAAGCAATATAACCGGTCAGAGAGACTGATGGGAAAAAGACACAAAGATCTTTTTCAAGAATGATTTATTTCTGCTCCTGGAACAGAAACGTGTTTATTCTGGGTACAAACTGTGATAATCACTCTATTTTTCTAGCAAGCTCATGCGTGTAAATCAGTTAATAAAAGAAGGTAATGAATATGTTTATTTTACAAGTCAAAATGTACATAAATGGTGTGCATCAGCAGCTTGAAGACTCAAGTCAGAGGACTCGGTGTGTTTGACAGTCGATGGTCCTCCGGACTCCAGCCGCTGTGCGTCTTCATCCCACAGTTACCAGCAGGCTGTAAGGAGGCCCAGTGTGCTTCAGAACCCTCGAGCACTTCCCACACAGAGCTCCACTATGCCGGCCTGAGTAGTGTGATGGATGCTCATAACGTAACCGCGTCCATGTGGACCTCCTGGACACAGATAGCCATTCACGCCGGCCATTAGGGGCGACGCTGGGAAGACCGCCGCGGTCCGATGGAGGGCTCGAAGCTCCGGAGCGACATTAACAAAGTTCCGCTGCCTCGGAACTTTGGATGGGCTCTGACAAAAAGGGAGTGTTGTGTTTCACAAAACGCTCCCTGCGTTTGTCGGACGTGTGCAAATCGTTCATTGTGAGGATTTAAGTCCGACATGTATTCTATGAAGATGTACTCATTTTGAAATTGATATTTTCAGGCAAATATCATTAAGAGAATCTGGCTTAAAGTGTAAAGAGCTGAATTGTGTACGTGACTGCATGTGTACAATGCGTGTGTCTCCCACGTAATAACACAGCTGGACTCTGGGGAGTGGGTGGCAGGCTTGAAAAAACACTGTTTCCTGTGTCACAAAAGTACAAGTCTAGTTTGTGATAAACCTGGATAAACAGAGGAGCCGGGCGGGGCGTTTGTAATGAGAGCGCTGTGCAGATGTGCTGCTCCTCCACTTGTTCACAAGGTCCTCTTATCGAGGGAAATAAGAAGTACACAACGTATAATTCTTCTGCAGCCGAGAGGGAGCAGAGTGTCATTCACCCCGGAACAGCCTCTTTGGTTGAAGAAGCTGTCTGTTCACAACAACATCCAGCCTTAAACAAAGCACCGGCTCTGTCGCTGTTTTATTTATTGTGCAGCACAAGCCCGTTAACATTGTTTGGTCCACAGTGCTCTACATTCAAAAAAAGCATATATGTTTTATGAGCAAGCTAAATTACAATGAAACACAATGAGAAAGGTGGTCGTTTAAACAGACATGCTGATATGCATGAGGGTGCCGTATTTAAAGATGAATAAAATAACTTTATAATGAATCCCGCAGGGTCCAGGGAGCCAGTGATGTGCTCTCTTCTTCTTTTTGACTCTAGCTGCCTCGTTTTCCACGAGTCGAGGTTTGTAAATCGATGAATTAATCACGCCAGTAATCCAGCCGTGAGAAAAGAAAGACTTGGGTCAATTCTGTTGCATCCCATATTCGACAGATGTGGTTAATATTTCTTTTTATTTAAATTACGGTCCTCCACAAGCTTTCTTTCTTTCCACGTTGGATCATTAAAACATTAGCGGTGAGTCAAATACGTTCAGCTCTTGCTTTGCAGCGCGGCAGCAGCTGGGGGTCGAGATGCACTTGCTGCAGCTCTTAGCTCCATAATCACTCGTGCGTCCCCCCCCCCCCCCACCTCCCGCTGTGAGCGAGGAGTCAGCCAGCAGGCAACAGCCGTATGAAATAGGCAATAAGGGGTGCTTTGAGAGAGTCGGAGTCTTCACTGGACGGAGATGACCCGAGAGCTAAAGCGCATCTCCTTCTCCTTTTCTCTAGGTTCTCGCTGGAAAGGCATGACCAACCAGGAGAAGCAGCCGTACTACGAGGAGCAGGCCCGCCTGAGCAAGATCCACCTGGAGAAGTATCCCAACTACAAGTACAAGCCGCGGCCCAAGAGGACCTGCATCATCGACGGCAAGAAGCTGCGCATCGGCGAGTACAAGCAGATGATGCGGTCGCGGCGCCAGGAGATGAGGCAGTTCTTCGTGGGGTGAGTGCCAGAGCCGGCGGAGAGGACGTCCCTGTATGAATGTCACACACAGTTTGCAACGGGAATCTGAATTCTTAGCACCTTTTATATGAGCTATTTCTTGAGTATAGAAGACATCTTCAGAAAAGGCGTAGATTTGATGACCATCAGGATTTACGGACAATTATTGAAAGGTTTCTTTTCCCAGAAACCTCCTGGTTGCCTTTTAACATGCGCTGAACGGCTGAATAATAGGTTTTTAGCGTGTAACCAGTGCAGAAAGGGGAAAAGCAGTGGCATTGTCCTAATAGGAACCAGCCATGGACGTGTTTAAAGCCATCACAGTGGCCTGTGCTTCAGATGGATTTACCAGAGGCCACAGCTTTGAATCAGAGTGATTTTTAATAGCTTGTCATTTATTAAATCAGGACAATGCCGGGCGCTTGCGGGCAGTGAAATTGGATGCAGACAGACGTGGCTGAATATGAAATGTAAGCAGATGTTTGAGAGGGAAATAAGAGCGAGGCAGACGTCACAGGCTCAATGCCACATATTCTGTGTGTGGTCAAGTAAACGCAAAAGAAAGAAGAAAATAGCTCATGATTCTGCAGGCTGGGTCTAAATCAAAGCTAAATCAAATAGCTACCTGGGGCCAGTATATATCCAGTCTCCGGCACATTCCATTTAACTAAACTGGTGTTGTTTCAAAGCATTTAATGTGAAAATGTGTCTGTGAGAGCGCTCGGGGGTAATTGTTCCAGGAGACGGACGAGGGAAAACTGTTAGGTGAGAAAAGTGACGGCAATTTCGCTGCTTCATGTGGTTCATTTGAGGAGCCGGAGGGCCTGTTTGAGTGATGTGCATTTACCCTCATTCCATCTCTATCGGCGCAGGTTATTTAGCCGCTGCGAGCCGGCAGGGAGAGCTGCTTGTCGGGACGTGCCCGGCCAGACGAGAAGCATCGCTGCTTCACTCGTGTGCTCTCAGAATTAACGTAGTGAGGGAGAGGGAGCTTCTAATGAATCAGTATCTGATCAAATGTCCATCCGGCCACCTTCTTTTTTAAATGTATATGCAGCCCGTCTCTTGTCCTTTTAGCCATGGACATCTTTCTCAACTATCAGACAGTAATCAGGCGGATTGCTATTGCACAGATATTCATGGTCCCCAGAGCATCCCTACTGACCCAAAGTTAGACCCTAACCTTTACTCTAGCGCCACCGGGAGCTTAATTTCTGAGGGTGTTTGTGTAAAAAGTCACAACCACTAGTCGGTCAAGACATTCACGATCCCCAGAGGATGAATCCTATTGACTCAAAGTGACAGGAAATGTGGTTCTGACATGTATGTGAAACCCTCTACCTCCGTTTATTTCTACTCCGGCCTTGTTCCTCAGGCCTCAGCCCCCGATGCCTCTCGGCAGCAGCCCCGGAGGAGTGGGAGTTTACCCCGGCGCAATATCCATGGCAACCGCCACGACATCCCCACACCTGACCTCAGACTGCTCCAGCAACTCAGCCAGCCCCGAACCGGCCATCCCCGTCATCCAGAGCACGTACGGGATGAAGGCCGAGCCCGGGGGCGGCAATGGCGGCGGGGTCGGAGCCTTGGAGCTGCAGAGCGACCCCGCCAACGGAGACGACGACATGGACATGTACGAGGACTTTGAGGACGAGCCCAAGTCGGACTATAGTAGCGACCACGAGACACGGGAGGCCCTCAGTACCAACTGAGAGGAGAAGAAGAAAAGAAAACCCCTGTTATACTCAGAGGCACTTTTAAAAAAAAATGTTTATTAAAGACCTTGAGGGCCACCTATCGGGACGCGAACGCAGCGGACATGCCGGGACAGCCATCGGACGGCGTCTCGACAGACGGACGACGAACAACGTGACCCAAGAACAAAAAGAAAAGACATCTTCAGACATCCGACTGACACAGACCTTCAGGTTCCTTCGCCGTGACAATCTTAACAGTTCCAGGACAGAAAGCAGATGAGAGAGAGATTGGGACGAAGGACAGACGAGCGAGGGACACATTACTGTGTGGTTTGTAGAGAGTATCGTGCATGGATTGAGAAACATCGGGGATTGGTCTTCAACAGCTATTTGGTCTTAATGTTTAAGGAGTGATTTAGTTTTCGTCATCATGTATTTACCTTTTTTGTGTTTTTGTTTCATTGTTTTTTCTTCTATAGACTTTGTTTCTGACAGGTCACTTGCCTGTACAAACTCTGGACTGTGGGAACTTGAAATTTGAAAAGTTTTAATATAAATCCTAGCTATTGTAATCTTATAGTCTTATCTTTGTTTCTTACACGGCGCATCTACATCTTGTTTTGCTGACAAACTGCTTATATTACATTACTGTTTTCCCTTTTTTTATATCCCAGCTCAGGTATGATGTGCCAGATGTGCTTGTGAATGTGTTTTTTTTGTTTGTTTCTTTTCATACAGAAAAAGTGGTAGGACTTTTCAGACTGTCAATTATCACATCATTATTATTATTATTATTATTATTATTATAACTAAGTACCCAGGCATTGTACAGATTTATTTCAAATGTGCCAAACCTACACTCACATTCATTCGGGATGTTGTAGTCTTAACTTCTAATCCTGCAAAAAAAGTCTTATTTAATCATCTTTTTTCTAACTGATGAGATTAATTCCTACTTGGTAACTGCTGGCTTCCCTCCCGAGCCGATCACAGGCCGAGCTCGGGGAGGATGTGCTTTCATCACGCTCGCTCAGTCGGAATCACACGCGCACACACGCACGCACGCACGCACACACACACATTGTGCTGTAGTTACGAATGCTGACATTACATGTTGGAGTCTTAGAAGTGTCCCCACACTTTGTCCATTCAGCGTCATAGAAACGGGGACGAGCAGTATCAGCATCACCCCCCTGGAGAGAAATACGCTGTGTGTTTTCAATCGGTACAAAATGTTACTGGTTTATGAACCAGTTGATAATTGTAGATCTCGTCTCAGCATCACGTGGTAAAGATAAACTAAAATAATGTTTAAAAAAATTCATATGGTTCAAGAAAATGAAATGAAGGTTTAAGAGGTCTGTTATTTCAAAAGGTACTTATTTTCTATACTGCATCTATATTTTGAAGACGAGTAAATTATTAAGAGAAGAATGGAGCAATAAAGAGTATTGTGTCTTCTTTCCCTGAAGGCACAATATTTTGTCTTTGTCTCCTTTCCCCCAAATCAATTTTTATCTCCAACATTTTCACCTTCGACCTACGGATGGTTTCCGAGTGCTCTCCTTACGTGTTACCTGTTCCCCACGTCTCCGTGTTTCTCCCCATAACTCGCAGTAAAAAAAAGCCTCATGCAAAGACATTTCTGTTATAGTGTCGTAAGCATCCTAAGCACTGGATAGAAATTCTATGTTTCTTTTGTTTTTTTAGTATTGACTAATGTGAAGTTGTTGTTTGATTTTCAACATGATAAATTAGAACAGTCAAAAGTCACATGTGTGGGAAAAGCCTCGTGCGAGCTGGGCTCGAGGAAGTTGCCATTTCTTTAGAAGCATTTCATCGAAGCGAGTCGCGATGCTGCAGCTCTCGTGCCGCCTCAGTGGGGGTCACGTCGCCCCCCCCCCCGGTCTCTTTAAAACCTCGTGCTCTTGACAGCTGTGACCTGCGGAAGCTGAACACACGTTTCCTGGTCGCAATACTTTTTTTTTTTGTGATGAGTATTGTATTTGAAATTCAATTGTGCGTTTTAACATTTCATTGTATTTATTAGCCGGCTTTGGCTCTAAAAGTGTCAGTACAACTTGGTGAGAAAGACAATCAAAAAAAAAAAATAAATAAAAAGTAAAGCCTTGAGATTTTCCTTATAAATCTGTCTGTGTTTCTATGACCTTGTGTGGAAAGTTGTGTAATTTGTTCACATGCCTATTGTACTGTGCATGTGAAAGCACTGTGCACAAGCTACAGGTAGTGCTGAATGAATTATTTTTCCATTACTATAAAGAGCTCTCTGACTTTCCAGGCTTCTAATCATTTCCAACAAAATGCTTTCTGTTTCCAAAATGGACCTATTCCACTCGGCTTTTATATTTTGGTGGCCCATTACAGTGAAATCTGGCCTATTGTTCCATTGTACGTGCGCGCACGTGTGTGAGGTAGCGCCACACTTTCTGACCGTGCTGTGGTGTAAACGCCACGGCGCCACTGCTCGCTGCAGCCAATCGCAGCATGTCAGACGGAGAGGAACAGAGGCCTCAGCCACATGCAGCTGCATCATAAATCTCATCGTAATTCCCAAATCAACTGTAGCGTCACCCGGCGAGGGGCGCCGGCCCGTTTGTCACACACTCCTTTGTGTGCACGTGAGTGTGTGTGTGGTACAGCTTTAGGTTTGGAGGGGTGTTTAAAATCATACTTGTGCTGTTACATGCTAATCTCGTTAAATAGGTCATCATAATTTACATTTCCTTTTTCCTTTCTGCAGGATGAACATTTAGATGATTGCAACTTGACAGATTGTTCCTGTGTGTGCAGGGCTGCACGAGTGTGTCCACGGCTTTCAGCCTTTTAACAGGAGCTCAAGGAGAGCGCAGTTAGCTACAGTGAAGTCGTACTTCATGACCTTATATTTACATTCCTATGCAGACTTTATTTAGGGGGCAATCCACAAGTTTCCCTTCAGCTACTTGAAACAATATATGAAACAATTAGCACTTAAAAATTACAAGGAACCCAAACATTTAACAATTTGTGTATCAGAGCTGGGGGGCCCTTGCGTCTGGCTGTGAGCCTTGTGAGAAAAATAAGAGGGACAAATTGTTCTGCTGAGGCCATTGAGGTAAAATCCCCTCCAGACATTTAACCACGTGTAAGAATACTCTCCTCAAATAATATACTGTTAAGAAATAATAAAGACAGGTTATACAATAGGTTATTTTAATTTCAAGACCTGCAAATTACATTTAGTGACATACTGTATATATTATTACGTTTTACATACTAAATCAATAGTAGACAAAGGCTTTGAATATTAAAGAATTTCACTTCTTTTTTTTAGATATTTTGATTTTGTTGACATTTTTAAAATTACATTTTTCAGCAAACCTTTACAACACTTTTTGTTAACATACATTACTTTGATTTATCTGTAATGTTTTCTGAAATATTATACAATTACATATTTTATCAAACTAGTGTTTTTCAATAAACTACAGAATACTTTTTGTCATACTGTGGCAAACTATACTAGTAATTTTATGGGCGTTACATAATTACATTTAATCTGTACTATGACATTTTTAAACCCACTAAGGTTTTATTCATTCATGATATTTATCGACTTGCGATACTCTCAATTCTTTTGATAAACTACGCTGTGAAATTTAACGGACTTTTTTTCAATATTTCATGACACTTATCATACCAGTACATTATATTTTCAATATATCTGAACTATTATGTTCAATTCATATTTTTAAAATATCATGATATTTTTTCCAACATACTAAACTTTGGCTTTTTTCAACATACTGTAAAGTTTGTTCTTAACATTTTCGACATACTGTATTTAAACTTTGTCAGACATAAAATACTATTACTTTTTACAGTATACCTTTTTGACATCGGAAATATCCACGATATTATATAATATATGTTATTTTTCTTCAACATATTATACTATTTTTTAATAACCACCACTGATTACTGAATTCTATATTTGTACAGTTCTGTTCTTACAACCATTTGGATGGGTTTTTTTTTTTATAAATCTTACTCTGAATAACTTTGCTTCATGAAATCTTTTTACTTTTTTCTAAATACCATGCCATCACAAATTAATACCAAACCGTTTTAATGCCTTTTTTGGACAGACTAAACTATGACATTTTATGATATTTTTCTACATCCATTACTACATTACAATTTTCAACACACTATACGTTATACGTTTTTGATGCAATTTTGATGCTATATATGTCATGTTATAGTATGACAATTTTGATGGCCGACTATATTATCTGTGTGTCATGTGGCTTTATTTTTCAAAAAACATGTACAAACTTTTATCTATAATTATCTATCAATATTTTTGTGATGTTAGACAAAATACTTTACTCTTAGTTCTTTTTGTGGCCTTTTTGACATATACAATGACATGGATGGAGTCACAGTATAGAACACTTTTAGGACATACTTTGACGAGTAGTGACATCATAATCGTTTCTCTTTTCCATGCTAAACACTAAAAGATCAAGACGATTATAAATGTTTATCACAAAGGAGTGAACGTGTTGGAAAGGCTCTTTCAATGAAGCGTCAGAGCCAACCTGTATATACAGTACACATATTTATCTATTTATGTATACTGTATATGAAGCACACAGAATGGTGCAGCAAGCTGCCATACTATTTGAGCTTGGAGCTAATGAGGTTCAATCTTTTGAATGCGTTGGATTCAAAGACGTAATAATGGAGCCTCCATCGAGAGCAACATGTCCCACAATAAGCATGAGCTCTATGAGTCATTTTGCAGGTAAAACATAGCTTGAAAGTCTAGTTTTAATTGAAACGTAATTTTTTTTTTTTTTACTTCAGAAATGTCTGAGGTTGAATAGTAATTTTGAAAAACGTACTGCCCTTTAACATATACGTTATATTAATATAATAAAGTGAATTAGCTAGTGTAATGTAAAACCTTCCCTTGAATACAATGTTGGAACGTTTTAAGCAAATTAAAATTGACAACATTGGTGAGTTGGGAGGGGGTCCTATTAGAATTCCAAGGGTCAGCAGCCTTGGGAGGCCTTCAACAATAACAAAAAATCTAAATGCAATATCTCAATAAAAGGAAATTACACACACACACACAAAAGCTTTGAAATGAGTTGCTTTTGCTGCATTTGTGTTTCAATGTCTTTGAAACATTGCACAAAGGCCTATACTTCTTTTTTTTATTGCAATTAGAAGTGAAAGGAAAAAAAAACAGCACTTTCTGGATGGGCAATGGACAAAAGGCCAATTTTTCCTCTTTGGAGAAAAGTCCTTGGGTCTTTTTAAGTGCATTAGTCCGCTAATTAAATATTATATGTTAACGAAAAACGCACTTTGAAAGCAGCTGGATTGTTTGACTCAAAGACACGGCTGCAACCTTGATGAGTGGAACTGTGTGTGACCATGAAGAGGTAAAGAACGTCATTGTTGCCCCCCCACACTCCCCCATTTCACCCACCTTAATCCTTTCTGTGGATTTTACAATCACAATCCCTTTAGTGCTTCCTCCACAGATAAAGACACTGTTATAAACTCATATCGGAGCTTCAGAGTCTCCACTGTCTCACAGCCTGATGTGTTTGTTTCATTACCTGCACACCGACTAATTGTTCACAATTCAAAATGGAATGCAGCCCTCCAGATACCGGTTTGTTTACACGACATGGAAAAAATCCTTGGATGTTTTCAATGTTAGATCAAACTATGATAGCAAAGTTTTACACTTGAACTTGTCTCAAGTTTTACCCTGTACTTTGTGTTTTAAAATCTGTAGAGTTCATATAATTTCGCACTGGTCAACCAGAAAGTATTAAACTCCCAACCTTTATTGGTACATATTGTTTGTATAAATCCTTCCGACTAACTCCTTTCTCTTATGGTATCTTCTCCCACAATGTGGATTAAGTTAAATACCAACATGCTTTGGAGGAAACACAATGATGCTTTGATTCTAACCCTCCGTCCTTCTGTCAACTGCTGTCGCTAAACTCAGAGATCAATATATCGATCTCAATCCTTTTGGAGACTAGCAGACCCCAATTGGGGCCCAAACAAGCCAGAACCAGGTGACAACCAGTACCATGATAGGGATAAATTTATTCAACAGTAACATATAAACTGATATTCATACATTATAGTACTTATGGGAGTTCCCCTTTACCCCCACAAAGTAGTTCCTGAGATATTATACTTTTTATCATTGGTGTGCCATTTTCCCCTAAAGAGACACGTGTATATTAGAGTGTCTAATTGTTGTGTCACAGCAGTGCCAACGTGGTCCTAGAGTACATGTGACCTTCCCTTTGTGTCAGTCATTCACACCTCCTTCCTTCCTCGTTTATAAAAGAACATCAGAGGTGGGATCAGACACATTAGAATCAACTTGTGTCTTTGAGACGCCTTCAAACAAAGACGAAGCTTCTCATGTTAAAATGTCCCGTGATCACAGGTTACGTTTGACGCGTGGAACTTATTAATTACGCCGCTCAGCCCCGTCTCCTCATATTGTTTGGTTCAGTCTCACGTCGATTAGGGTTCGAGGCATAAAACACACTAGTTTTAAATAGTTTAAGGCCATTGTATCTAAACACACTGCACGGATAGCAGGTGAAAGCTGTATTATTGAGGCTGCGGTTTATTCTATAAAGTTGCATGAATAGTAGTCTGCTCTCATCTAAAGCTGACATGGATAAGTAATTCAAGTTTTTAAGCTGAATCATCAACTGTCACACTGGCGAACGTAACTGAATGATTTGATTTTGATCAAATTTTGAAGTTAGTCCTTTGTTTGTCAAAAAGACCACGGAAGCCACAGCTGTCACAGCAGCATGCAGCTCCTCGTGACCTTATGAAATTAAGCCCGAAATGAACCTTTGTGATCAGCAGAAATGTGAAGGGGAAAGGACATGACTCAAGACGCACTTTGCATTCTGGTTGTTTTTAAACAACAACTGAGTTTTAACAGAAAAATGTACATTTCAGATGGATTGTCACGTAAGAAATTTGACCTCTATATTCTGGGAGCGACTCGTTAATTTAAGCCCTTTTCACATTTGCATTACTCTGTATGATCGGTGTACGTCCTCTGAGGTTGGACAAGAGCAGCTTGTAATGGTAAAATATGATATAACAAGTGTCCTGTATTTGACCCTGATGTGCAAAGAGCAGCATGATACAAAATGTTAGTTTGCAGCTGTGTCCTGAGAAGGGAGGACGGTCGACTCAATCTCATAGAAGCTTCAAAACAAAGGACTTCTGTTCTGAAAGTTCCGGATCCACGTTTTTACTTTATGTTAATTAATTATGATTTGCACCGGCCACTGAGGAGGATCTTGTGTGTGTGTGTGCTACCCTCAGCTTCACCTGGGTTCTTATCTCAACCCGCTTTGCAGCTTCTCGTAACTGGCACGGAGAATGTCCTTCACATGTGTATAAAAAAAGCGTTCTTACTGCTCCACAGAGCACCGTGATACGTGCCCGTGTATTTGAACTCCTGCTTGCAAGCAAAAAATGGACTTTTTGCAACTTTGATCATCCATCAAGACTCTGTTTTATCAGGCAAATCATTCTCTTCTACCGAGCTTTTATTGAAATATTCCACAACAAGCTTTACACCTTTTCCAAAGGTGAAAAGTAGCCCTTGAGTACTCGTCACAGTAAACGAAAGAAGCGGAGACTTTTTTTTCCATCAGAACTGCACTGAATAAGCACATAACCCCCAACACCTTTAGGATCCTTTTATGGCTTTATTCGGCTAAATGTGGAAAGAACTAATGCTTCTCTGGCACAAACTTCATCACAATGTGCCAAAAAGGCACAAAAACACACATTGTGGTAAAACAAATGTTTTAAAAATTATCGTAATGATAGCGAAACACATTATCTCAAACTATAGCCTGGAATAACAAACCTAGGGGAGCACATTTTATTATATTATTATTTCATTATTATTATTATTATATTATAGTATTTGCCAAGAAGGACTTTGGTACCTGTTCTTAGTCTTACAGCAGAGTAACGCTTCTTCTGATTTACAACATGCTGCTGAATTGTCCTCATTTTTTTAGCTTTTTGTCAACCCAAAATACTCCTCTTTCTTCTCAAAGTAGAAGTTGAATCGAGCCGTGGCGTATCTGGGATGAGAGCAGGAAACAGGAGAAAACACAATCAGAAGATGCAGCATTTACACATTAAATGAACCGATTTAAAATCTGAGCTCCATCTTCGTTTTTAGATGATTACGCTGCTTTTTCACAACGTAATTTACTGAACTCGCTGTGTTAAATTAAAATCACATATATAAATATCTTTAAAAGGAAAGGACAGGTGAAATCTGTCCATTCTCTGGCATGCATGTCCTTGTGTTCAAGTATTATCTGAAAATCCGTGCAGGTTCCACAGGTGCGGTCCAAAGAAATGGCAGTTGAGCGAAAGCGTTTAAATACAGTAAGTGTACGCACCGAGGAATGGATTCAACTAAAGAAAATAACGGTCTGCTTTACAGAGGTCTCATTCCGGATGGAGGTCAATGGGGAAATGTTAAACCTTAAAACGTTAATTCCACCGTTTGGCCGCCTTGGTAAATCTTGAAAATGAAATGATGAAGACATCATCAGGGTTATTCTCTGGAGACGGGACGAAGCTCCTTCAGGGCCACAGGAAACGTTCTTTGCTTTTACTGCTCGTTATTCAATGAGATGCGTAAACAGATTTAAAGTGAATCACTGCGGACGTCTCGATGCACTTTAGAAATACAAATACAATTTCAATTGTAAATCTAGTTCATGTAGTAATTAAACATGTATTCTGTATTTAATGTTGGTTGACAAACTACCGGAACCTTTGTTTGTTTAAACATCTGGCTCTCGACCTCCACAGCTCCTCATTCACTGAGAAAACACACTTGAAGTGCTATTTACAGGATTCTGATGCATCTCGTGTGTGCGTCCACCCCACTTGTGCTTAATTGGAAAGATATTGGTAAAGAAATGACATTATTCTTAAAAGACGTTCAAGTTTTAATTGCCTTTGCAGTGATGTGCCTGTCCGGTATTCATTACAATTCACAAGTGTGTGCTCCGCTGAAAGGTGGGCATTATGATTTTTATTTGCCAAGATTGCACAACAATGTGGCATCAAGTCTCTTTTCAATAAAGCACCGAGTCTGAAAGCTTCGCCAAAGCCTCACAACTTGACTGCGAGAAAAGTGGGTTTTTTTCTCATCGAACGCTTCAATAAATGTGATGTGTGAGTACGCCGCTGCCCTTGGCCATTATACGACACCCTTTGAAATTAAGTGAAGTTTCAAAAGCAACAGAGAGGAGTTTGTCCTCTAATCAGCGCTTCCACTGAACGCCTCAATGTCGAATCCATTCTCTCTCCTTTGTGGCACGTTGAGACAAAAACATAACTGAGAAACAGGCCCTAGTTACTCGTGCACCGCCACTGTGCCTCTGGGCAAAGCTGCTCCCTAATCACCGAGTCAAAGTGGGACTTCTGTTGTTTGCTGCAAAGACTCGTGGGTAGTTTTGTTCTTTCAGTTTCTCTGCTGCACTCGCGGGTCACCATCTCGTCGATAAGAGGCCACACGGCAACCTTTGCCATTGGACAGCAGCAGGAGAAACAGAAAATTGGTGGAAAAGAAAAAAAAGGAGAAAGAAACCACCGGTGTTGATGTGTTTGAACCATCCCACCATTATCGTGTTATTGTGGTTTGATAACACTCAAAGGGAGTTTGAACGCACCGTGTTCCTGATTGGATGAAAGCGAAACACGGTGGTAAAATGTTTGGAATCGTTGCTGCTCCTTTTCAAACAGAAAAAGAATATACCGGCTGTTATGTTAGAACATTAAACTTCTCTGTTAGGTAAATTATGCGGTTTACGTCTTTTAGAATTTAAATCTACGATAGTGTAAGAGATGCTGGAAGTGACAACACATTCTAAGAATAAAAAAGCCATTTAGTTTGTCAAATAAAAAAGGGAAAAATATCTTAAATTTCCGCTCATTAAAACAACTCACTGGCACCTTTCTTCTGTTGATCCAATCACCCGCTGCACTCACACCCTTCATAAACTGGATTATTTTGGACTTTACCCATTTGAAAGAACAGCAACCTTCGCATCATCCGTCATTTTATTACAACTGACACCTCAAACTGGCCCGCTTAAGATTTATCACCATCACGGATGAAACTAAGATGTTTTTCTATTTAGCAGAAGTAGTGGAAAATGAACTCCCTCCAGAAGCCGGTATTATATTTCACAATGTCCTTTTGTGCACGATTCCCTCAATTTTGCAGTTGGTTTTTTGAAAACAGAGGGCCTCCTCCTCCTCCTCCTCCTCGTCCTCCTCGTTCATTTCCTCATAATAATGTCTTTGTCAAATAACGGCTCACCTTGCCAACGCGTCCACAAATTTAAACCGCTGACTCGCAGACTTTCGACACATGAATAAAATCACACGAGGAAAGTGAGGGAGGGCGGCGGTGCATTCCTGCTGTGGCTCCCTATTGTCACATGCACATCTGGAGCCGCTTAGCGCACGAGGCCCGGGCGGCGCGTGTCACCGCGGCCGGGGAAGCCTGCAGAGATTCGGATGCAAAGGCCCTGCAAAAAGATGAGAGTCCTGGGGGCAGGAGGACCGGGGATACGCGTGTGTGTGTGTGTGTGTGTGTGTGTGTGTGTGTGTGTCAGGAGACAGAGGTCGGCCCGCGTGGCGAACGCCTTCGAACCCGGTTCCCCACTGTCCTGTTGAGCTCACTTAAGTCTGACCCCCCCAGTGAAAGAAGGGAAACCCGACCCCCGGCGTGCACTTCAGGACGACCTCGGCGGCCTAGAGCAGCAGACGTCTCGCGGGCGCATGTGGCCGAGCCGGGGATGAGAGACGCGCATTGCGAGGGAGGCCCGACGGCGCGGGAACAATAGCGCCTCTGTGCCCCCCCCGCCCCCATCCGCCCCCCTCCGGATCACGTTTCCTCCGAGGGCCAGATTCAAAACGAGGCGGGGGCCCCGCCGCTGATCCAGCCACACGGAGGGGAGGGTGCCGCGTGTCGATAGTGATTAGGATCACGACCACGACTGCGCCAGTTGTGGGGCACGCCGGGAAGGAAAAGAAAGGTGGGGGGGGAGGGGGGCATTTTGTCCTCCTGAACTTCATTTGTCTCCTGGACTTGTTTGAAGAGAACGAGGATCTTTGCATCGAGGTGAATTAGTTTTGCATTTCTTGTGCCTGAATTCTGTCTTTGAGTTGTGTTATAGGGTCGAGTTACATATATGTAATAAATGTTACATACGTGGGAATATTTAATGATGTGATGTAAACTGCTTTTAAATACATTTAAAGTTGAGTTGCTGATTTCAATGTTAATGTAACAGTTCAGTGTTTGTTTCGTCCCTACAGAGAGGCACAATTCTCTCTGCTCCAAAATACGAACCTCTCAAAGTCAAAGTCGATGGAGGAGAACCGTGATTGCAGAATGGCCCAAAGACCCCAGAAGAAGTTTGATGCCTGGTGGAAGACAAAAAAAAAATACTTACTCATACTAGTACAGTATAGTACTAGTACTAGTCAATACTACTCAACATTTTCCTACTCAACGCCATTTGTTGCTGACTAGTTTTCAACTCGTTGCATTAGAAAGTTAAACTGTGTGACATGTTTTAGTTAATCCACAACAGTGATTTTATTGAGCATCTGAAGTCAAATCAATAAATGAAAGTGTGTGTGTGTGTGTGTGTGTGTGTGTGTGTGTGTGTGTGTTAGAGGTACTGAGGTAAGTATGCAAATATATTGGCTATTTCTTAAAATATAAAACACTTTTGGATAAATAATCTTTGAAAATAATACTGTGAGTGCTTTGGGGACGTGAATTAGTTTTCACTTGACTTGACTTCCGTACAAGGACAATTAGGTAAATTATAATATTCATCACTTAACCCGAAACAAGTGCGTGTTTGTGTGTTTACTTCATCATAGAACCCAACGGAACGTGACTGCGTGTTCAGTACTATTCGTAATGTTGTCTTTAAAAGGAATGTCGGTGAGAATGGGGGGCCGGCCCCCGTTTGATGGTCCAATTAAAGCCTGAAAAGCTCACTTCTTGTTTGCCCTGCCGCAGGTCACGGTGGGGGGTCAGAGGTCAACCTCTTCAGCACGGCAATGCTGGCTGGCTGACTTGTTAACCAGCTGAATATGTCATTCACTCTGCATTGCGTTGGCGCCGTTTGCTCCGCTGGTTAAATAAGCGCTGCGGATCGCTCTGAGAGCTGAACGCTGTCACCAACTTTGTTTGTTTGTCTGCTTGCATTTCCTTTTGCCACAGAGGCCAAACTGTGAAAACACGCTTTAGCGACGTCTAGTCGTGGCGTTGTACCCTGCTGCACACGGCGTGCACGCCGCTCCGTCAGGATGACAAACGCCCGTATTGAACGGTTCCCTCCTTAATGGCTTTGCTCGCTTAAGCTTTCTGTTGTTCTCCGGCCTTATTGTAAATCCTCATGGCAGGACCACTAATAGCACCTCCTAATAAGATCCAGACAGGCCTCTGTTCTGCGGCCCAGTGATATAATCACTTTTTTATTTGATAATCAAATAAAGGGTTGGAATGAAATACTTGAAGAGAAATGTGTGGTTTTCCCTGTTTTGTTTTCCTTCTCCCTGCCAGCTTCTCCTCTCTGTCTCGGGGCGAGATCGAGCGCACTTCCATTGAGATTAATAACTGCTCTCCATCAAGAGAGCGTCACTCCAACGGCGAGCCGAGACACCCGCGGAGCGGAAGGCCGACGGTGGACGTCACAGAGCCGCAGGATGGCGAGTGGCGAAGACCCCGCGGCCACTTGGCACAGTTTGCCACGGATTGAGACCCTAAAAGGGGGCGGCTTCACGCCGCAGAGCTTTGGCAGCCGGCCCGGATCTGTCGATGCCGCGCTGCAGAGAAAACACAGCCTCCTCCGGCGCGCGCCGGGTTCCTCGGTTTAGACCATCCGTCGGCATTTTCATCTGCAGGGCCTGAACTGTAGCGGGGAGCCAATGTAGAGTGCTGTTGTTTTTGTTTGATTTAGGTCTCGTGTCAGAGGAACACCAGGAAAGAAGGTTTTGCACACACACACACACACATAATATTTAGAAGGTACAATGTCTGTAAACAGACAAGTTTCAACTTAACTCCTTGAAATTATGGAGAATAGGAAATGATTTTCTCCGTATTCCTCATCCTGACAGTTGGCTTGTTAAGCATCATTGATCAATTTCTCCCACTTCCCTCCAGTCAGGAGTCCTCCTCCGTTTGTCATAGAAAATGTGATTTCAATCATCGCTCACTCCATCCATCGCTTCTCCCTCTTTGGCACAACTTATTTAAAAAAAAGAGAAAAAAAAATCAAATGCTTCATCATTTTTGGGATATCTCAAGGGACATTCGCACCACCTGGAAATTGGTCGGGACAATTCTGCATATTGTGTTGAGCTACGCAGGCACTTTTAGGCAGATAGCACCACTTGAGCCGCCCAAGAATGAAAATTGTGGTCATGAGAGAAATAATTTGGGCTGCTGTCTCATTTTTCCCTGGGGCAGTTTCTAAATCAACTCAGACCGAGTCCATCAAACTTTGAACAGCGGTCGGTCACATGTGGATCGGGTCTGACTTTTACTCCTTTTTTTTTTTTTTCATCGCGGGGCACTTTTCTTTTTCGGGAGCTGGAAAAGTAAATTGTTAAAATGTGACGGCGGGGTGTTGAGATATCTGTACATTAAGACGTGTTTTGGGAGCAGACACTCACCAGGGAGAATTTGCAGACTTGGACGTAGAGCTGCGTAACTTCTGCCTCCGTAACAGTGACCTCGTGACCTGTGCTGTGCTTGTAGCTCTCCAGATAGGCCGTCAGCCAGTCCCTCTGCAGCTCCGGCCTCGGGTAGAGGCCGTAGTTCACCTCGTTCACACCTACAGAGAGACGGAAACACACGGGTCAGTGAATCAGACGGCATGCCTAAACAAACTCATCAATTCTACAGTCAAAACCGTCAAATAGTTCAGTGATTAAACATATTAAGATAAGGAGCAGGGGAAATGGGTGGCAGCACTTTCATTTGAATGTGGATATTAAAACCGTGACGACGATGATACGGTGCAAATAAATTGTCCAAAATGTTCTGGATTGTCAACTGGGGATAATTTTACTGATCAGCTTTGACATGATTCTCTCCGTTTTTGATTTAAAAATGTCAGAACGTTGTAGAAAATGACTCTATCCTGACATCAAAAACACTAAAGCTTTGTAATGTATCCAAGAACATTCTTCTATTATTAGTCTATTGTTATTATACATATTTCATTGACTAGTATTACAGCTTATTTTCTATATTATAACATCCATGATTTTATTTTTTATTTTTTGTTCGAAATACCTCAAATCGTTAAAATTGCCAACTTGCTTTTGCCTTTTCTGCTGTTTTTATGATGCACACTTGTAAATAACTTTGATAACCTATTCAAATGTGATACAGTATCATAGGAAAACTACTCCATAATTACCTCAAAGTGGAACTAATCACTTTTATTAATATAATAATTAAAATAATTAGATTAAAAAAACTCTGGTACATAAGCCACTCGTACCGCCATGCAGAACAAACACTGAATGCACTAGTTTATCTTTGCAGCATCAGAACAGGAAACATTTTGGCTAAACGATAAATTGACACAATAGCCGACCGGACAAGGAGACCGGACAACGATTCTGCATCCCACTTACTTCCTATAAACGTTCTACTTAACTCAATATCCCGCATGAGGCCATCTTATATGTTCTGGCAATGAAATAGATTCGGAGGAAAATTGAACTTCTTTTTTTTTTTCACAACGCAGACCTACCAGCAAATTCATTGAAGTGATTGCCAATATCGAAGGCCTGGTAGTTGTAATCGGCGTACTCGTAGTCAATGAACTTCACCATTCCTGTTGGATGCCGAGAGGGAAAGGGAGAAAAAAAAACAGCGGTTACCAAGACAACGTGAAGAACACTGACGACTCTCCCTCCTTTTATTCAAAGTACAGAACCTTGTGGGAATCAAAGGAAGAAGGAGTCTCTTTTGACTGAGAGCCGGGGCATCCTTGTAAAATCCACAAGGAATAAACATGATAAAAGGAAACCCTTGGAATAAGGTAAGACATTTACTAGAGAGGTGCGAAGGTTCTCCTCTGTATGTAAAATAAAGGGACAGGGAATGAATGCTCGGCGAGCTGCATTATTTCAAGCCGATGAAAAGAAGCACCTTCCTCATTATGAACATTATCTTCAGTGATTCAAGTTTACCAGAAGTCGTTCATATGTTCTCTGCAGTAATCAGCAGCCTTTGTCTCTTCTGCCACACCAAGCACACTTTATTTGCATGGCACATCTCAACAACAGAGCTGTTTAAAGTGCTTCGCGTAACACCCTCAAAACATCCAAACAAAAAGCAGCACATGTCGGGTTCAGCGCTCCTCACCCTCCTTGTGGTTGTAGATGATGTTTTTGGTCAGAAGGTCGTTGTGGCAGAGGACAGTGGGCGAGTCGATCTGCGAGAGGTGTCTCTTCAGGGACTCCATTTCGAGGGACAAAGTCTCCAAGCTGGGCACCTGCTGCAGAGCGGCCGGGCTGCGAGAGGACAAATCAATGAAATTAGACAACAGAATGCAGAAGGCCGAGGCTTCAGCTTTTAGTTTGCGTCACTGCGGCTGTGAAATACGCAGTAAGGTTCGTTTGGGGGGAAAACATTCTCAGGATCTTTGTCAGCATTATTCGACAAACATCCGGTGGAGTCAGCGTTGTCCGTGCAGCTTTGCAAACATCCATTGTAGGTTTAACTAAGAGGGCACATTTGAGGGCACATTTGACTTAAAATGAGGGTTTTGTTACTTTGCATATCTAACTGCAGCCACGGGGGTTTATTGAATTGCGAATATTGAATTTGACTCTAGTAAAAGTATCACTACTTATGTTCTCTTGCTGCTTCTTTGATAGAATCCAGCCTTTTCTAACGGTACATGTACTCCGGATTGTACTGTCCGAGAGATGCTTTATTATCACTGATGCTGGGAGGTCAGTGATGGAGAAGCAAAAAGAAATTTAAAAAGATTACTGTATTCAAAACCTGTTTTAGAAAAATGTACAGAAGTGTTATCAGCAGAATGTTCTATAGTCCAAAGTAAAATAATTGAGCCCTTTTTTTCCCCGTCAGAATAGTATATCATTGGAGTAATACTGATGCATTAATGTGGAAGTAAAAAGGCTGCTGGTTGAGCTGCAGCTATTTTTAATACCTTCAACCTGCAGCAAAATGTCACTATAATGCTCCAAAGTACTTTCCTTACAACGTAAGTAGCTAGAAATACACTTGTATCATTTTGGAAGTATGCCTCATTACAAAGTGCTGCTGCTTTGTCCTTTGCTTCTTCAAATGTTATTGTAAAGACTCAATCCAAGCGGGAATCTCCCCCGACACACGATGAGTCACCTGCCTCCAAGAATTGTTCATCCTCACACAATCGGAATTGTCTGGCTCTCGGCGGTGTGTCAGCGTCCTGCCGTCTGGTCCAAACTCTGTTTTAGAGGGTTGTCGAGTTTTGAGGAACTTCTATTGTTGTTCAGAAATCCACATTGGTTGATACAAATCAGATCAAATGTGACTTTTATAAATGAAGGGAGGACAAACCCCTGGTGTATCTGTGCTGGGACGTACAGATGAACCCAGTGTGTCACAAATTGCACACTTTTCTTCCGGGGGGGGGGGGTCAACCTGTTAGTAAACTGAAGCGGCCCGACGTGCCTCCTCCAGAGGCCACTCGGCTGATTGCTCCATCTATCAAAGACGGCATTAACGTCCTCGGAGGAGAAATGCTGCGCGAGCGTCCGCGTTGTGCGTTTCCTCTTCGGTTGTTTCAGTTTTAAACAGCGTCATTTAAAACACTATTTACTCGCAGGGGAACAAACAGATGGTATTGTACACACTTGCAGACATAATTTAGTGAGGCCTGTTGTAATAATAAAAGCTGTGGAGGGAGGCCTTGTTTATAGTCTGCTGTCTTAATAGACTCCACCTACACATCCTCCACAACACAAGTCCTCTTTGTAGCCCTCATGCATGTCCCAGACGGATCAGGGAAAGATTGATTGAACAAAACCAATCGCTTTTCCCGAGGAAAAATATGCAAAATAATACATTCTATTTAAAGTGTCTGCTTGAATTTGGACCTTTTAAATATCTTATTTATTTAAGTGCAAATACTGTAAAATGAATTCCAAATACCAACTTCAGACAGATCTCAGCCTAGAAGATCACCGTCTGAGTGTTTGATCCACACCTATTTGCCTACGAGATCTTTCTGTTATGGAAAATCGACCCCGTCTGACATGCATCATTTATCTCATAATACGCGTTAAAAACACAGTGAAATGGTGAATCACCCTGATTCCTTTTCAACCCCTCCACTACTTTAACTCAACTAAATGACTTTCACCACAGAAAACCTGCGATTGCTCGGGAGTCAGAAGCTAAATGAAAGACTTTCATTGACTTTAAATGGAAACCTGTCGTCTTGCCATCAGATCTTTTCCTCTCTCTTTTCATGAGGATCGGTTCGTCAAGTGCGTTCGCCTCCTGCTCCTTGTCAACTCGCTGTAAGGTAATTAGTGGAATTTCCTCCTCTGGCGCTTCATTATCAATGTGCCTTATTTACATATGATTTCAAACACCAGCCGAGCACAGTTTTTTTGTTTTTTTTTCTTCTCCTTCCTCTTTGCGGTTTTATGCGATTCGCTGGATTGCAAACGGGAGACGCGGCGGGGGGCCTTTGGGAGGAGAAGAGGTTGCACTCTTGCTTTCCATCGCCTTTCTCTCGCATCTCTCACGTCTCCTGTGCACTCACTCTCTGAGCCTTGCAGCTGCTGCTGTGGCCTCTCTCCCTCCCTCCCTCCCTCTCTCCCTCTCCTCTGTATCTGTCTCTCTTTGCACAGCATGTGGCTTGAGAGCTGAAGACCTCCTCTGCAGGTGCAGCCTCTTCCTGCTTTCTTTTACCGTTTCCTCTGAAGATCACATTCATTCCAGCACTCATACATTCTCAAATACAAAAGTTTCTCCGAAGCCTGTTTAAATTCCCTTTAGCTTATTTTTTTTAATTCTTGGTCTTCTCTGCCTCTGTTTGAGTGTGTGTCATATCATTCATGCAGTCGCACAGTCAAGAGACCAGCGTACATGCAAACAGACACACACATGCACTCAGGTTTTAACCATGAATTTGCTTCTTATAATAATTCACGCCGTGGAGTTCCTTGCATCACTTTAACAAAAGTTTCCATCACTCTTAATGGAACATTTAAAAGGAGCTCTTCTGTGCATCTTTGTTGGACTGTAGCAATCCCTTCACTCACACAATTGTCTCACAACACAGCACCATCTATTGGGCCTGTAAATGTGGTGCAGCCGCTCCTGCAGATGACCTTCGCAGTGAGTTGAGTCCCGATTCATCCACCGCCCCGTCAGCCTCGGTATCGCATAGTAGGACACAAAGTCATCAGTTGTACAAATCAGGAGTCTTATTTTGAGATTATCATTTGTTTCTCTGCTGTGTTTAAAGGTGAAGATCAAAAGGGAGAATTTAATGTCAGATTTAACGTTAATAAAAGCTCTTCATGAACTCTTCAGACATGAAACAATAAAGCTTCTTTTCTGTGATCAGTTTTATTCTATGGCAGCATTTCCTTTTATGCATCATTTTATGTGTACAATATGATGTAAATTCAAAGATTGGACAGAATCAATATATTTGTGTATTTTAGATAATCATATTGAAAATATTGTCTATTCATTCACACAGTTCCAGATGATTTCCTCCCGGAGCAGAGCAGAAAAGGACTAAATTGATGTATATATTATGAAGTAGAGGACAAAGCAGAAATATCGACTTAGAAACAGGATTGTGGCAAAGAAGTTTTTTTTTTCTTTTTGAGATCCAGAAAGCTGCCGTCGTTAAAGTCTCCTCCGTCTCTTTCTTTAATGGACGACTTGGAAACTCAACGGAGGAACTCAATGTTGTTCAAAGGCCACGCAGAGAGCCTCTCGGCCCGCTGGCTTCAGTTTGCTTGGACTTGCGACCCGGCGCCTGCATACATAAACACGGTTGAACGTTTGACCGATACGGGAGGGCTCTGCAGGAAGCTGGTGGATTCGCGTCTGTTTCTTACTAGTGTCTGGACGGACCCTCTCACCTCCCATCCCGTGACCCCTGTTCGAGATAACGCAAGGTCACGGCCGCGGAGGCCACTCCCCCCGCCTCGTCCTTGCAACCAATGAAAAGCTGCCGGCGGTGGCCTCCGCGCACGAGGCGAGGGAGGTGAATGTGGAACTGCGGTAGAAGTTGTTCAGTTACCTAAAAGACGTTGTTGAGGGTCGAGTGGAGCGCCGCGTGCAGGTTTTAAAACGCACATTTGGCATGTGAAAAAATGATAAGGAATCAGTGGAAGTGCAGCTGCTTAAAAGATAAAGATGTGGAAAATGCTGCTGGTTTCTGTCAAATAGACAAATGTTAAAAAAAACACCACTGTGGTATTTCAGCACGGAGGTGACCTCCCTCCATCAGCGCAATATGTATTTGTTTAAAACTGAGGTAATTAATTGACAGCTCCCTTCTCTCACTCGTACATTTATTTGAACCCTGAAGGTTGAACATTCACCAAGATGGAAGTTGGGAGACAAAGCCTCTTGTTGTTATCTGAGAAGGTGCTCTTATACAGTCAGATCTTTTTTTGCATCGATGGCTATTGGAGACAATGCAAGTCGTTGCGTACCTCTTCGGGCAGCGCTGCAGGGCCGGACCGCTGCTCAAACTGCTCTGCATCAGGGTCAGGAAGTGGGACATTTTTGTCCAGAGATGAGGCTCAGCAGGCGGACCACATTTTGGCTGGATGGAGTGGATTCTCCCCATCTCTGCCGCAATCAATCTGCAGAGAGAAAACATCTTCTGAGATGAGCCCGACCCACGCTGTCATTGCACAAACAACCATTATCAGAGGAGAAGCGACTCCCTTTCCATTTAGCGCTCTTATCTTGTTCTTCTTCTTCTTCTAAAAAAAAAAAGGGGGGGGGCCTTGTTGCATTCGTGACCTTTTGACTACTCGAGTGCTCGATCTCGAGGCATCTTAGCCGCGACACGAAGCTTTCTGGGTATTTCCCACACCGGCTATCGAGCGCGGCGAGGCTGATTGATGGAGGCTGATTGATGTGTATCGTGGCCCCGGCTGTTCAGCCTTGGCTGTGTTGTGTCCCACTGGCCTGTGGTGAGAATAATGGCGCTGGTCTGTTATCGCCAGGATGACGAATGAAGCCGGGTGGGGGGGGGGGGGGGGCACGACTAAACAACATTGCTCAACATGAAATACGACTAAAACTATTTACAAAGAAAAACACCTGCATCAGCACAATCGAGCATTGATGATTTTAATTAATGGCAGCCTGCATATTGTATGCAACTGTGGTAACCGACATGCTTTTAAGTTTGAACTTTTTAAAACCAGCGGTGGGCCGTGAGGTCCAGCTAAGCTGTTCCAAAACAGTCAGTTTTAGTTTTAGAATTACATTTTCTTTCATGATTTTTTCTTTGCACAGCTCCCGTCTCTCCCTCTGTTGCTCTGATTCCGTCGTGACGTAGTCATGCATCTGTATTCATGTATCCGTTTGTCATTGTTGAGCTTCACGTAACATTTTATTTCACTTACAGTGTTATGTGAATATGAGGTGATCACTTGAAACAAATAATAAATTGCAGCTGTTACGTCACAATGAGGTCATTATTTTATTTAACTGAAGTGAGAAGGTCCAGGTACGCCACTGTTTAAAACACATCTTGTGACATAATAAAGTTGTGTGAATGAATGTAACAATGCCGAACTTATTAACTGCGTTTGATTTGTCCACCTTTTTTAGTGTTTGATTATTTTTAAAACGCCACTAAATCCAATTTTCAAATGTTTTAATGTGAGCGAGACTCATTTTGGACATCTTCTAAACCAGTGGGAGACCAGGGCGAAAACAAAAAACAAAAAAAAAGCACATTGTGTCATCAAATCTACTCTGCAAAACACGTGGAAGGCTTTTCCGGCCTTCACCTGTAGATGGAGGGCTGCCGCAGCAGCTCGTCGTCCAGCACCGTTCCTCGGACAAACTCGTAGCAGACGCCGTTCTGGAAGCTGCAGTAGATCTGGGGACCACAGCCGTGGGCGTGGAACACCTGGAACATCTCCACCTCCCTGTCCCGGTTCACGTAGAGCTCTGTCATTTTGCCGTACAGACGCACCAGAACACAACCGGGCTCCTGGAGCGACGCCACATAGCAGCCGATCAGCTGGTTGGTGATGCCTTCCGTGAATTTCTGGAGGGGAAGGAAAAGCAAAGAAAATGGATTCAAAAACAAATCACGAAAAAACGATCGAATTGACTGTCTTAACCTCCTCCTCCTGCTGGGTTTATGATTGTCTTTAGTTGTAATTTATTCAAGTGTTTTTTTGCGTCGTATTCTCACCTCTCCTTTCAGACCACTTCACTTCCTGCCTGATTAGTTTCACCTGTGACTTGTTAGCCCGCTCATCTGTTCTCGCTCCGTCAATTACTCTGACTGACAGGAACGTGTCCTACAGCTGCTGGAACATCTCAAACCGCAAAGTAGCTGGTCACTGTGGCAGTGCAAATGAGGTCAAATACAAATACCAATCTCTCTGAAATGAAAGGGAATAGAAGTATACAAAAAAAATGAAGTGAAATGTATTTCTGGTCTGACTGGTCTACATTTTACTGTTGAGAATCATTTGCTTATGCCATAATTATGCTCATTTGATAATTCAGACAAGGCAAAGGTAATGTTTCAGTTATAGTAATGTTATACATCATATAAATATAGCTAGATAATATTCAAGGACGGGTTGTAACTTTTATGTGCAGTTTCTTTTTAAAGACGCATAAAAGCTCACACATTTAAGCAGATTTTAAGCTGCAGAAAAGGTTAAATTCTCTTAAGCAGCTTGTGTTAACCACAGACATTACTTCAGGCGTGCAATCATAAACCCATTTAAAAACTGAGGTTTGAACTTCAATGGAACCGAACTAGAAGTGCAAAAATGCTTATTCACTTCAAGGTTTCAAGAGAATTACACAAACTACAACATCAACCCCGATGGGGTCTTAGCTGACGCTGCAGCCCCGTCTAGGAGGAATTATTAATAAAAGGAGTGAGAAATGAAACGGCCACAGGTACGTGCGGCAGCAAAGAGACTGCAGACAGCTGCAGCATGAACCTGTTGGGGTCAAAGACCAGCCTGTGCTGCAACAATACCGCAGTGCCCGCTGTTTGCCCGGGGGGAGGGCCCCGTGGGACATTTGGGGTCATTCATTCATTCATTTGTGGTTTTCTGAAGTGTGTCATTGTCTGCACACGGTCCTTCTCGTACCACGAGGCTCAGAAGGGCCGTGCTCACAGCGGCGTTTCATCTAGACGGAGAAGAATCGAACACGGCCACCTCGATGGGATCAAACATTTATATGAGCGGCCGCTGGGACACGTTTTAGGATACGTTTCATTTGATATTATCAATCATTTATTTTCATCTGGAAAATAAAAACTGTCATTTTTGGAGATATAGAGATTAAAGTTACAGGAATTTTATCGAAACTGCTTTGATAAAAGTGCTGAAAGAAGCCATGCAAAAAACTGCCTATATATTTTTCCTATAAAATACATAACTATTCATTTCATGTGAACCCTTTTCACATTCTCTCATTCATTTTCTCCTGTTTTTCTTTACTTTTTAATTTCATCTGAGGTTAAAGGGCACGATAAGCACCAGATTGCCTTGGGTTTCATCTATTGTTTGTTAAAAAACGAGAGCAAAGGTGAAACGCGAGATATGAAAAACTATTTTGAAAAAAGCATTCATGAGAGAGCGTTTAAAGCGCAGGTGTCGCAGGAACTATATGTCCTTCCAGTGCATAGTCTGTATATTCAGAGATGAACACAATGCATCAGTGGGTTTGAAGGGGAGCATCCTTTGTGTGCACTACTGGACCTGGTATAGATTGAGAGGTCACCCACCCGACGTGCTGTCACCTAACAAACATAAACCCTATTTCTCTGAAAGATTGGACCTTGTGTTTGCACATGGGACCAGAATGGGATTATCCGGTTGTGAACAGACCGCACACTACGCATCTGTTACCAGGGTTGACGTAACAAAAAACATCTTGTACAATTACCTTGGTTGCTGTGCTGGTTTCATACGTTGGACAAGGTCTCAACTTTCCATTTTGAAGCACATAGATGGAAATTTATTTTTGTTATTGTCAATGAATCCCGTGAAAAGGCCGGAACCGACAATGTGTTTGTCCGTCTCCAGGAAAAGTTTGCACTTTGATTTCTCGATTTCTTTTATCGGCCTTGTGTCGTGCTTGCAGAAAGGTACAGTATGTCGTGGTTGACATTGAGAAGTCATTGGTTAGTGTCAGGAATCAAAACTATCTGGTAATGGTGTGAAAGAATATGTTTTTTGTTTGTTTAAAGAAATACATAACTAACCTAAACATTTATACTGCCATTACACATTACACTACAAGCAGCAACAATGTTACGTAACAATCGGTCTCCTGGGTGAAAGTCCTGTCTTAAGTGGATCATTGTTGTCATGACACCTAACTGAAACACGTTATTTCACACGTTTTGACACTTATGGTATCAGAAGTTTGTTGATACATTTTCCTGACCAACTATTGTCCTTTGTCTTCTTGGAAACATTACTGAGGACAGATGAAAATAGAGCATTCTAACTATTTTCCAGCTGCAGATTTGGTGAGCTGGTAAACATTTAGAGCAGCTGGAGGGTGTGTGTGATCCATAGGATGGAAGCGGAAGTCCAGATCAATAAAACAAAGGAACATATGTTTTTGTTTCTTTTACGTCCATTTTTTCCGAAGAGACTGAAGTCAATCAATCAACCAACCAATGTGATGTGGTGTGACATGTTAACGTGACATTCAACCTCATTTGTGATGTCAGACAAAAATCCATAACATGTAAGTTTCTTTGTTTTATGAGTGAAGGATGCACTGAAGTACAAGTGAAAACGATAAAGAAAATATATCATTAATGGATTTCATTAACTCAAACACACCTACATAATAACAAGTACATTAACTGAGAAAATCTGCTAGCGCGTGGAGGTGGGGTCCTTTGTGAAACCAAAAGTAAGCGCTTGTTCTTACGTAACGTTTTTAAGGAATGTTGCATACAAAAGTATGTAAAGTTGCTTTTTTCTGACCTTAAACCAATAATTGTGATGCTCAACCCTCACCAAATGGATCGGCGTGTCGTGGGCGTTTGGCAGAGGAGGTGCGAGGCGTGAAACGTATTTAAGAGTTAGTTTGCTAAAAACGCATAAAGAAAAACTCAAGACACACGCGGTAACTTGCCTTCATCTGAATGTCCTTTGCTCTCCAGTGAGGACGGAGTCTGCTGAGGAGATCCAGGATTCCTCGGCGAGGTTCATGCTCATCTACTTGGAGGTCCACGTGGAAGAGCTGGTTCCCGGCGCCGGCAAACCGACGGTTCATTCTCACAAAGCAGACGTGAGCTCTTGGATCCCCCCCCCCCCCCGCCCAAAGAGTTTGAGGTCTACAACCTGTTCAGAAACCTTTGGAGCAAAGTCCCACACTGTTGGAAGACCGTAAAAACATCCTCCAATGTTGGTTTGATCTTGAAAACGAGGCGAACAACAAAGTGTAACAAAACTCAAATGAGGTAGAACCGTCTCAGCGATGCTTGAACCACACGGGGAAAAAGCTCTCTGTTTGCTTTTGTCAGAACAATTGGTGAGCGGTGTGAGAGGAACGAGGGAGACGAGGAAGACGAGGGAGACGACGGTCACTCAAATTGTCCACTTGTGTGTGCAGTGACTCAGCAGTCCAGCTGGCTTATCAGGGGCCAATGTTCCTATGGGCATCTTCATCTTCACTCCTTTACACATTAACCACTGGTCCTGCGTCACGAACATGTAATGCTGAACAAGATTAAATGCACAAAAGTTTGTTTTTCAGTAAACTTACTCGTTCAAGTAAGCAGAAAAAGTCTTTCAATCCTGTAAATGATAAATAAAATCCTTTAAAATAAAAATATTCTGAAAGACGCATTTTTGGTTATTTTTGTCCGTAAAAGTTTTAGAATACTATTAGTTAACAACACAAATGATTATTGTCCACTTTTCATATTCAAATCATATTCAAGCTGTTTATTTGGTCAAAAAAATCTTGATTTACTGTGCACCTCATTATCTGAAAACAAAAGTCCATCCATCCATCGTCAAACCGCTTATCCTGCACACAGGGTCGCGGGGGGGCTGGAGTCCATCCCAGCCAACTTCGGGCGATAGACGGGGGACATCCTGGATTGGTCGCCAGCCAATCGCAGGGCTACACAGAGACACACAACCATTCTCACTCACTGAAAACAAAAGTGCTATCGATAAATACTGAGAACTATTCAATCATTTTTCAAAGACCTTTAAATATATTTCATCATATACTTAGTTAGTTACCAAAACCAACACTGCTCCTGAGATTTTGTGTTGATTTTGGCCGTCCCTGTGAATGAACATGTGTTTCTCAACACCAGATTTCATTTAGAAAAACCTTTCATTTGTACTGCTGCAGGGTCGGACAGTTTTCACCCCCCAGGCCTGGTTCTGGTTCTCCCCTCCAACCGGTCCAGCAATGTGGCCTGGTCTTCGGCAGCGTTGGCATCCCGAGAAGCCATCGCGGTGGAACCAACATATGTCCCAACTTGCTTAGTTATGGTCGTGTTCACTCATCAAGGTCACTTAAGGTCATCAAATCGAGACGCCTCACAACCGGTTAAAAACTCCTGTTATTAACTCTCAATTTAAAAAAATCAACATTTTGTAGCGTCAATGGAAAGACAATTCATAAAGGCTGCAGATGGATCAACTTTTCATGACAGGGTGTCTGGTGATCCGTCAGTTCGCGCCGTCGGACACAAAGATGTTTGGACAGTTAAGTCCAAATCAGGCATGTTTTCTCCCCAGAAACTGAGCAGTCAGTTTCAGCACAGCTCTGTGATGACAATAATGTTCAGATGCATTACATTTGCACTAGCAAAAGACTTTGAGTCCATCGTCCGACCCCCAGTCGCTGTAATCTAGAGGACCCATTTAAACGTCATAGAATCAGTGAATTGAAACATGGCCTTCCAAGCGAGCGCAATGCCATGGAACATTTCAGCACGATCACTCTATAAACACAAAAACGCATTTCATAAACATTGGAGCAGCATGTTTTCAGTCTGTTAAATTATTTAGATGTTGGGCCAATGTTTACCATTTTGCATCATTACAGTAATTGCCTAGAAGTCACGAATGTGGCGATCACGTCGAACCAAATACTTAGTAAGCTTTTAGACGAAAATGAAATTCACTCGCCTTCAAAGGGAGTCTCAAAATCAAAGAAGAGATGCTGTGTATTGAAAGAGAGATGAGTGTCTTGATTAAAAATGCAAGGGTCAGTGTTTGTTTCACCGTGTGTTCCTCTGAAGTACAGCTGAGCGAGGGGGCCGGTCGAAAAAGAGATGATGGGCATTCATTTACCGTTATGACGCTCTTAAGACGGACTCGCTTACTGTATGCGTGGCTCCTCTTCCTCTCTCGAGTCTCCTGATTGTTGGAGAATACAGGCATTAACATTTGGGCCTTTGAGCCTTGAAGATTAATGATTTATGAAAGGATCAACAGAGTGTTGAAGACCGCATGAAAGAAACCCAAAAACTGAGTTACGGTTGCCGAGTCTTTTTCGCTCAAGTTGTTTAAGCAATGGAACCACTTGCTATATGTATTCAACTAAATGCAGGAACAAAAAAGTGGAGAATGAGATATTTTGTTGATTTAAGGATCATATGGCTTCACTTTTCCTTCTGGAAACTGCACCATAGTACTTTCTAAGATTTCTGCATCAGTTTCATGGAGACGGTTCATTAAAAGCCACAAACGTGGACCTCATGCTGACACTATGGAGGACGAGTCGGGGGATCATCGCATTCATTCATTCATTCAGGATTCATCCTCTGTACAGAATAATAAAATGTCATAATGATCGATCCAAAAGAATGTTTTGTACTGAATAAGTGATTATTACAGACATTAATCAGCCGCAGATTTATTATTTGAGCATTTGAATTAATGACTGCTTTTTGGATGTAAAGATAATTTGAACAAAATGAAAATAACTAGATTTAGCTTTAATGTTTGGATTGTGAAACAGGGAAGGTAAATTTTTTTTATTCAGGCAAAGTAAAAAAGAAAGTGAAGAAAACAGTCAAAAATCTATAATCCCTCTATTCTATTAGCTGAGATTGAGTTCTGTGCTGTGGGTGTGTCCAACATGCAGCCACTATGGGGCAGGACAGTGCATGGGGGGGTGACCTTGATTTTTCAAAACCAAGAACGCAAAGTATTATTTGATCAATTCAACAATAGCAGACTTAACATGTTGGGAATTGTTCAAATATCTTTTGGTAAAAGCTTTTGAAATGTTCGAAAGAACAGAAAAAGCTAAAACCATTATCATCGACAAAGACTTTCTGATGGAATGACATATTTTTAAACGCTGAAGAGGAAGATGATGTATTGTAGACTTCTTTTCAACGGTTGAATTAATGATATCGATGAAATATTAAAAGCACTTTAATAAGCGTATGAGAAGCCGTTTGTACTGTTGATTGACCCGCTGAAAAAAAAGATACAAAGTACAAAAATGCAAATTTTGCATTTGAGAGAATTTTCGAGAAAATTCTACCTGCTGCTAAGAGAACATTTTCATAATTCTTTACATCAAACCACTTCAGTTATTCTCCTAACAAATGTATTTGTCCTTCACGGCGCAACACTTGCAGCACAAAACGCCGCGTCTTCTTTCTTCCCCCGGCTCCTTCCTGTCTTTCAGAAGTTTTTGAAAAGAGAAAATTCCCTTTCATTACAAGGCAAACAGTTGTTAGTGTCCTTTATCAGACATCTCTTAGAAGAGAAAAAGAGAGGGAGAGCCAGGCAGACATTTAACCTTTTTATATAGTCACACAATTGGGGTTCTCAAGGCTTTCATTTGTGAAGTTCCTGTTGAAAAATCAGGGAGCTCGGACTCATTACGTTTACCGTTACAGTATATTTATATTTCAGCTCCAATCAAAGCCAGCCAATATGCCATCCCTATGTATTTTCTCCTCTGAGCCCTGCCTCCCCACTATAATTTCCACCGACATTTTGTGTGCAAATGCAGTAATAGACACATTTATCACATCAAAAAGGGATTCAATTTTCTTTTCAATCATCCACCGGTATGAATAGCACCACATCCTCTGCGGCCAACAATGAGGGGCCATTACCGAGAGCCAAAGGACGGCTTCGCCTGCGCTACGCATTCAGGGGGAAAAGTGTGTCAAACTGTTTGCTGATGCCAACGTTTGTTCTAGGGAAATGGAGACAGCTTTCAGACAGGTTAGTACCCAATTTTATTGTCAGACAAATGTCATTTTTGTTTGGGGCCGCGGTAATCATTGGGCCCAGACGCCGGTGTTCCTCGACAGTAAAGCCTGCAGTTAGTCCATTTAATACTCTAATTCTCATGTCAGTAACAGATTTCCAAGTCCAGACATGACACCCGCTGTCTCCTCATTACGCGAAGGGGGTGACACGCGGGATTCAGGCCTCGGCCCTCCGCAGAGTGCGTTGATTACCCGAGGCATTGATGATCTACAAGAAGAAAAAGGGGAAGAAAAAGATTTTCCGCTGCAGTTATTTATTCCGTTGCACAGACAAGAGATGTGGACGGGGTATCTGCCGTCGGAGCTCTGTGCCGGTAGCCGTCGTGCTTGCCTTACGTCATTTAACTCATGTTAACTGCTGCTCTTCAGGCCTGTGCTCAACTGGGCGGCGTGGCTGTTTAATTCTATAGTTTGTTTTTTCCCATTTTGCCAAGAAGGAATAATAACCCAAATGCAACATACTTTGTTATACCACTGCATATGATTCATACGGAACAATGTATTCATGAACCTATGTTGTCAGAGACAGTATTATGAAGTCCTGTACAAGTTGAATCAAGATCAGATATATTCAAAGTATCACTTTAACAAGCTGGAGAAAATGACGTTTTATTTATCTATGGATTTTAAAAAAGGATAAAGGATCAATCCGATCCTGGCCGTGGAGGTTTTGCTAAATTGTTAGATTATTAAAAAAAAGGGGATCTTTATGTTAATCATAGCTTTTATCTAAACGTTCCCAAGGATTCACAAGAATTCAAAACACAGTTATTCACACAAAGAATAATTTCAAAGACAAGTTATGTTTGACTGTCCAACACCACTTCACCAAGTAGTGATAAATATTGTTTTTCATCAGATTAAGTCACGCGGTATACATAGTACACATATTTGGAATATATAATATATAAAAAAATGTATGTAATATGCATACATTCAGTTATGATTTGCAATGAAAGGCTGAGACAAGTGAGGATAAACAGCAGTTTTTTAAGCTCATTTCTGCCAAACGAGGCATAAAAAATATTTACAGCAGTAATTTGTTTTTCTCATTTTGTCGTGGTTGTCATGTTTTGTATTTTGTCTCATTTAGTTGGTGTGTTCATCGGAATTACTTTACCAAACACAATTTTCCCTTAACTTTAACGTTAACTTTAAAATAATACAAGCACTAAGATCAGAGTTCTATATTAGGATGGTTATAGAATACTATTTATGCCTTTTTCAAACGCAATTTTGGCTGATTATTCTTTGATTACATTTCGTTGATTGCGTCAATTATTTTTTTGGGTTGGTGGGCATCGGAAAAGAAAAGATTCCGATAATTACATTATTATTATTAATACATTGTGGATTGTGCATTTCAGCCACACTGTGCAAAAAATCAGTTCAGGCAGCACAAAGCTTTCATATATTCTCCGATTCTCTCAATGAGTTAAAGTAACAAAACGTTTCCAAAGCATTACTCTTGTTGACTTAATTCCATCCAATAAAGCCTTTAGGGATCAAGCCGCTGCCTGTGTCGGCACCGACGCGCTTTCACCATGGAACACGTCTCCGCTGTGTTTCCCTGTCATCTCCTGCCACGGCTCCCTCGCTGCCAGAACTCCCGAGCCGTGGCTGATGAGGTCATGCCTTTCCCTCCTGCCCTGGACGGGCCCCCGAGAGCTCGGCTCCATCTGATATCATTGGCAGGAACACTGTATTCTGGGGGTGCTCGCCATCCAACAATGCTGTCTTGTCTCGTGCCGGTGGGGGATTCTCGGTGGGGCTGCTCGTGAAGCTAAATGGCTCTCGATTCACGCCCTTGAAGTCTGCAGGGAGCTCGTGCCTGCGATGCCGTTTGCGAGGAGCGTTTGGGACGAGGTTTACGGAGCATGGCGGTAACGCTGAAGCGATCTCCAAGTGAAGAATGAGCCACAAAACCACGTCAGCTCTGGAGACGGAGGTGGCCTATTAGATTTTATGTTGAGTGGAGTGTGTTCTAGTTGTGGTCTGGCTAACAGATTACGTTGGAAGTGGCGGGAATTAACAATCAATCTCTGGTTTGTGACCAGGATTTTCTTACTAACGAATAATGCAGATTATAGATGTGCTGGGATTTATTTGACTGGCTAATATGTTTCACGGGCTAAAATGATCAGCTGTTTATTTAAATTACAGTAAAACTCAAGCATCCAGTCACACACATTCTCTCTTTCCATTAAATATGTATTGCACAGGCCCGTGCCTCTAACCTTGGTTTGGGAGAGAGCTCGCATCTTAAAAAAAAGGAGACTGCTCGCAATTACAGCCCCTTAATTAAATATTCACTTTATGTGCTGGAAAATCACACAGATCTGCCCTCAATGCTGCTGTTGGATCTCTGTACAGTATTTAAAAAACATCTGTCAAGTGCCCCGTCTAGTTAACATCTACTCGTCCTCACCTGTTTTGGTAACAAATGCTGCTCTATTTTAACCCTTGAGAATTGAGGGAGAGATGAGTAATTCTACGTGAAATAACTAGAGAATGGGGGGGGGGGGATTTGCAGGAATTAGGACCGACAGAACGAGTATAGTTTAGTATTATTGCTTTGAGCTTTTGTGTGTGACACAGTGTCTCCAACAGAAGAGGACGGACCAACGCTCCTCTAAGCGGCAGTTGTAATTGATACAGTATATATGAGGAGTAGGTGGAGGGTTTCTTTGACAAGCCCGCTGCACCCTCTACGCCACCTACGCCCTCTACGCCCCCCCCCCCCCCCCCCAACCCCAAACCCTCAGGCCTTGTCCGCGCGTGGAAAAGCAATTTACACAGAGATGGTAATGTCGCTGCCATGTTAGATCGGAGGGCAGCGGCGCCGAGAAAGGGGTTTGAAAAAATGTGAACAACAGAGAGGAGGGAAAATAAAATAAACATCTGGGATTTGAAATGAACCACTTATCACCACTTGTGCCTGTTTGATAATGCTGTGGGTTTAAAAAATATCTATAAACTACTGGCTCTTTTTAACTAAAGCAGGAATACGGTGTTTTATACGTAAATCATAGCTTCGGGTCAGGGAAGAGTAGGGATCTCGGTTTGATATTAATGACACTCAAAAGTGATGCACGTAGCCTTGAACCTTTCCCTAACCTGTCACCAAATCACTTTTCTGGAAGATAATCATCTTCACTGGTAACAACATATTCTATGCATTTCCTTCCATTAAAAAAAACACTAGATAATTATCCCACAAAAAAAAGATTTGGCAAAATAAACCATAACTTTACCTTTATGTCCACGAGACCTTTTGAATATGCCATCATGGATGTCAGGGGTATGAATCGATACAAATAGGAATTTGTGGTTAAATGAAGTTCAAACAACAGCGGTAACAAATGTCTGCGTTACCCGTCACTTCTTATGACAGCAGCTGAGGGTCGTGCTCAACACAGCGACCCTTCTATTGTGAAAAAACCTGCTCACACACAGAGGGAAACCTCAACAACAGTCTCAATCTTTAACCAGGACATTCTTCTTTTTACTCACTGCTCCCGAAAAGCTGCAGTTCACATGCATTTGTTTCATTACCATCTTGATACAAAAACCTCTTGAAAAGTAGAAACTTATGAATCCTCTAACATTTTGCGTGAGTCTTTCTTTCAACGTGAAAAACATTCAAAGGCTAAAAAACATCAGAAAAATAGCATACGGGCATTTAGTATGACGTCTTTACATCCAGCGCAGTTCTGGAGAGAACATTCCACAACATGTCACTCAAAATATAAATACCCCAAAGGCCCGAAAACTTCTACTGCCAGTCTCATGCAGTGTCAAATGTACTCAGGCCCGTCAGACACATGAACCCTGACGGCTGTTACGTGATATCCTCCGTCATAACAAACGTGGACACAGACGGTTAGCACACACAGCCCAGTGGTTTGCCACTGTAGTTACAGGCAGAGCGGTTGAAAAAACAAACACAATCCTCAGCCTGGTCCACTGCAGGAGAAAAGAAAGTCTCTCCACAAATCCTCTGAGAAGGTGGATGGAGGGAGGAGTGTGTGCATGTGTTTCAGTGTGTGTGTGTGTGTGTCTGCGTTGGCCGGGGGATTGACTGGAGGACCTGCGGTGGCCTGTTAATGGCGGTGGAGGGGGGGGGCTCAGTGGAGTGCACAGGGGGAAAGTGTGTGTTGTGGGCATGGAGGATTATAGGTGCTGGAGGATTTGCTGAACGACAGATAATTGTTTCCACAGCAGCACTGAACAGAACAAAACTCATGAGAAACTGGAAAACAATTGTTTAATTTGAGGCAGCTACACAGTGTGTGTGTGTGTGTGTGTGTGTGTGTGTGTGTGTGTGTGTGTGTTCACTTTGTGAGGACCCTTTGTAAGTGTTAACCCGTCCTCACTTAAGGCACCTTAAAAGGCCTGTTTTAGGTTGTGTGAGTGTGAGAGAGTGTGTGGTTGAATGCACATATTAGTCTTTATGTGCTGTGTATTTGGAGCAATTTAAGAGTATGTCTTTAGAAGTGCAGACATTTTGGCCGGGCTTTACTTCTTCAACGTGAGCCCTTCAATGTTTGAGGGTTAAAACTTGGAGATGTATTTATCATTTCATGAAGCCTTTTGATACTTTCTTTTTTTTTTACATTACCTTCATATACTTTATTTGTCTGTGTTTCAGGCACATTGAAGGATTAAAAAAAGGCACAGGCCTGGGAAGCGGTAAAAGTCTTTTGATAAGAAAATATTAGGGTTATGAATTAGGGATTATATTGTATTTCGTCAGTGATGGTGCTTAACAAACGTGTATCTTCATATGGGATCTTCATGGCAGTTTTTTCTGCTGACATTGCCGCGATCCCTAAAGATCACCCGTCTCTCTCTTTATTTCCATCTGTTTCACTCACACACACACACACCAACATGCAAAAAACAGACTTAATAAAATCACCCTTTGACACTAACAAAACGGTAGTTTTTAGTTTAGTTTTTTATTTTAATTATCACATTTCATTCATTCTTTTTTCTTTCTCTCCATCCAATGAGCCACCGTGCACCACGTCCGAGAGTTATTTTAGTGAAAGAAATTCATATTCAAAACGTTAATATTCGACCATTATTTGTCTTTGACTCCGCGGCGAGAAAAATAAATGTCCTGAATACGCCGAGCATTTTATCAAGGCTGCTTGTCTTGGCACAAAAAGGAGCTGTTTGAGCCCCGGCACGCAGCATTTATTCGAGTCACTTCCGACCCTCACAGAGGGACCCCCCGCTGTCCTGCCCGGCATGCACAAAGTAAGGTGCACTCAACCAACAATCGGACAAATTCATGCCGGTCCACAAGGAATTTCTGTTGAGCACAAAGAAAAAGTAGGTTTTGTTTTACCTTGAAAGTCTAAAGTGAAGTTTATTGTGCACATATCTAAGGAACCCTAATACATCCTGATCCAAAATGCATCGAAGAAGATGCCAAAACACACAAAATATTGTTCACTGAGTCCTTTTTTAAATTTACATCAGGAAACAACAGGGTTTTGTCAACAATATACCACACGATAAAATGTACGTATAAAGAAGAAGTAAAGGCAGGAAATATACAAAAGCTCTTCATCAAAAAGGTAATATGTTTTTAAGCTATAAACCATATTATATGACTGTAATCTAATTAAAAATATCAATGCTGGTGTTAACATTTCTTTTAAAATGTATATAAATCAGCATTTCATGTTTAAAATCGGCTCAAAACGCCATCTACTGTTTCAAATCAGCCCGAATCTTCAGGGCCAATTCTGAGACTAATTTATTCGTCATGAAATAAAATAATGGTATTGCTTATTGGTTTCGGAATTAGGAAGCAAAGAATACACCACAGGCAAACGTTACTTCTACTGCTGATGTTTCTTACCAAAACACATTGCATGTGTTATATTTATATATATTGATATTATATATATTGAGCTGCTGCCATACGCAGTAACAACATTTTCTTTGGCCAGTAGTGATTTCTTCATATTGCGTGTTGATTATGTATTATTTATTTTCACATCCAGTAGAATAAAGTCATGCTTTATTTAGAACAGTGTTTAAGACTTTATAAAACACCAAGCAAAGGATGAAGCCATCTGATCGCTGCACCACCCGTGAGCCTATTGGGCATCAGACTTTTACTTTTCACTAACGTGGGTCCAAAGTTGTGAACACAAAGTGCTCTTAATAATTTATACTCAACGTTGCGGTTATATTTCAGTAATTAAAATCCCCACTGGGCTCTAATGGGAGGCTTGCTGGGCACTGGACTTGCGATTTTACTAAACAGGAATATTACTTTCTTAATTGGCTGTCCAATTTACTTGGCACTTAAGTCGTAATGAGCTTTTAAACTGTGAGGTTAATATGAGCTGCAGCAGGATCCTAAAACTTTAAACCTTTTAATTTTACATTTGCACAGCCTAAAGCTGACAGAACATGAAGTCAATTTTAAAGACAACATGATGAAAGTAAATCATTTGTTCACAAAACAGCTACGCGTGTCAAATTTAAGTTGTTTAAAGGCCACGAATATGTGGACCCTAATATTTTATGTGGTAAAATATTGTACATAAAGTACGACTGCCTGGCAAGAAAACTATGTTGTTAACAAGCTACTATTGCAAACCAACAAGCACGTAGAGTGGTGCCGGAACGATTCCAGAGTCCATGTTGTTTTTTACCGTAAGTTAGGTCTGTCGTTAATACAAGCCTACGCGTTTCATCCGTTTGGTTCTATGATATAAATCGTGTCCGTCAATACCTCTCCTGGGAATCTCTTTGTGCTAAAAGTGGTTAAATAGACAAAACATGATCACAATGACCTTAACGGCCTCGTTGTCAATCCCACACTGACTGGTTGAGATTCTTTATAGCCGAAAATTGTCATTCCACCTCTGAGTATGGAAATCTTACTGGAAAGATTTCCGTTTTTGGACGTTTTAATGAAAGTATAAGTATAATAAACTTGTGTTAGCCACAGAGCGTATTTTCCACAATAACCCAAACTCCAATAGAATTTTCCCATCTTTTTGTCAAGGATTGGCTCACAAAACTAGACCCCTGCATGACTATTGAGTTCTTGACTTATCGCGTAAAAAATACAACCTTTTAACTTAAAACTATGAAGAAAACGTCTTAATACACCGTAGCAAGATATCACCTACTTATGGGGAGATTTTGCTGTTAATCCTCCCTGTTGATTACTGTATGTAGTCCAGGGTCCTCTGATGTTCATCCGTATACAACCTGTGGAAACAAGATGCCACCCTGCTATTTGTGGCACTTTTAAATATGTGACAACTTGTATGACCTTTCATTCATATTCCACTTCCAGTTTGGCCAAATGGTTTTGTTCTTAATTGGTTTGATTTGCAAAAAAAGTTAAGTCTAATGTATAAACCTCTGAAAGCAGTTTCAAAGATGCATTTTCCCTCATTCCAGGGCCTCTCCATGAAAAACTGTTCAGTGGCAAAAGCAAAAGATGTGACGCATAAAATATTAAAATCTCCCGGGAGTCACAGAGAAGGGTCTCCCTGCATTAGACTACAAGTGCTCGGATCCTTTTATTACACAGAGGCTCTGAATTATGGCTCCAACCATGTGAGGATGATATGAAAATGAGTTTGTAGGGCAGCTCTGCTCTTTCATCATACCTCAGTTATTGTTATCAGTTCTCTTTGTAACGTGCACTTTCTATGTTTAATGTGGCAGTGCGGACGTGCAGATGCCTGTTCAGGAGAAGCCTGGCTGAAACGGTGATTGGATAAACTTTTCTTACTATCCAACCACCTTGAAACTTTTGAAAACAACAAAGATGGCAACAACACGCACACAGGGGACCGCGGAGATCGTGAAATGAAAGTTCAAGCGCTTAGAAACTGAGAAAGAAATCTGAAAGACCCAGAGCTCGGCATCAACGGTCACGGTCGAACCAAAACAATATCAAAGAAACCTGTGTTTTTAGGCCGTCTGTTTAGTTCTCCTCTGTGTCAATACATATTTCATCGGGTTCCACCAAGGCGAGGCAGGAGCATATTCTATCACAAAGGCCTCTGAACACGTTCCCATGTGTATGCTGGACAACACACAAAGCAGCTCAATTGTCTCCACTCTGGATTGGAGTGTAACAAGTCCAGGCTCGGCATAAGTGCCCTAAGGTTAAAAAGAAGCTACAGTGAAAAGAAAGACCCTCAATTGTCTCTCCAAGGAGAGGGAAGCGAGAGGGAGGGAAAAAAAAAACCTGAGCGTGTTTCTATCAAAGCAGTGACAATATAAAAAAGGACGGATGAGCCCTGCCATATTTCTTTGTAATCACTTTTTTGCATCATGTCCCAATAACCGAATGTGTTGCATGAAAAGTCTGAAGAAGTTGAATCCTCTTCAAATCCATTGTGATTGAGTGAATAAATGAATGAAAGCATGATATTTTGTATGTGAAGACTCTACACTCTCCCGCTACTTTTGGAAAGTTGGAGGCTTAGCAAATGTCTTATGGCTGTTCATGGAAGGCCACCAGGGTCCACCTCTTCTTGGTCTCCTAGTCTTCTTTCTCTGTGACTCGCATTCAAAGGTTTTTCTCATCTTTGTACAGCAGACAGAATGTGAGAGCTTCGTTCCTCTGAGATGAGCTGGAGGTCGAGGAGGAACTTTAGCAGCGTGGACTCACACTACAACAAGGTGGTCCTGTGTGTTGACGCTTTGAATGCGGCGTGCTGGACCGCCGGAGCAGCAGTGTCCTGCGCAAAATCAATAAAGTGAAGTTGGTTTGGTTATTTTTCTTGCACGTCTTGTATCTCCAATACATCCACGAAGCTACGCAGTAAAATTCATTCGTTATTTGTATCTGAGAATTAAGGAGAAAAAAAGTTTGACCTGGAGTCTAGAATTCTGGTGAAAGCAGCTAAATCCTCCGACGTCTTTCCCCATTTTGGGCCCTTAGAAACAACAGTGTTACGCTCACGCTCGCCTCCCGCGTGTGTTCTTATTCATAAGAACAGAGGATGGAAAATAACTTGAGATCCGGCTTTTAGCACCTAATGATTTTAAGGGCTATTCAAGTGTTTGTGCTGGGAAGTTTCAGCAGTCATAGATGTAGTATGTGCTGCTATTTGAGCTTTAATTTGCATAGAACTTTGTGACAGAGCTTCAAGGACGATACGTATTTGAGAATGACACACAACAGTTGATGATTGCCTTTATTCCATGCATGGCATACAACAATGGTATTCCTTAAATTAAAGCATTCGTATATTCAAATTCAAGGCAGTTTTTATAGATTTATTATCCAGTGGCAAATATAACATCGTGGCATGAGAACAAAAACATGCTGCACAATGCATTTCATCAAACATTACACTGTACCAAGTATATCATGGTGCCACACATACATTTCAAATACTACTAGTGGCCTGTCAACTAAGGTACTCAAACAAGAAACTGAAAAGATGAAATAGGACACTGTAATAATTTAGTTGCAAATGGTCCAAATAAAGTGTCTGTTAGTTGAAAACATAAAAAGGTAACGCTTCTTTAAACAACAATAAAACAATCCCACCCACACGTCTTTGTACTCAAACACAAATGCTTCCCCTAAAAAGGATCTTTCTCTGTTCTCAGATGGGCAACATGCTCGGAACATTTTCAGACATTGCACACAAAAGATTGCATAGCGGTGGCATAAAAAGGGGTTTGGTTCCAGAAAAAGGTTATACTTTAGTTTCCATAAAGTACCACCCACTACATATTAATTGTAGAATTACCAATATGAAATTGCTAGTGGAATACCAAACAGAAATGACATTTTTCTTTATACCACTGTACACATACACTGCATTTTCTAAGATCATTGAGAGGCACTAGAGGCAACACATACATTTAGACGTCCTTTGCATCCATCTAAACTGACAGTTAGCCCTCATGTCCAGTAAGACCTCTGGACAACAAATAAGTTCCCAGCACACAGGAAGAGCCGAACCAAACCCCCAGTCGTGAAACGAATGCAGGGTTCAGGAGCACTTGCCGTGTCGTGCTCGGAACATGTGCATGATGCTGTTCATGAGTTCAGCTCTGCGCTCTCAGCGCTCGCTGAGTGGGCCGTCATACGAAGCTCTCCTCCATGTTGGAGCACAGCAGGAAAGAGTCGACGAGCCGCGGTTTGATGAGCTGCTGGTGGTCGGCCGCCTCGATGCTGTCTGGACACCCCGCTGCCAGCCTCCTCAAGGCAGCCTGGAGACACACACAAACACACACACACACACACACACATCAGTACGCATGTGCACAAAACACCCCCAAAAAACAAACACATACATGCATCAACACAGGAAAGATCATGCTGTAGTGCTGCACGCAAACACACACGTGGTCATATGCAGGAGCAATCACACAATCAGCAGAGAACAAATGTCGCCGGTGTATGTGGATGCAAACAGATACGTTAAATATAAATGTTTTTCTTTTTCGGTCGGAGCAAGTCGTGCACGGCGTTGAGGGGCCGCTAATGAAACGCATGTGGTGTGTGAGTTACATTAACAGTTAAGATTACAAATGATCTGTGCGAGCTGAACGCCCTTTGAAGAACTACCAATGCTTTACTTGACCCGTGGCTAAAAGGATGAAATAGAATCACATTCATTTGAATAGACAGGCAATGTGGGTACAAGGGAGAGGGGGGCATTTCTCAGCCCAATTAAGCTCCTGAACATTACGGGCTTCAAATCCCCTCACCGGCCGTAAGATGGGGTCTTAATAATTATTATCAGAATGAGAAAATGATGAAGTGCGAGCAGGGATATTATTCATGATATGTACATATTAAAACAGTGTGTACTGGTCAGCTAAACATGGCTTACAGATACTGAAGGCGTAATATAATTTCAAATTTTTCAGATATTGCCCTGTGGATGTAATTAAATTCAACAGTCATTTGGTGCACTGATGTTAAACATGCAGGCCGGCGGAAAAACGCCCCTTTGTACTTTTTAAAGAGCCAATGTCTTGAATCTATGGCACAAAGGGAATATAATAATCCTAACTCTTGTTTTCATTAGTTTTTAATCACCTAAAATGAAGAATTGTTGTGCTTTAGTGAGCCTAGAATTAGTTTTTGAAATATAATCTTTCAGCCTCCACGTAAGCTCACTTTGACCATATCCCAAAAGCATTTCAAAGAGTTGTGTGTCCCTAAAGTCTGTAATGCTCAAAAGTAGTATTTTTTTACCACAATCAGAGGCAATTATGATATTATTTTATTTTATTATAATTATTATTACGTGTTAGGTAATAGTGTCATATTTTAAAGTGTGAGGAGATATTCTTTCTAATAATTAGACTTTCTCAGTGTACACAGGGGTGAATATTTTAATGGCATATTTATCTTCCAGACTATCTGAGGGGAAGCATGCAACGCACACACGGACACACAGTCGCACACTCACATGGACACACACTTACCAGGCAAGCAACCAGCACTGAGTCGCTGTTATTTCTCTCAGTAGGGGAGCGACACAGTTCAATAAGAAAAGGAACAGCTGAAGACGGCCGACAGGGTAGAAACAGTTACAAGCATGTCATTGTTAGACACTGATGTGGACCATAAACCAGAGTGAAAACACAGCAGATGTGTAATCACAATTTTACACACCTCCAAGTGTCCTTTATATTCATTTAAAGATAATGATACCATCTATACATTGGCTTCTGTTATGGAGTACGCATGTGTTATGTTATATTCCATCAATCTGATGCAGGGTTTTCATAAAGCATTATAGAAGGCTGCTTTCCATCGGACATGTTTGTGAAATTATGATGTCAAATATTTCATTGACATCCCCTTGAGTTCCAAGAGGTCGCCGAATCATGGCATCATGTCCGACGGACTGCAGCTAAAGTGTAGCGTCGCTTGTTAAAAGATAGGTAGTGTTGAGAAAAGTGAAACGCTCCACTACCTTTAAGCTGAATGGCTGTTTGGGCCACATCGGGGTCTCTGCTCAGCCGAGCCAAGGTCACAGCAGCTTTCTGCTGAACGCGCTCACAGGCAGCACCCTCCGACGGACTCGGGGAGGTCGGCTTCTCTCCCAGCAGGAGCAGCAGTCGCTCGATTCCTAAAAATGACAAAATATCAAGTAAGGATTAGCAAAGAAGGAGGAGGAATTAACGGTGGCACGGAGGATGAAAATGAACATCTTCAACGCGTAAGTCTCCAGAAGAGCTTCAGGACATTTGCTGGGATAAAGACGGCAAACAAACTGCCTTCTCAGTACATTTTGCACATTGTAAAAGTATTCATACTTTTGGATATTCATTCCATGATTGCATCTTATAAATATGATTTATTTGGAAATGACTGAGGGACATAGATTGTGAATAATCCTTACTGATGATCCACACTGGAAACATATGAATCAATTTATTTTACAATTCATCAAATAAAATAAAAAGCACGTTGAACATTGACTTTCACTTAAGAGCAGAAAATATAAATTGTGCAATTATTGAATAATAAATTGCATTTAAGACAAAGCTTTGCCGTTTGAAAATATTTCCAAAAAAAGAAGTTAATGTTTTATTTAAGCTGCACCAGTCTTCTTCACCAATTGTATCTGTTGCCGCCATCTTGAGGATTAAACAAGAATTACAACAATTCAAGTCGTATAGTCATGCTGGTGTATTAGTCTTTCATCCAACAGCAGTTTAGCCCAAATATGTGTAAGATAGATGTAACATGAGAGCTGAGAAATGATTACCTCGGTCCTGCATGACTTCAGGGGCACACTGCTCTAAAACGGAAAGGTTGGCCAAGATTGTCACCACCTGAAAAAACAAATTAGCTTCAAATGATTAATTAGCTTCAACATATCAGCACCAAGAGTTGGATTTAAAAACATTCCCAGTTGATATCTGCCTGCATCCGTCATAACAGAGCGCTGTGTGCGTGCTGTGCACCTGGTCTTTGGAGTAGGGCGTGTCGACTCGCTGGCGGTCTCTGCAGGCCTCCAGCAGGATGTGGATGGCGTTGAGCTGCAGGAGGATCTCACAGGCCATGCTGTCGAAGAAGGTGATGTTGGCCAAAGCTGCAGACGCCAGGAGGAACACTTCCCCACAGGAGGCGCTCTCGCATAACTCTGAGAGAATCAGACATCGCTCATTCAGTACAGGGGTTCAGAAGGATGAGAGGCAGAGCGCAAAAGGATGTTTTCAGCCTCAAACCCCCTTTTGGTTATTTCGTTTCAGGCCTAAAAATAGATCTATTTTCTCCAAACAGTCGCTGGGTCAGGCCCAACGCGAGGCAGGTCAAATGTCACACATCCACTCACTGATGAGCGCGGTGACGATGTCGTGCATGCTCTCCAGGAAGCTGGCGAGGTGCTGAGTGGACGCGTGATGAGGCGAGGTGATCTGAGCCACGACCGCCGCCGCCTCGGCCCGGGCTGCTTCCACGCTGCTGTCATCGGTCAGGATGTCCGCCAGGCACAGGATCCCGTCCACCTGCACGTCCGCAGCATGCAGCTTAATTGCTAACCAACAGTCCTCCGTGTTTGTCCTCATTTGATTAATGTGGTTGTCATGGCACAGGGGGTACAGCGGGTGTGCTGGGAAGCGCAGGGTTGGAGGTTCGTGGATTTGCAATAAATTTACCAGTATATCTCAATATGTATGTTTCTGTGCATGCTTTATTTGGTGTGGTTTCTTTGAGATTGGATAGGTGTTGGTGCACACTGTTTGAAATCAGGTTTAATGTTTGAAATGACAGAAGCTACAGTATGATGCATCTCTACCCTCATCACATCAAGGACTGAACTGGAAAGCGCTTTGCTTATTTTTCATAGTCGTCATTTTATGTAATTTTTTCATTGTCAAATACAAATTAGCTTAAACTTGCGAAACCTGAGCTTGTGTTTGTCTTATCTTTGTGTTTGCTTGAGTGTGTGTTTTTTAACAGCTTTTGTCGTAAAATGAATCTGTTTATGTCTTACGTGGACAAAATGCACATCCCCATGATGTCAATCGTTACAATTAAGAGGAAACACTATAGCAGAAATGGTTACAGTCAATGTAATATTCTCAAAAATCAGAACCAGACTGTGTGTGTGTGTGTGTGTGTGTGTGTGTGTGTTTGTGTTCATGAATTGGTATGACAGCTTTTGGGATGTAAACGTAGAGCAGATATGTATCCACTTGGGGGGAGTATTACACAGTTGAAGCCAGCTTTCCTTCGGCCTCCCTGCATCTGTGTGCTGTAGTTCTCATCAAGTGTTTGTCTGAGTAAATCATTCATAATATCAAGTCATATTTCATAGACTGACTGTCATAAACCGCAGGATGGTAGTTTCCATGGTGGCAATTAAAGCCCAAAGTGTCTCTTGGAGATTAATCCCTCATCTGAAACGTCGGAAAGTTTCTTTTTTTTTTATTGGTCACTTTCCAGTCACAGTGATTCTTTCTATCATCGATGGGAAAAGTAAATGCATGTTTGTGAAGTTTGGAGCATCCAGAGTGAGGCGGACCGTCACGCCTGTCACTCCTACCTGCTGACGAGCATCAGTGCGCTGAGCTTCACAGGGCGATTCCCTATTTTCGTCTCTGAGGACGTCAGCAGCGGTGTGCCAACGTGACCCACTGACGTGGAACAATCCACTCCCCAGACGCCCCCCTAACCACCTCCTCCTCCCTAAAGTAGGATATTTCCTAACTTCTCATTTGCTTCATCCGATCCTGTGAAAAGTTCATAGAGAATAAGGTGATGGTTCTCTGAGTCAGGAACCAAAGGGCAGGATCCTAAACAGCAAATAAATATGTTATGTTTCTTTTCTTGTTAGCTTACTTCTCAGTTAAAGGATGAAGATCTGTCAACTGGTTGTTCTAATATGTAAGCTTTACTAACACCGGTTATGCAACAAATTACACTCTTTTTTTAATCCAAGACCATGATCATTACACTACCAATTTGTTTTGTCTAACATAGTCTAAGTAGAACGACTTTATGTGCTTTTATTTTGAAAAGACCCTATAAATGTAACACGTGGAAGCTGACTGAAATCAAAAACAGTGACGTATTGGACAATTTGGGATTGATAAAGTGATGAAACTGGGTCCTGGAGTGGCCTAAAAATAAAAAACATCTGTGTTCGGCCAGTGGTTTTTGAACGCAAGCAGGAATTTCTAGGTCGGAAAAGTGAATGTCGTTGACTTGCATTCTTTCCAATGGCAGGCAAGGGGCATCGCCTACGTTACAAAGAGAAGTCCAATTGTGTAGAAGTCTATGAGAAAATGACTGGATTTCTTACTTGATTTGTAACCTGAGTAAACATTGTAAACATGAGTTTATGATCTATATCGCTGGTTTGAACATTATGATGGTAATTTAGTAAATGAGGGTGAAAAATTCAAAGCTTCAACACCAATAAGTGATGTCACAACGACCAAGTCCACCTCTTGTATACAGTCAATGGTTGAATATTTGAATCATGTCCTATCTTTTCAATTCACCCTTTTAAAGGATTAAGTAGCTTTCCATATAAAAATGCATACTTCCAGTCTCATATAATACTCATATAACATAATATCCATCTTCCCGCTTCATGTGGAAGTTCTTTTCTTTGTCCGTCAAGAGCAGCTATGTTCACGACCGATACCCTTTCCATTCCCCGTGTTACGGTTACATAAAGTTCCAGTGGGGGTGAAAAACTAAGTTGGTAAATAGAACATCCAGCGATGAGCAGATGCACGCCGGCCCCGTCTCTCGGTCACCCTCCGACGATGACAGGTGTGTTTCTCAAGCCTGAGCGTTTGCTGCTGATCGCTTGGTGGCGTGGACTCGCCTGACAGCTTCTCTCCCGGGACGAGGCGGCTAATCTGGGGCCGACTCTCGGTTTTGCCCGTTAAAATAGTTCTTTCACACTCGGATGATTCATGCTGTCCCAGCTGCTGTGCGGGCGAACACGGGCGCCGCTGTGGCATCATTATCAGCCGGAATCAGGTTATATTTGTCTTTCCATACGCGCTGGATTGACACAGGTGCGTCTGTTGTTTATTCTGGTTGAATTCTCGAAAGAGAACAAACAGGGACGGAGGAAGAAAGGATGCGTCGTTGGCTTTCTCTCTAGCTGCCTCGCCTCCTTTCCTTCACACACATGCAGGTCTAAATGTTTGAGCTGTGGGCTCAGCGGTCATGAGGTTCTGTATGATAATGTCACCCGTCTTTTTTAACGTGTGTGTCCTGTACGATTCTGCCATCTGGACAAATAACCCAGTACACAGAATTATATATATTTCCTCACTGTCTCCGTGCCTAAAATGATACAGCGAGAGTTTAATGGTGGCTTCCCCTCCAACTGAACTCATTCATGAAAATGTGATCGATTAAATAGCTTGAAAACTCAACCGCTCCGTTCAAAAGTTTATCCCCAACAATGCAGGTGTATAATTAACAACACAGTATCCGTGTGTGCCAATGGAGGCCTCTTAAACAATATAATATTAATACTATAATTTCCCTTAACGAAACAAATGCTTTGCCACAACTATTCTTTGTTCCACATTTGCACATCCTCCTCCTCCTCCTCCTCCTCCTCCTCCTCCTCCTCCTCCTCCTCCTCCTCCTCCTCCTCCTGCTTCTACCATTGTTGGCATTTTCTTCACTTGTGAAAATAAACTGGGCGTCCCAGTCATAACACTGGCTGCCTGGCTGCCTGTGTGCACCAGCAGTCAGAGTACACGCTGCTGCTGCTGCTGGGAGGAGGGAGAACACCCTCTGAGCCGCGAGGTCAGCTGATGACAGGGCAATCGGACGTCTTTATCGCGTTCTTGGCCCTCCTTTTTGGGGTTCACCTTCCTACTCTCTCTCCTTTATTCCAGCGAGGTTTACCTTGTCCAGTTGGTTGATTCCCTCCTCCACACAGCAGATGGAGGCCACGGTCCTCAGGGCATGGGCGTAGAGGTCTCTGAAGCGGTCCTGCCTGCAGATCTTAAACAGGACGACCACGGCTCCTTCCTGGGGAGGAAGGAAATGTAATTAGACAACAACAAATACGGTGCTTTGTTAATCTGCAGTGATGCTGAAGTGTTACCGCCAGAGTAAAACCTCCTCGGGCATCATTCACTGTCTGTGTCTTGTTCAGGTCTCTTGAATGAGCTGAAGATGCTAAATACTAATTAATACAAAGTAACAAGTGCGATTACTACATTATGAACCTTTTGTATGTCTAGACCTCGAAGGCGTTTGGGGGTTGTTGGTTAAATGCAAAAAAAAAAGTCTGGGCCATCACTTGAGACGTTTTTCTATTAAAGGGAAAACAATCCTTTCTCAGTCCTGAACCAAGTTCTGCTGTTAACGAAACCCAAACCACAGTCTGGCGCCACGGCCCGCCACTTTCTTTTTTCAGAGTCAAACCTCCGTCATTTAAGGCGGCCTCTGAAAAAGAAAAATGTGGCGCTTCAACGTGACAAACCTCAACTTACTTTCCCTCATGAAGATTTTTGCTTCGTCTATTTGCCGAGTGGACACAGCGTTTGTTGCAACCGGTTCCGCGTACGTTGCCATTAGTTGAAGTGGGACTAATAGGTGGTTAGTTTGGGAAAACAATCTTCAGTAAGAGTTTTGAGATTGGCATCACTTATGGGCTTCATACCACCAAATAGCTCGCCGTGCGTCCTAATCAGCCATTGCCTTTGAAGCACACATGATTGTACGAAATGACGGATCAATCCTCGGCGCTAGAGGGTTCTGTGAGAGCCAATCGGTCCGGCAGTTCTCTCCAATAAGAGCGAGCCGGCTTCCAAAAGACCCGAAATGACCGACGGAATTTACTCCGCGAAGGCGGCCAACCACAGAACCTCTCGAACGGCTCACACTGTCCATCATGTCAGATAAAAACAGCCAAAATATACATGGAGAACCCTAAGCTGCTATAATAGCGGAGGCCATTCGGTTGGATTATGCTTGTAAACAAACAAAAATAGCTCCTGAATTGTGTCTGTGTCTGCAGCAAAGCACCCTCTGACAAAAAAACACTTGCAGGTATTGAATTCTATTGCAGATAGGATTTCCTTGCCTGTACATAACTACCACCATTATCCTAATAAGGCCATTATACTGGGCTGGCATGTCTCATGTGCTGCTGAGGCCCGGAGTGACTAATCATCCCGCCTGGCAGCCTGAGCGCTTTTCCCTGTTCGCCGCCTGCGCAATATTTTTCCGCCATACCTGGAAGAAGTGTGAACACCGACAGACAGTTTTAAAATATTGAAACTCTGTAAAATCAATCTGTGTTCGGGTAGTGGAGGAGAGGTTTTTGATCCTGTTGTTATGCTGTGACGCAAATGTTGATTTAGCCATCGCAGTAAGTCTGTGCAGAGAATCTCCGATGGTCTGATGCGCATTCCAGCTTTGATTCTTTCGTTATAAAGTCGTATTTTGTTGAGGGGGATATTACCGGCACCAATTAACCAATTTGAGCCATTTTGAAGGTGGCGCTATTGAGCCCTTTTGTTTACCAGTTGACGTGAGCGTATTGGTCGTCTAATTGGATATTTTAGCCACAATGGCACAATGCTCATATATAGACTTAAGCCTGATCGAGGTTATTAGACTTGAAAAAGTTCTTTCTTTATCCACTTTAAATCAGAAATATGTCTGAGGAAAAAATGCCACCCCTAGCTTGACTTCAGACGCTTTCATTCAGACAATCATCAGTTTTTTCAGTTTGTATTATTTTTGGCTGCTTTTTCCTTTTCACAGATCGCTGGATCTTTTTTGTTGCTTCTTTTCCTTCCTCATCAAACAACTCGCGGCTCTATTGTCTTCACTTCAATGAACGCATTTATCCTCACACTCGTGCTTTTTTGGCACTTGTTGCTCTAACATCATCACGTGAAACTCGACTACTTGTCTAATAATGGCTCTCTATCCATTTGTTTGCATGTGGAGGTTGACGTGGCGTGTAATTTCCTTCCATCTCATCGTTTCCTGAACTGAACTATGTGCTCTGGACTGTTGTGCTTGCTCAAACGATGCCTTCAGCTTCTTGAGGGCTGCAGGGGTTGTATGTCGATTTCTCATGAAAAGGGTGGCGGAGGAAGCTAAATGTTGTCAGATTATATAAATAGCACAAAAAAACAGGTGTAAATCTTGCCTCTGCCCTCTTACCCATGTGATTTACTGCCCCCTCCTGCCCTTACCCTGTTAGGAGGGCAAGGGCCCGCACAGCCAGCATCGAGACGTTCAGATCCGTATCCATCGTGACATTAAACACTGATACAGCGTATAATACTCGTCACGATACAGTCGCTCTCTCGTTCTCCAGCTGCTATTTGATTTGTGAGATTTATGAGCTCATATTTTTCTCTTCAGTCACGTTGAGAGTTTGCAATACTGGATTGTTTTCTTTTTTGGTGGGATTTTTTTTTCTTTTAATTAGCTTGCTCAGTACCCATGTCTTTTATTTGATAAAAAACCTTCCCGCCCAAAACTCAAATATTGTTGATTGTATTCAAACAAAACCCGAGAGAAAGACTTTAAAACCTGACATCAGCCATGATGAGACGTAAAAGTTGATGCGTTTGCGTGTGAAACATGATTAACTGTTGTTGCTCTGCAACTGGATGCCTGAAAAGTAATACGTTGTTACCAAATGATCACACAGTGCTGAGGAGCTGCCACTGCCTTAAACTGCCTGGTATACATTATGCTGCTCAACATTGTTAAACGCATCTGGTACTGGCAGCGTACGTACACAATGATTCATCTCTATATGTCACACACATCTCACTACGTCTGACACGGGCAGAGATGGAAGAGGAGGAAATATCAGGTGCCCGGGCCAAATATCGCATTTCTTCTCATAAGTATACTCAGCGTGCTGCCAACAAAGGATATGATGCCACCGTTAAAGGGTGTGAAAGTTGTGACAGACCGACTGGTGCTGGTTGATTAACTCAGACGGCAGGTGGAGGATGTTTTGCATGCGTAGTCGTTAGCAGCCATCGGCGGGCTTGGTTCACACACGCGCCTCTCTCAGGGGGGCTCGGGCCAGCGGTTCTACGCTGCGCCTTAAGAAAGGCGGAGCGCATTGAAAGGCAAAGCAGCCTGCATCTGTGCCCAATGCTCACTCCTAATGGGAGCTGACAGTATTGATCCGACAATCTGGCAGCCAAGCAGGTATGTGCGTGTTATTCTTTGTGTTTGAGCGTGTGCCTGTTTGTGTGCAGGCCACCCGAATGAGTCTTATCAAGAGTACCCTGGAAGCAGTCGGTTGACTAATGGCCAATTTAGACTCTCTGTCTGGTCTGTCCGGTCTTATCTCACAGTAAAGTGGCTTTTTACAGGCTTGTATGAAGAGATAGCTGCAGGCCAGGACGATGAACACTGGCAAAAGGTGCAGCTGATCATAACAGGGGTTTGTCTAGAGGGAAGTGAGAGCTTGAGATGGACTATCAAATGAAGCGGCTTCTGCAAATCTAAGTGAAGAACACATCCTGCCGCCGACTTGCCACCGATGTCGGGACCTCCGACATTCCATGTTTTTTGCGTCAATGCCGATCAACACGTCTTCCCTCTCAACTGGCTTCAGACTATGACGCTGTAGGTAACCCTGTAGTAATATCTAACAGATTATTATTATTATGTTGAGTTTAGAATTGGTTCTGGTTTCCAATGATAAATAAATGGCACTGGGAACCAGCTGGATCAGACCCTGGTCAGCACAGCATCCACTGGTATGTCCACAGTACCTTGGCGATGATGCTGCAGAGCTGAGGGCCGTCCTGGGTGAGGGACAGCAGGTTGCTGATGGCGCTGCCGATCGTGTGAACGCTGTCCGATGAGTCGATCTGTTTGATCAGGAGCTGTGGGGGAGATCAAACGTTGAGACATTTCAAAAATAAATTACAGGCACAGAGATCGTTTTTAATCGCGTGAACCTCATCTCACAGAGCGTATCTGAACTTCAGTGAATGGTAAGTTACTTTAGAGGTGTCGTGTTATTTACTTTGGCCTGAGGGTCACGATTCCGTTACATACCCGGATCTCGTTGGCTAGAGCCATGTCGATCATGTTGCTGAAGGAATCGCTGACGTCCGTGAGGATGTCGTGGATGGCCTCCCTCATGGACTTCAGGAAGAACTCGTCATCGGTGTGAAGGCACCTGTGAGTGGAGAGGCATTTTGGATTATGACCCAAACCCGGGCTAATTTATTTATTTAGCCCTCCAGAGTCTTACCTCTCTGAGATATTGGTCAGCTCTAGACATTTCTCCAGCAGAGATCTCTCATACTGCAAGAAAAGGAGAAGGAGAAGAACATATACATAAGTTTATTATGGGATTGTGTCTGTGTGATCCACATGCAGTGCTAAGTGAATGATATCTAACTTTCACTAAACATTTCTAATGGATCCAAAGACAATGCATAATTACATTTGACAAATGTATAAATTTGTTATCTATAATACGTAAAACATTTATTTAAGATAACTAAATATAGCTTTTTCATTTAATTCCAATGTATTGGGAATAAATAAAAAATGATCACATTCTATGTAACTGGACAATTAAGTCCTGATTATATTTGAATTAGCGCGTCACCAAATTTAGATTAGAAACTAACAAAGTACACATCTTTCTTTGTGTATTTAACTGTTAAAGGCTCGCAGGTACCCCAAACGGACTTCACATGCCGACCACACCTTCTGCATTTCAGGCGGTGTGCTGCGGGCGGCACTGTACTCGTGCACCAGCGAGCGCACGTGGCAGTTGGCCCTCACGGCGGTGCTGTGGACCCTCTGCCAGCGTCCTTTCTCCAGGCGCTGGAACATCTTGCCGAGCTCCGTGCTGACCACCAGGGCCCGGCGGAGCAGCGTCTGCAGGTTGTTCCTGGCCACGTGGTCGCCTGCACCGACGGCCACAATCAGCTCTCCCTGCTGGGCGTCCTCCTCCACCCCGATGGGTTTGGCCTGCAGGACGCACATGCACTCCACCTCCGTCATGTGCCGGAGGTCCTCCATCCAGCGCTGGACAGAGTCCACGTGGAGCGACTGCATGCGGGTACTGTTGGAGATTCAAACGCACGATAATTAAGAGCCAGTTTATTCACTTTGTAAATGTGTCTCAGTGGTTCAACAGTGTGAACACGGACCTAAACAAAGTAGAAGGAACGCAGGACGCGTGTGTGGTTAAGATGGGTTAAATACCTTGAACCCAATGTGTGTTGGACACCTACATTGACTGAATGGATTGACAAGATTTTGATTTTTACAGAATGTACAATGCCTCGTTTTCAGTCTGAGGATCCGACCAGAGTTCATTCCCCGTCTGTCCCGTTTCATAGCATTTGCTCATTGTTGATGTAGAAATAAAAGTACAAATTACAAAAACAGAACCCCATTAGAACAACAAATCGGACCTATAAACACACAGTGTCTGCATGTCGAGTATTTTCTGAGCTGCAGGATGTTGTTTGTGCGGACCGGCATGCTGACTAAAGCTGAGCTGATTCATAATAGAAAACCATAATCATCTTTGCCTCCTTCACAAGAAAAAGCATGCTTAATCAGTTCAAAATGAAGGAAGTGGTTACTCATACTCAACTGGGGACAATGACGGATCATTTCAGTTGGCTGTGCCGCCCTTCTACTCACTTTCATTCCCTCTTTTCTCTTTTTTTTTGCCAATTTCTTATTTCCTATTTATTAGAAAGTGTAGTTCATGGTGTTGGTTTGGTCTGGTTGACTAATCAAAAGAAGAGGTTAGAGTTTTGAGGGTGGTGTCTACTTGTTATTATGTTGTTGTTATTACCTTTCCGAAAGATAAGCAAGTGTTTTTTGCATCATTTTAGCGATGAACATTCTGTATGCCATAATTGCCGTTGAAGGTGCTGCGGTTGATCAGGGTTTACTTCTAAAAATTTAAATCTGAGAGGAATAATAACAACACTGCTTATGATGAATGCAGGTTTGCATGTATGAGTTTACAGTCCTACTAAAACGATCATTATGAGTCTCCCTATGTGGAAATAAACCCGACACAATTCCATCGATGCCAGCTAATATAACTACAGAACTAAAACCACCGTTGCATTCCTAAAATCAATGACGTGCACTCAAGGTCAATTATCCAGCGATAACTGCCGGTTTACACACTTGTTAGTTTAAGCATTTCCCCCAGAGTACGGAGACGGCATGAACAAACACTCCTCCACACTTCAATCTCTCCCGGCATTGACCCCTTGCGAGCGCTGGCTTCAGGGGGGGGGGGCCACACAGAGACCTCCACCCGATGACTCAAAGCTCCCTGGAAGTGGACGGGTCGATGGCTGCAGAAGCCACCTCTGCTTTGAGTCAACACACGGGAGAGAGTCTCTAATGAAGCCTGGTGTTTGGCTCTGGGCCGTCTGGGTATTGTTGGTGAGGAATGGCAGCTCGCTGGAGACGTCGGGATATTGCGTTAGTATTGAATGTTGGTGCAGACCTGGCTGGGTGGAGAGAACCATTGTCGGCTGCGTGTGCATTTAAAAACAAAGATTGCTCATTGACGCTGACAGACAGCGTCATCGCATAACATCTGCAGGTTTTGGGTTTCACAGGGCCGAGTCATTAGGAAGCCCCAGCTCCAATTATATCTCATCCACTATCAAACCACACAGTGTGCTGAAGGAACGGAGTTGTGTTAAGGAGCTGTGCAGAGCTTGACTTCATGGTGATGATGGTGACTTCATGACTTAACTCAACTTAAATAGAAGAAAAGAAAAGCTTCTCAAAAAACATACCCTAGTGTCTCTTTTTGGAGATTAATGACACAGCGGCGACAATCACAAGGGCTCGATCATTGGTAGTGGAGATGGAGGGCTCTCATTTCTAAATCGGCATAATCTTCCTCTACATTTCCTACAATTAACCTACACGAAAGACTGAAGCAGATTTGTTGACCACAAACTTCTATTGTGGTCATCATGCATAATGTGTTTTGCCGATGGTCCCATAGTGACATTCTGCGACTGAAAATGTAAAAAGAAACAAGCCATTCGATCTCAAATGCGCAAAGTGACAAATTACCTTTGCGTCAGACCCATTGTGGCCATTTCAAATCATTTTCCACAGTTACATAACAGCGTCACATGAGGATGAACCCGCCTCGATTCACACGCACATCGAGCCACGAAACGTTTCCCTCAACACAGGGGAGGGGGGAAAAAAAGAAGATAATAATAATAATGATAGGCTTGTTTTCCAAAGGAGGGGAAGCGGTGCACTTCAGCTCGCAGGGAATGACAAATATTTACATGCAGCACCAGCAGAGGGTCAGCAGACAGCAGCTCCATTATCCCGCAGAGGGATCCTGACGTGGAGACGAGGCGCCGCTCGCTCTCATCTCAGGAAGCCACAGCAGAGACGCAAGCTGCTTCGTGAGCGCTGGGATTGTTTTGTTTGCCGCACGCGGGTTGGAAGCCTATTAATTTCCGTGTTTGATATGAATATGTATTATGAGGAGAAAAGGGGCCTAACGGAGCCAGAATGAATCAAACCAGCGTCAATGGAAATGAACTGTGTTGCTCAGCCTTGAGCTGGAAGAACTTGAATTAAACAATGAATGTGTGCTTCTTTCACAGTGGGGAGTTTTTGATCCTACACAGCTGTCAATAAAACTTTACGGCGTCCAAGGACTTTGTGTGACTTAGACATGAAAGGGAAGACAGAAAATACAGAGAGGCGCACTAACACATAGTTGGCTTGAGATGTGTTAACAATGAGAAGAATAAAGACCATCAACAGCTTTATCTATTTAAAAATGGAGGGTTGCAGGGGATGTCTTAAGAAACTAATAAATGGTAATTGAATTAATCTGGGATTGGAATCGTAGTGGGTCTAAATATTCAACTTGAAAGAAGGTCAAAAGGTGGTTACAGTGCTTCGAACCAGAAACACGCAGAAACGTCCCAAAAAAAAGGGATTCCGATTGGTGTCATCACAACAGGTGTGAATAATAACATGAGCTCTTAGATGATTCACTTTTTAACTTTGCGTGTGCTGGGAGACGTGGAGAGAGTTGTTTTCCGCTGAATGAGTCACCGAGAGGCTGCAGCTCCGACTCTTTAGTCGGTGAACTCAACTCACTTGTTTGTTTCTTAAACGCTGGTTTGTGACGTCAGACGGAGTGTGTGTGCGAGCACTAGGTGGCTTTCAGAGTTTGTGTTAGTCACGTCGTCGAAATGGCTTGTTACAGGAACTCTTTGCTGGAGCTATTGACGAGGTGTAGAAGAAGGCAGACGAAAAAAAAGAACACACTGAAAGACTCATCTTGCTGGTTGTTGGGTAAAGAGCAAAGAGATCGAGAGGAAATGGCGCTGCTAGCTTAGCTTAGCCTTCCGCTAACCTCAGTGCTCACACAGGTTGGACAAAACGTTGCTAATACTTTAGCCTTCTGCTAATCGTAGCGGCAGAAGTGAGCATTCATTTAAATTTTTGCTAGGCTCTATTTTGCTTTGGAGATTTTCACATATTCAGACAAAATTGTCTGTTCTTAGGCGGAAAAATCAGGCAGACAAATGACTTGAAATCAAATACTTGGTTTCAACAGATTTGCATAAATCATAGTTGGTATTATAGTGGCTCGTTGGTTAAATGACAGACATCACAGACTTCCTCCACACCACAAAAGTGATTCAGGAGATGTTGTACGCCACATTAAAGTGTGAGATTACAACAATATGAACCTCGCCGCGTGACATCCGGCTGCTTTGCCGACAGCAGAGGGGGGGCCCTCAGCGAACAAACAGAAGGAAACACAAAAGTGACTCTCGATGCTGCACAAATGTGGACATGTTAAAGATGCCCTCATCACAGGATGTGAGTCACTTTGTTTGAGGCTAAAAACAGCAACAGCGTCCGCATGAAAACACACTGTGAGCACGAAGCCCCGCGCGTGCCGTCTTGAGGGTCATTTGCTAATCGCATCACGAAGATACCGAAAACAAACGACAACACAAATGTTCTCTGAGCGCCAGCGACAGTCACATCTTTGCACAGCGGCGCGGCGAGCGGGCAGCTTTCAGACTGCAGAGCACCTGTTGTCACTCAAGTACGGACGTTATCGCACAGCAGGAACTACTTTGTTTTTCAGGGGTGTTTCCCATCAGCAGGCTGCTGATTCTGGAACCGTGTAAAACACTTCATGAGCACAGGTGGGGCGATGCCCTCTTTGGCTCAGGTGGTCCTAAAGGTTTAATGGAAATGTGTGAAACTAACTAAACTGTAAAATACGAAAATAAGTTCTCCGTGCCCAGTTGTGGACAGAAGAACCAGGAAGTGTGTCATTGACTTTTATATTCAACAAGGTGTGTAAAATTCTGGAATCCAGATTGGACAGAAAACTAATCTGCAACTACTTTGCAGCTATATTGATCTTTAACGTATTTGGTCAAGTCAAAAATAAAAATATATGTACTATTGTAAATACATTGTCTTTAATTTGAGAGTTTCCTGCCTTTTCTTTGTTAAAAAAAAGAAGCAATTAGATGATGTTTTCTTAGACTTCAGTAAATGATGATGAATTCTTCACGATTTTCTGACATGAGGAAAACTATTGAGCAAATTATGAATTAAGTAATTGGGGCAGAATAGTTACTACATAATGTGTTACCCCCTTAATGAATTCATTGCAGCCCTATTTAAAACATTTAAATGTGACTCAGCCATTTAATGGCCCAGCTTTACAACACAACACAACAACATTTAGCAGTAACGTTTAAACAGGCTTTAATACAATTCAATCTGTTAATGGCTACCAATGAGATATCAGGGTTTCCTACACGATGCTTCAACAGACAGCTACTTTTTCCCCCAAAAAAACATTTAAATATTGTGTTCAATTGTGTTGCCGTCTGTAGAATGGTAGAGGAATGTATGGGGGACTGGGGTTTGACCCTCTATGCAACTATATATATATATCATAACTGTATTCACTCATAGTTTAGTACAGTGAGGGCTTTGGGGTAAGAACCCTCACCAGGCGTTTTATCACAACATCTGGAATTGTCTAGCAGCTGCGTGCAATATCGCTAAACACTGTAAACGTGGTGGTTTGTGTAATTATTCATGTTTGGAGGCTTCTTCCCACAGTTCTGGAAGTCATTCCTCACACTGCGAACGAGCCTCCGCCGCCGACTACTTTTTGCTAAATATCACCGTCTGACGCCTGATGTCACTTTTGAACAAATGGAAATTTCTCTCCCAAATACCATAACGGAACCGCGTTCCAGTGGGAGAAAGCGGGAAGGGGAATGTGGGCAGAATGAGCCGCTGGACTTTGTGGACCAGACCGATGTGGCTTTGACTGAATGAGGACACTTTTATCCTTCTGCTTAAAAAACTATATCTCTGGACAAATCTCAATACAAAGAACTCCAGCTCCACTGAACACTTCAGGAAGCTATTTAAAAAAATGCTACTTCACTGAGAAAATGGTAAAATTCCATGGATAATGGCACCGTGAAATGTGGGTTCGGGCCCCGTCTCCATAGTGAAAGGGAATATTGTGGCCTCTGGCCTACAGCTGACTCCCAGATGTTTCAGACGGCCCCTGAAGTGCAGCCAAGGCCAGACTCACCTAAAACACTCGCAGCCTGTTTCTGTCTCTTCTGCCTTCCTATCTTGTTTGTCCTCTGTCTCTCTGACCGTCACATGCATAAAGGGACGCCTGCTGCAGGAATAACGTACATGGCGATGTCGTGAGAACACTGGTTCCAATGATTTTAGAAATCATCAGCAGGACATTCTCAGTGAGCATCAAGCGAGTATTCAGAGTCTCTCTCTGAAGCTACGACACCCGTCTATTAGGATGTCACATCATCTCCAATTGACTCGTCTCTCCCGTTCGCCAGCTCCATTTTCCTTGCGGCGTCCTGCACTTTTTCCCTCGCATCAGCAAACCCACACTTGTGTAACTTCCAGCATTCCTGCATTGGCTGCAAACATAAATCCGCAACATAAAAACGGGCAGTTGACAGCACAGAAGCAGCTCACCTCCTCGCAGCGCTCTCTTCAGACTGAAACCTGAGGCCCGGTCTGGTTCTGTTTGTCTACCGAGTGCATCTGTGTTTGCAATTTACTTGTAACACAATTCAGTCATTTGGCTCCTTTCATCAGCTGATTTACTGAGCCGCGTGCGGCACAAATAGGCTTTCTGTTTGTGTGCGAATGAGGGATGGACAAAGAAGGCAAGTCGGAGATGATCTGTTTGTTTGTTTGTGTGTGTGTGTGTGGTTACTTATGTATGCCGTGACAGCTGTACTGATGTGACACCCAAGAGCACTCGCCGCGCCGTGAAAGCATTTGTAAACACAAAACTGTCAGAAGGTATATATTTAAACGTGCTATCGATGACACGGTGGCTTAATAAAAGAAGAAGAATCGGCAAGTCGACACTTTTGCCACAATGATGTAAATCACGGCCGATGAGTTTGTCTCACTTTTAAACTAAAGTCGGTTAGTTTAGTTTGAATATTTTCTGTTTAAATCTCCACATTTATTCTGCACAATATGGAAGCCGAATGTGGATGTTGGTTTTGTGGCCTTGTGTGTGTGTGTGTGTGTGTGGGGGGGGGGGGGGGGGTTTGTAACTGTGTGTGTGCATTTGTTTGCACTGTCAATTAGGATTTGACCTTTGCCCCTCCTGCTGTGGTCCGCCTCTTAACGCCTCGATGCAGGATCCTTACTAAGACCGATATATTGGTTTGGCGTTGTTGAACCAACAACTCCAATCAATCAGCAGCCGGTAGATATTTCCTGAAGCAGAGGGGGAGGCGGCGTGGATCTGATTCTGCAGCCTCGAGGGGGGGGGGGGGGGGGGGGGGGGGGGGGTAGGTGGTCTGCCTATGAAGAATAGTTAGTTTATCATCCAAAATTACTTCGCCAAAGGATGAATATCGTCAAATTTAGCTGCACTAATCTGTATTTTCTAATAAAACATTGGACTGAAAAGTCATTCAGTTTCTAATGTTTTAGTTTTACAGAATGCAACTATAAAACCATTGAAGACATTCATTGAATCTGTTCATTAAATTATTGTTACATTCCTTCATCAGATCTTTAGTAGCGACCATGACAAAAATCAAATTTTAGGTTCTTTTGGATGTTTAGTGAGTTAAAGTCTAATTTTGACAAAGACATCTGTAGAAAGTAAGCAGGGATGAAAATGTGTAATACTTTTAGCTAAATACTGGTGATTCCTTCGTAATTAAGAGTCATTCCTAAAGTCTCTCACGTACAGAGTGTGTAACTCACACACCACTGAGAAGCAAACACGAGTCGCCTTCCATCTGCTCACAAACAACCGCGACGAATGATGAGACAACCGGACCCCCGTCCCCTCTGAGAACCTCAATCACTGCTCCAACAAGAGCCGCCGCCATGACACCGGCGTCCGCCACCATTATGCTGCATTATCAAGAGTTCAAGGGGTGTCGTTCCTTCGCATTACGGCAAATTATTGTTCGTACGTTGTTTGGGTTTACACGTGAATGTGCTGTCAACATGGAGCCCATTTACAGCTCTGCACCACCACAAAATAGGACAGTTACACCTTCTCACAGTCTCTGTGCACGTCTCCTCTTATGCAAATACACTGAACAGGACATGAGAAGAAACGTAATCAAACGGGGACCTATGACCTCGCCGGGCCGGGGTTATGATATTTGAATGCTGCTTCCCACTGATGGTCGCCGTGTGTGTATATTTATATAAATATCTTGGCCGTGTGTACGTGCAGACATCGGCGGCTGCTGCGACTTGCCTCATCGGGGACGAAGAGAGCGAGCTGCTCTGCCTGGAGCTGCTCCGAGGGCTCGCCATCCGGTCCGAGGACATCTCCCTTCAGCGCCGCACCTGGAACACCAGACAATCAGCGTCAACCTCAAGGTCACGACACACGGACGCGCGTCTTCCTTTTCCCGTCGAGTGCGAAAGAGTGTTACGAATGAAGTGAAAAGCAGTAGGCTGAATGCTTCCGTGCGCTATTAACATTCAACACACGCGCACACACACACACACACACACACACACAGACTGCCTCGTCCTGGCTGTGTTGCTCTCCACTGCGGCCTTTTCCACTACAAAATCTCCTTATTGATCCGCCTCCAAGCATTCTATTCCTGTCTTGTCTTTTCCTCTAACTAATTTAATTGTCAATAAACCTCACGGTTTTAAATAGCTGCAAGCCGCTGGTGTGCCAGTGGAATAATATTTCTTATCTTCTAATTTACTGGCTGGCTGCCAGCCAGGGACTCTCCTCCTTACTTTGAGCCTGAGAAAAAGAGGCTGACGCTCTTAAGTGCCCGCAACTTTATTCCACCGTTTTATTGATGTGTCCCGTTTAGATTAGTACGTTCCCAATCGGGAGAAGCCGTGGACGCCCTCCCGCCTGAAACACACTCTAATCCTTTTAGTTAATGATATGCTGCAGTGGTGTGGTTACAAATTCCATGTTTACTGTGCCGAGTAATTAGCAGGTAGTTACAAAGTGAAACTACATCTCTCTCACGCACACAAAGACACACCCTGCCCGTGTCACGGAGCACGTTTCAGCTTTTCATTAAATGCCCCAGAGAGTGTTGTGGGATCGATAAATCTAAGCAGGAGAACTCACAATAAAGAAAGTGAGGAGGGGTGTGTGGTGCTCGCTGGACGTCACTAGTTTGATCCCGTGTCGGCCTGCTACTCCAATGCCGCAGTCTTTAGGCCGAAGCGATGACAGAAGGACTCGTCCACTCTGTGGCGTCTGGAGATGGAGAGGATTGTGCACGACAAAAACCTCAGGGGGAGTCGCCCTTTCTTGTTTTACCATTTGTTCCCACTCCAACGAAACTCCCCGGGTTTTATTATTATGTGCACAAAGGGAACTATTTGATGATGGATAAGAAAAAAAAACATTTACGTTTTTTTAGAGAGGTAAGCGACTGAGTAAGTGATTGTGATTTAACAGGCGGATGAATAGGTGAAGAGATATTACCCATAGAAACATAAAGATAGGAGGCAGCAGGAATAGGATGCAGAGGGAGGGGGAGGAGGGAGTATTTTAACTGCAGTCTTGGCATGGCTCCTCCAGGGCCATTTTCAGAGAAAGCATCACGGCTAATCAGAAATTATACCAGCGCTGTGCCAAAACCATGGAAGTCTGGAAGTGCACTCAGAGTTTTGGGGGAAAAAACCATCTACCTACTCAGTGCAGTTAGATTAGAGTAGAATATAGAAAAGCACAGAATGGCCGCTGATATAATTGCACCATTCAATTATTATAATCGAGGCGTAGATTAATTACATCAGCCCTGAAATTGAGCTCAGGGTCACGGCCAACGAGACACGGATCCAACAGATTCCATTACATGTGCCACCGGCTTGTTACTGCGCTCTTCTGTGGATTACCATACAAATGGAGATGAGTTGTCCAATCAAGCTATTCAGTCCTGAGCACTTAGAGTGTGCCACTAAGTGCCGTGTTAAGGACCATTGCACTGAAAGTGATCTCTGTCATTTTGCAGAAAGTGGCCTGCCGACTGCAAAAAAAACAAAAAAACACGATGCCCGAGGGAGAGTGAAAGTTTTATTATTTTTACCAAAAAAAATCTACAGCAGGTTGTTGCGGACTTTGGTAAACAAGGCCCTGTGTTGTGTTGCAATCATGCAGAGTTTAAATGTCCCCGAGCACAGGAATGCTGCAAGTGTTGCAGAAATACCCTTCGCAGGCGGTCAACTTCGACAGGGCCTTGCAGCTTCGACAGGATCCGGGCAAATTTTCTCGCTGGGGTGGACATTTCTTTTCATGTCTGGACTGAAACCCGAGTGGCCCCGTGGGTTCCCCTGCTCGGTTACCATGGAGAACGCTTCGGTTGCAGGTAGCCAAACAAAGGACACCTCTGTCTCGGCCTCATGTCACATGCCGGGTAAAATAACAACCACTCTGCGAGCTGTGTGTGTGAGGCAAACCGCCGCGCTGTCTGGAGACGTACCGCAGCAGTCGTATTCATGCTTCACGTGTGTGTCGAGGGGGGATTTAAATGTTGCGTGCATGTTTCTGTTACTGGCAGTTGTCCAGTCATTTCTCGTGTACCGTCACCCCACCTTCTGCATTTTACACGCAAGTCTACTTTTTTCTTCCCTTATGTCAGCTCAGTGGCTTCATATACTGTGTCTGCAGCTCCACTGTTTGCTCCAAAGGTTGAGCGGTCAAACGGCAAAGGGTCGAGATAATACGCCGAGTTTAAAGGCTCATATCAACTTTTATCATTTTAATGTAATCATGTAAATAATGTACGGTTTACCACATTTGTCTCAATATCATTCTTTTCATAATAGTTCTCTCTGATGGACACAATCTTCCACCAAACCAACACTGCAACAAAAGAGACTGACAATGAACTCCCACTAAACCTTAACAGCAGCACACTTATCCACTAATCCACTATAGCCGTACTGAAAAAATGTATTGTTTTTCATTTTTTCAAAAGCAAATGACCACAAAGGTACACAGAAGTACCACCAGTTCTTCAGCTGTCTGGTTAACTCATATATTGACTGCAACAAGTGGTTTGTTCCTTTCTAGAATGAAATATCCATATTTTCATGAGATTAGTAATACCTGAGGACCTCTGGTAATTTGTAAAGATTGCATAGGTTGTTTTTTATCTTAATCCTGGGCACATCTGTCATGTCCTTCCAATTGTCGCTTAAAATTCCACCGCAAATTACCCACCACATTTCGCCAAACACGGCGGTCATGTGGTATTAATATTAGACCCGTACGTAGGTGCTTCTTTCCACTTTGCAAATAACAGAGGCTGCTTTGGCAATTATAAATGAAGGTTTTGATTGCATTATGGGTTGGAATTCAAGGGGATCATCGTTTTCCATGTCTCTGAGACTCATTTTGACCAGAGAAAACTGTCTCTGTGAGAACCATATAAACATAAAAGGCCTATATGACAATATAATTATAATATTAAATATAAATACTGTTGTGCCACAGATAGTCTCCGTTTTTTATGCACGCTTATGTCGTAGGCCTCTTTCTTCACCAACAAATAAAAGCAGCACACGTGCAGGCTGATCTACCGCCAAAATGTCATTATCCGCTGACCTCATTGTTTGTTCTCTCCATAACTGCAGAATCAGTGGTTCAGCCTTTTCTAAAATATTCTGTGGTGAAGCAGAATGTCTTTTGCAGATTCTGAGTAAAACCACCAACTCAATACAAAAACCGTTCTGCAAAAAAACAAAATACCCAAACACTGTGCCAAGCAATGAACATTTATTAAACAAAATCAAAATAAATCTAACTCGGGAGGAAATCGAGAGAAGCGAGGAAGTCAACTGACCGTTTTGAGAGGCCAAAACCAGCTTGAATAAATGTGATGGAGTTCAGGATTGAGGGAGTCAGGCTGAGTTCTCCAAAGTTTAATATCCTTGTTGTTTCAGGAGTGCCTCATTCCGTAACCGATTCCTTATGCTTTGGCTTGATTTCAAAACTGCCAGCGTTTACGGACAAAAGGCTTCTTCTCCTGCTGCTCTCTTATCTCACACTGACTAAAGCCCAAAGCTTGTGACTTGTCGTCCCTGGCCTTTGGCCTTTAAATACTCAGGATCGGACGACTGGCCGGTGCCGTGCTGCCTACGTGCCGTCATGGACCTGGAGGTTGTCGGGAGGAGACGGCTGTCACGGTCTCGCCACGGAGCTGTCATGCAGGGGGGAGCAAACTGGAAGCAGCACTGAGCCATGGACTTGACATTCCCAACCCACGCATAGTGAGCCGGCTCAAATGGACCCTTGTGCCGGGACACAGAGACTCACACATGGCGGCAGATAATGCCCACTGTCTGAACATCTGGCAAATCAGCTAGCTTCTATTGAGCAACGCAGGAGCTTTGTTTACATCTTCCGAGTTACAAGCTGAGGTCGTTTCCCGGTACATTGCACGGTATATCAGATGACAACTAAGCCAGATTATACTGCCACGCTCAACCCATTATGCTAGCAAGTACTGTGATCATTATTGTTTGAGCGATACTGTTAAAAGGAAGCATTGGGGTTGCCACAGGATGTAGTGGAGTATACAGATTTACAGACGTCAATTTTACCACTGAATATGTTGCAGAAACAGCAGCCACATCCTCAAATATAATAATTCCTGATGTGAAGAATAGTGAGAGAACTTGTGACCGAGGCCCAGTGATGTGTAGAAACAAACTGGTCCATTTAATAGAAGCTACGCTAACGCACGGTTAACTAACGTAACTCATGCTAACTTTATGTGAGCTAATATCACATTAGCTAACGTAACATAAGCTTATGCATCGCAAACTTACGGACCATTGTTATGTCAGCTTTGGGGACTTTGACAGGACCCATGTGGACTATTAAGTTTATTATGAAATAAATGAAATCTCCCATTGATTTGTCTGTCGTAGAATATAGAGAGCCAGGCATTGGAAGAACATACTTGTTCCCTCCAGACACAACAGTGCTCTTGCCCATTATCCCAGCGAGGCTAAATGCAGGGCATTCCACAGATAACATTGGAATGAGGGACTTATTTTTAGTTGGGTTATGTTTTGCCAAGCTGACACTCAGCTAAAACGAGTTTGTTCCACGAGAGTTGCATCTGTATAGTCTGAATAGTTTCAGCATCTGCAACATGGTCGGCAAACAGACTTCAAACTAAGAGGCCAACGTTCCAGAGCACCGGTTGCTGTTTTTTCAGGAACGCCAATGACGTCAGATATGGTTTCCTGCCTAAATCTAAGTTCGGTTGCCTATTTTTTTTGGCTTAAACATTAGCCAACGGCGTGCCATTAAATGAAGTACCTAAAATGGACAACAATGAAACACGGAAATGTCACAATGTCGTCATCTCTACGCTTTCCCATGAGATCCCTCACAGGTTCCCAGCTAGTCGGCGATGTGAACGACCTTCTGAGCAAACTCCTTGGCCACAAGCCAAAGCTGGAGGCTACCGGCCCTCCATCCATCGCTAGTTTTATGTATACCAAAGTGCAGTTAGAAAGAAGTCTTCACAAAGAGTAATTACAATGAGAAGATTAAAAACGTATCAGTTAGTTGTTTTGGTAGAAAGAGTAGTAGTTCATTATTTAATTCTACCCGACCCATTTGGGAGGAGCAGGAGAGAGACTGTTATCTTTCAGCATCTGTCTCCAGCCTCTACAGAGAAGAAGGGCTGGCTTGACGTGTGAAATGCTCCCAGAGGAAGGTGCCCGACAGTAGGAGTTCCACATTTTATTTGTGGCACTCGCCCGCTGTTACAGGGGGAGTGGACTCGAGGAGCCAGGAGGAACATCTCAATTCCACAGAATTGTTATTTCTTTTCGCATTTGGACTTAACAAGAACAAAAGGTTGTCTTTCTTCTAAGCAGCAATCAGAAGAGACAATAAAGACAAACACACTTTTACCACTTTTACTGGAGGCATATTTGAAGAGAAAGGCTAGAAAAGTAATTTTCCAGCATTTGTGCAGTTTGAAATGTTACCAGCGGTTTCAGCTCCAGCATGATAAAAGTAGAATAGCGTACAAGGCTTTTCCATGCACACACAGAGCTGTTCTTGGTTCTGTATACAATAAATTAAGTCTATCACAGTTGCTCTGTGCACCAGTTTGGGAGATAAAAAGTCTTTCCCCAACACACTCCAAACAGGACTGAATGACAACATCCCCTTGTAAGGCCAAAATCTCTTTGAGTCTGGGAGCATTTTTTGCTTTTTTTCTGTTTTTGCTGAACCCTCATGGGGTTTCTAGGCAACCTGCACTTATGGATCAAGTTGCACACAAACAGAACCTGCAACCCCAACCGAAGTCAGTCTCCCTGCTGAATATCGCACTAATAAAACTGTAAAGATCGTTACGACTGATAGCTGTTACACTTTACCCCCTTATTCCTCAGAGACCAAGAAGTCCAAGACTTTCCCCCAAAAAATTTCAGCTGCATAAATAACCATATTGCTTCACCACAAGTCTGCTAAAGTGAACACATTGCTGTCTTGGTTTTTTATGGTCAGCAATAAAAGTACCCTTAATTCTCATTCTCAAGAAATGTTAATGATAGCAGCCCCATACCTCCTCAGAGCTCGAAGAGCCCCACCATCAGGCCAAGACAAATATCCAAATGCATTTCAAGCTCCCCAGTTCCATCGCAGGTTAGCCGTACAAACAGTGTTGGTGAAATCAGCCGTGGTTGAGTCAAAATCCAAAGCTAACAAAAGGTTTTGCAGTTCAGGAGCATTCGGGAGCAGCTTCAACGGGAACTGTATCCTGGCACAGTGTGGTTCAGCGGAGGGGATCGGCCGGGTACCTGACACCGGTACTGTGACGGTCTTTAAAACATCAGGAGTCGCTCAATAATGAATGAGCGAGGCCCGCAGAGAGGCACACGCATGCATCGCCTGGCCAACAGGGAGCCATAATTGTAGACAGGCTTACCGGAGGGTCAGGCAAAAGTAGGGTGTACGACCATAATCAGCTTAAATTAACGTGACACATGTTGCAAACAAACTTCTCTGTCATCACGCTGCGACAGCTTGGTGCTAGTTTAACCCTTCGAGACGTGACAGGAGAAAAAGTCAGTCAGTTATAACCAAAAAACAACAGGATTGATGGGTGCTGTGATGTATGACTTCACCTCAACCACACCCAACTCAGAGACAGAATACAATTGGCTAAGAAGCAGTCCTCGTGGCAAAGAAGAAGGGGAAAAAACTGAAATCGGGCAGCTGTGAGGGAAGAAGAAACCACCACCAGTTGTGGTCTGACTTGCGTGGCCTTTGTGAAAAGAATAGATATGTGCAAACTTCAAAACCAGAACTCAACTCCAAACAGAGAAGCACAGTGTCATAAGACATGTGTCCCTGAAAAGGTTTTTTAAGGATATGAGCAGGACGAGGGGATTTTTTTTGTTCAACCCTGGCCACCCACTGCTGGAGGATCCAAACCAAAACATCATTGGAAATGTTTGTGCAATGAAAACCCACAGAGGAGCAAACACACGTGCATGTAAACACCTCGTCAAGGTTTATGATCCTTCTGCGATGGTACAAATATGAGTGGCTCCGGTGTTGGAGAATAACAGCACAGCTGCCACACATCCATAGGCCAGTCCAGACGGGCCCAGCGTGACGGGGTAAATGGGGGCGTCGGTTACTTATGGAGCCTGAGTTTTGGTCCCCGTGATGCGAAGGATCCAGAAAAGGTCAAATGCCCGTCACGCAGCCCGCTAACTTCGTCTGCACCTTACTGTATGTTTTATGCCTAATTCAGCATCCCTGATTAAAAAAAGATCCATGATAACACTTTTATAAACCCACCAAAAATCTACCTGATTATCGAGTACAATTGAACTTGATTATTTTTGATTATTTAGCGCAATTTAACAAACATCTGATTCATATTTGGATTTAACAAGTCTCCAGCAATATGAAGTCCATCGCTTTTCCAGGAGCTTCTCGAGTATTGAGGCCAACGTTTTTATAGTCAGCGATAAATTCTTGAGAAATCATCTTCCAGGTCGGACTCCAGGCGTGTGGCCAAAGCAATCCTTTGAAGCAGATTCCCGACAGTACCAGGAGCACTGGACCCTCAGCATCACTGCTTGATTTTCTCCCATCAACCCTGCGGAAAATGACATCACTGGCATTTTCTTCGCGCGGCTCCTTCAGTTAGATGGAGTGCTTTGGAAATGGCGCATTGGACCAGCGACGGCTTTACATGTCGAAGAAACCACGGGCACCTACGATGTAAATTCACGAGCTCATGTCCAACATAAATAAGCTTCTAATAGATGTGGGGTTTAGACGACACATTTGGTCTCGTGAGCGACAAACTCTGAGAAAATGGAAACCCAGTAGGAGGGGAGGAGGACGTAATAGCAGCAGTTGCTCGCAAGTCGACTCTACAGCTGTTTTGCGTTAGAAGGTGGGAGTAAATTAGGTGGGCTGGGTCCATATGTGTGTGTGTGTGTGTGTGTGTGTGTGTGTGTGTGTGTGTGTGTGTGTGTGTGTGTGTGTGCGTTTAGGGTGGAAGGGAAGAGTAACAATCCGGGGTGGAGGATGGATCCAATGCCCAGATCTGAGACGAGGAATCTGCCACCACTTCAGGGCAGGGCGGAGTTCTTCAAGGCGTTTTCTGTTATTCCACTGCTGAACCAAAGGCACATGCGGGGAAAAGAGGGCACAAGTGGGGTCAATGTGATAAGTAAATATCGGCTGCAAAAATCGCAAGGTATGCATGAAAAAGCTCCATATGTGTCCACACTTGGGAGTTCAAAAATGCCATTTTGGGTCTTTTTTTCCACTTGGACATGAAAAGTAAACACTTTTCTGATAAATTGGGTCTGGAAAACAGTCTGCCATGTCTCATTTGAGAGATACAGAGTATTCTGAGATACAAACCCCAAGTGTAATTTCCGGAGATGTGTATCATTTACAAATACCCACTTTGTCAAAATTATTGTTGTAATTGAACCATGGTCTTACGAACCATTTCACTTTCATTGAGTTAGGCCAAACAACGGACCGATATATAACAAATAAAGCTAATATGCAGCTGGACTATTTAAAATGTCAGGTTTTCTTTTCTCAGGTTCTGAAATAGAAGGATTATTGTAAATGAAATAACTTTCTGGTTTTAGACTGAAAGATCAACGTAACGACCCATAGAAATAGCGCTTTGTTTCTCTATTTTTCATTTTCATAATGACAGATTAAAATCTGATTAATCGAACGTTGGTTTCACATTTTCAAACCTCTCTTCCGAGTTGCAATTGCTTTGGTATGAAACCGTTTCTGGGTGGATACTGAATGTCTTAGTGAGGCCTGGAGTTAAACCCTGAGAGACAACAGTCGTAAGACTCTCCCTCTCTCTCTCTCTCTCTCAGGACTTCTTCGCAAGGAGGAGCGAGTGGTGACCCTTCTATCTTCTGTGAATCATACAGAAAACACAAGCACAGAAGTACCAATGCCTCCGTTTCCTCTCATGATCTCCCCAATGAACCGTAACAAGGGCCCAAGAGCCAATACGGTAGATGTCAATCACAGGAGGCAGATAAACAGACCGAAGCCCAGAAAGACGTGACCTCCCCGCCAATTAGCAGATGGCGATAGGAGGAAAAGAAGAGAGAAAGGAAAAAGAGGTCAACAAGAGCGACGTTCTAACTCAACCAGCCTGATATTGATTCATCTCCCAGTCTCGGGTCCCAGAGTAGCTGCCATATTGGGCCCACCTACACAAAAATTTATACCTGCACTCTCCTAATTGAGTAGCCGCTTTGAAGGGAGCCTCCACTGAGTCATTAACGCCATCGAAGGAAAGCGAAACTGCCACTGTCACTCGCAATAAAGCGGCGTCAGACGTGTACACAAGTAAACATGTAAACCGCGTTCCAGCAGTATTTAAAGTGTACATCAGGGAAGGAGGTTTGACTTACAGCCTGTTTACAATCTCCATACTTGGCACAAAGGTTTTCTGATTCATTTCTGTTCAAAATGGTATTATTATCAGATTTTATTACTTGGACGAATGAATGTTTGAATAAACAGCAGTAGGTTTTGCTGACATAAGCTGTTTTGAAGCCATAATAACTGCCTCTTTGATTAATAAAAGTGAGGCAGTTGCCTCCATGCAGAGGAAGATATTTTCTGCGCTCCCTGGAGGTCAGAGGTCAGCAACTCAAAGGTACCAGCCAGCCGTTAATCCCTGGGTCTAAAAAGTGATGTGGTGTCAAAGTGCATCACAGAGAGACTCCTCTGATTGCAAAAAGAAGTCCATGTTATCGCTTGCTCAATAGTACAGATACATTTCAAATACAGGCAAAATTGTGAAAAGAAGTATAACGTATTTGTTTTCACTGAAGAAAACGCCATCAGTGGTCATCTGGATGGAGGACTGGCCGGGCTGTTGAGAAGTAGCATGTGGGGAACACCAGACTAGTGGGAGGGGAGTCGAAATGACCCAGACCTGATTCCAAACAGGCCACAGAGACACGCAGAGGACAGATGGAAAAATAGCAAGACACAAATAAAGAAACTACCTCATCTAAAAAGAAGAGGCTACGAATTGAGAATGGAAGACGTTTGGTAGGTTCCAGTTACACTTATGGGATGTAAGTCCATAACTGTTGATACACGTTAACTGTTTTTACAAGAGCGACTATACAGGGTGTGACTTTAGTCTTTGATGAGTAAAATAAGTCTTCATGTTGAGCATGAACACAGTTTAGTACAAGCTTGCTAGTTTGGACACACAAAGCGTTGCCAATGGCTCCTTTGAAATCAGGCTCCAAGTGCAGGTTTGTGTTTCCAACTTTAGCCGTGGTCACAAAGTTCAGTCCCACCCTCGGTGAGCCGCTCTCTTCATGTCTCAGACAATGACTGTGGGGCTGAGGCTGAGCAGGGACGAGAATATCACACACATGAACCCTGAGATTCTCCCCGTGTGGGGGCCACACCTGAGTGTGTGGTTCCCGTTGACCACGCTACGCCCTCCTCAGCGGATCACCAGGCGGCCTCTCCGTTTTCCCCCAAACGGTTCTGTGTTACTGGGTAGAAGTGCTGAACAGACGTTGGCAGGGAGCCCTTCAAATCAGTTTGAAATGTCCAGAAATGTTAGACTGATGCTAAGCTAGCATTTCTGTTGTGAGTGAAGCAGCAATCATGTCATAATAAATGACTGTAGAAGCAGTGGAGATCCTAATTGTTAGTGCAGTCCGACTAATAACACCCAACGAAACAGGAACAGGAAGAAGTTAAAAAAACTCAACAACTAAATACTTTGTGTGTGCGCCGTGCAATTTCTTCCTGACAACATGAATTACATGGCGACAAAAAACAGGAAGACTTCTGGTCCTTGTAACACATTTGCTGTTAGGTTCATGTTTCTATTCAGAGATGTGATGTCACCAGTGAGGTTTCTCCAGGCCAACACACACACACACACACACACACACACACACCTGCAAGGACATATGGTAGCCGTGTCCTTATCATCATCACCGTCAGCCTCGCTGTAATCTCTGTTGTTTCCCACAGTCGTGGCCACACACACAACACTCATAGCCACACATGGTTTAGCTGCAGCGTGACTCAGAACAAAAACGCAAAGTATTTTTTGCCGGTATCCCTGAGCGACATTCATATTTATCGGGATGGCACCGATTGGCAAGTCAAAGTTACCACAGAAAAGCGCCCACAAATGAAAGGAAAAAATGTTGGAATTGAGTTTTGTTGCCAACCACGAATGAGATGATTGTGACCGTTTTTGCTTTCGCTCGAAGCAAATGTCTAACTGCCATTGCAGAGCTTGCAGTGGCCTGGTGTAACACTGAGTTCTGAGATGACGAAGGGAAGGGAAACCTCAAACACGCACAGGACTTTCACTGAGGAGACCTATGCCCGTGTCCCGTGTGAAACCAAACGTTAACATTGACATCAGGCTTGTGACGTAATGTTATGTTAGCAGGTTTAGTACCGCTATTCTTTTTTTTATTACCCTTCTTACATTGTCACATTGATATGTTCAACATTAACAATGATTTATTTTATAACTTTAACCAACTTTAACAGTTAAAACACTTTGTTATGGACTCAGTGCTACAGGCACCTTGCACATTAACAACCGCACCGCCGATAGGAAAGTCCTCTCTTTCAACACCTGTCAGCCGAGTGAGCAACTGCTCCTGAGGACGTTTCTACATCTACACAACTTATCTTCCAACCTTAAAGTTCAGCATCACTCCAAAGTTGAGATTAGACCGGTCGTCAAACTTACCCGGTCTAGTTTAAGTGTTCCCCGGAGGGCTCATAGTAGCAGCTCAAAGTTCTTGTCTTTTTCACTGCAGAGCCGTCCGTCCGCGTCCTCTCCTACACTCGCTCTAACTTTGTCTCGCTCTGTTTCTCGTCTTTGGGAGCCCAGCTGGGACAACCACCACCAAAGCCTGCTGGAGTGGGACTGCTCGCAGTCTAAATGTGACTGGCCTTAAAGGGTTTTTCTTGGGGGGCGGGGGGCCCACATCCCTCTGTCAGTCAAGCAGCGAAGCATAGTTACAGCTGGGACACCATCCAAACAGACACAGAACTATTCTATTTTGGTCTACCATATGAGCAGTGGTGCTGCTCAGAGGAGGGGGGGGGGGTATTCTGTGGTAGGCCATGTAATTGCAGAGTGACCAGTTATGGCGAGATGTAATTGTAGACCTCCTCAGATGGAGAGAAACTGCCAACAAGACAAGGTAAAGGACGTTTAAATAAGACTGAAAAAAAGGGAGCAACCCAGACCACATGAATAAATGAGGAGCTGGCTTCCAGATGTGGCACCAAAGGAAGGGAGGGGAGACGAAGAACCAAGGAAGGGAGGGAGAGAAATAAAGGGGAGATGAAGGAACTGCAATGGCAGCAGAGTGAAATCCCATTTCTGCAACGGTGGAAAGGTGTTTACCTTCCCAGCAGCAGTCGTACGGGACGGAAAAGGGGGATCGGGGAAGGTGAGAGGATGTTGGGCCGGCCTGATGTTGTTTCTGGACCTTTACCATCTGAGAGTCGGGGCGTCTGGTTTCAAGTCGGCCTTGGAAACGACTACCTTATGGAAAAATTGTAAGCTTTAAAAATCAGCGAGGAAAATGAAAACATAAACGGCGTTCGGCTGGTTCCCATTATGAGCGTGGCTCAGGTGGTCCGTGTTGCTGCAGTCAACGTCGCTCCGTGCTCTTGAGTGAGTAATTATCAGGGGATTATTTAAAGGGGGCGGCTCCACACGCCCTCCTATGCGCACATAGGGGCCTGTTACACTATGTAGAGTCGGTAACAATTCCTTTGAGTAGAATATAAACAGCTAATTTCCCATTCAGGTCCAAATTTGGAGAAGCACAGAGTGAGAGTGTCTTCCTATTCCGCTTTATCTTTACCTTGTAAAAAGTGAACACTAAACCCTGGCGTCTTGTACCCTTAAAGACTCAATGAGATATTGCATTGATTTAAAGAAGCAAGTGGGGCGCGAGCCAGTGTGGAAATAATACATGACTTACATGACTCGTGCTTTCTGTTTCCCATAATGTGGAACTCTGTCATTTAAACATTAAAAAGTAGCATCTAACCAAAGCCTCTGGTTTTGAAATCCATTTGTGGTGCAAGTTTCTGGGAACTGGACGAGCGACACGTCTTCCCTTTGGAGATGGGGGGGCTTGTTTCTTGTTTTTTCTATTACGAACCATCTAATTTTCAACTGGATGGGCCCCATTCAAAGCAGCTGTGTGCCATCAGGCCTGCTTTTCACATTGGCACGGTGGGATTGTTGGATTACTGCTGAAAAAGAAGCCTTAAATCAAACCGACCCACAAAACAGCCCTCAGCCTCTCGTCCCCCTAAATTATCACAAGAGAGAGAGAGGGGGGGGGGGGGGGGGGGGGTTATTGCAGGAAAAGTTTCCATTTGGATTCCAGCGGTACTCCAGACAGACAGAGACATCGTAGATGAGTGGAAAAGACTGCGAAAACCAACTGGCAGATGAGGGTTTTAATATCCCAGAGCATAAGGTCTCACATTTCTCCTCATCTGAGAATAAATAAGTCATCCGCTTGGCTTTGCAACGCCATCATTTGATGATGGTGTTGATGGTGTATTTCATCTGAACAAAATGAGATGTTTTACAAAGACCCTGGTTCCCTTGTGCGCGCTGTGACAAAATGCCGTCTCTTTGCTCCGGTGGCCACTCGGCATTCATCCGTGCGACCAAACAGGATCGACTGCATCCTGCTTTTCAATTTCACCCTTTTTGAATGAGCTCATTATTCCCTCAGTTCCCAAACTTTCTTTCGCGTGTTTCTCCTCCCCCCCCAAAAAAAGCTGTATTTATCCTTCTTGTTAAGTACTTTTTATGCTCTTTGTGAAGGATTTTGTTTTTCTTCAAGCACTGTACCTGAAATACAGACCGTTGATGTAGTTGTTTGTGAAATAGACCCTAAAACTGATATTATGGATTTGTAAAAATGTGTGTGTGCTGCTACATCAACCTTTGAGTGTCTTATGGTAACAAGAAAACCACAAACTAAAGAGAAACATTGGTGTGATTTATATGCAATTCATTTTTTAAATCCCTCAAGAATCAGGCTCATGTTATCAATGACTTTTCTTGTTTTTGATTTGTAATTTTTTCAGTGACCTTTAATCTAAATAATCTAAAAGTAATTAAAGAAAAAACAATTTCCCAATCAAGGATTTTTGTCATTTTTGCTAAAACCAAGATATTTTGTGTTTCAGCTGCAGCAGAATGATTAATCTTCAATTTTGTCTGTCAGAATTTGAAATACGGTACCACATCTTCAGGGGCTAACACCACAAAGGCCAGGACTCATTTCCATGATGGTTCCTTTCTTTCATCCTGGTCTAAACTCGATGGAGAGAGGAGCTCATCCCAACACCACAATGTGCCATTTTTATTAAGCCAGATATTGGCCACTCCCACTTTCCTTTAGAATATCTTGAGTGTGAATAAACACACCAAGAGGACCAGGAGGCCGGTGCAGACTCGTTTCTGACTTGAGTCAGAAGAATGAAGGTGTTGCGCTTACCTGCAACGGGGCTAAAGAAGAACAAGTCTGATTGCAGGTTTGGCTGCCTTTTATTTAGCAATGACCCATGCAGTTTACTTTATTGTATTGTATCATCATGTATTTCAACATATCCATGCCGCTGTGTCAGTCATAAAATACTCCCAAAAAAACGTGTGTGTGACTGTCGCTGCATAAAAATGACCCAAACTGTCCAAAATATGAGTGTGGAATTCAGTGTCTTTTGGTATCGTTTGCCAAAAGTTGTATGCTGAAAAGCGTGTTTATGTTTCTGGAAAATAAATTGATATCTATGTGAGGTTCACAAATCATTTCAAATGTATAGACATGGTTAATCAATATTGCAGTACAATTGATGTACAAATATAAGCTGATCATCCTTCAACCTCTTCTCTACTCCTGAATGCTTAAAAACCTTTGAAGAACAACACAAGTACCCCAAACCCGAGTGTATCTAAAATACATTTTAATCTTGCTGAAATTTGTTTTTTTTTTCACAATATTGTTCACAATATTAATCTGTCTTCGTTCTCTTCCGTCCTCGCTCGGCTCTTCATTATCATCTCGAAACAGAACTGTACAATCATGTTCGTGTAAATTGTTCTACATCAAGGCACAAGACAACAGCCGTCGTAGGGGGTTTTGGAAGGGGGGTGGTAGGCTGATCTATAATGGCATCCCACTGGCACATATGGGGGGAGGGAATTATGGCGGATGTGTATATAATATGGATCTCAAAATGGGGACTAGAAGAAATGTGCTCTAACGATGTGAAAGGTGGAAAAGAAAAAAGATGATAACCACTGCAGCTTTCATTTTATTTTACAATCATACGCATGTATAAAAAAGAGGAACCATTAGGATGTTTTTGTTGTTGTTGATTTGTTCATGTACATAAACTAAAGTGCTTTTTTTTTTTTTTTCTCTTATTTGCCAAAAGCAAAATGTTTCACTAACAGGATGGAAGTGGGGACGAGAAGTCCTCTTTTCCCGTAAGAACGTGAGGGCGTGGATAAAGGGCCAGTTCAGAGTTTATTTTCTGCTTGATTTTGTTTTAGTTGATTTTTGTTCTCAGTTTTTTTCTTGTCGGGTTTCAACCTCTGAAAGAAAGGGGGAAAAAAAGGGAATTAGATGTAAATTTGAGGCGTTTTAAAGGAGAAAAACAAATCATTACTGGATGAGTCCAAAATGATCCAAATCCATTTGCGATAAATTACATATAAATTGTCAAAAATCAATACATGGGTTATCACCTTCATTTGAATAATTCTCTTCCAATTTATTTGGTAGCAAACACTTTCATTGCAACT